>NC_061798.1:36974370-37279995 GCF_021462225.1 Girardinichthys multiradiatus | reverse complement strand
CCCTCTCATCTGACACCCCCTCTATGTCTACTAGTGCCACTGTTATCACTATTGATGACAATCTCAGCCTATCTGGTAGAACCTCAGTCACCACCAGTGGTCACTCCCAGTCACCCTCAAGTTGTTGCCTTACCAGTGCTGACAATGATCGCCTTTCTGCTGTGTCCAACGGTTTGCCCCAACACAGCATACCTGAAAATAGCTCATCCATTACACCCTACAGGTATTTTTTAGTTTCTGATCATTTTTATATTATTTATGATATGTGTCTATTGATTCTACAATGTTTATATAACTTTATCACTATGGACCTGTTGTGATTACAGATTTTTATTAGAATAGATTTAGGCTGTATAACTTCCGTATGTTTACCGTATGTAAATAAATGTCTTATACATTCAATTATATCTTGAAGCACATACCTTGACCTATTTGAGGAAGGCTATCCCTCTGATGACACAGATCTCCAGGAAGCCATTTCAAGGTCTATAGACAGCAATGCCAGTGAAAGGTATAGATATTAATAAGATATAAAACATACTTGAAATATTTAAAGATGTCATTTTGAATAAAAAGAATGATAAAAAAGGCTTTTCAATGTATAGAAAATTATTACTTAATGAGAAGGTAGGAAACATACACACCTGAGGGAAAAATATAATGACTGCATAAAATGATCATGTTATTTCTGTATGTTCCAAAAATCAACATTACTTCAAATACAATTCAAAGCTAAAGTCAGACCACTTGAATTTTGGAATTTTCTTCCAATTAAAATAAGAATTTGTGCTCAGGTGAATAACATTTGGAAAACTCTAGATAGTTCAGAGGGCAGTGTTATTGCATTTTACTCTAACTGTGTTGTTTATTTATTATGGTTTCAGTGACCGAAAGATACCATTTGAAAGGATTGTGGAGCAGATTGCTTCTCGTGTAAATGATGAAGGCACTGTACGGTTCAACATTGTAAGAAGAAATGTGTGGGATGGAGCATCCAGAGCCATCCAGAGCCATGGGCAGATCAAACTTTGCAGTATTAGTCTAAACGGTTCCTATTTCTTTATATATTTCTTATATGTTGTTATACAGTTACTTTTATGGAAATGCACCAATTGTGAGAGATTTCTATTGATACATTTCAAAGAAAAGTCTTATACAGAAACTGAAATCTGAGTTTTATTTTATTTTTAAATAGCAATGAAAGACAACGGATGCTACTATGCTGGCCAGATCATGGCAATTTCGATTGGCCATGGGGGGCAGAGTCCATGCTTCCTATCTGGACTCTTATATGATTGTCTTCACAAGGGTCCAGATAACATCAAGGTCACACCAGAAGACATTCCTGATGAAGACATTAAATCAAAGGTTATGTCTGTGAGTATAAGTTTTAATGAAGTTGTTTTGAAACATTATTTCTTTAAATTTTAGCACTCATTAACAAACAAATGTACTAATTAAAGCTTACAGCTGAATACATGCATTTCGATAGAAAGGAAGGAAAGACTCTTTAATATCTTGACATCCTTCTTAACAAGCTCAGCTAAAGAAAACAAATCAGCTCTCTTAAAACCATCTTGGGCAACTTGGTTACTTTTAATGACTCAAAGCATAAATACTAGAAATTATGTATGTTTCACTGTTTTATTAAAAAGCAACTAACTATAAATGAGGGGGTAAGCAAGAGCAACAAATTAGGGCAGAGCCAGTTAATCACAAATGATGGCAAACAGGGCAGTGCGGAAGGGGATCTGAAACAATGGAAGGGAAACAGCCAAAAAACTTCAAACAAGTCTAAGAAATAAAAAGATTTTATGTACAATTTTTGTTATTAAACCCACATTAGAAAAACAATGGCAAATTACAAACAGTGAATAAAAATAGACATAGATGGACTTAAAAAAAAAAGCAAGACTGAACTCAGAGGAGCTGAACTGGGCATCCTATTAATACGGTTTGTTTCATTTGATCTTTAGGTCTTGCAGGCGGACACTGAATCACAACTACAAGATGCAGTTATGCAGGCAGCTAGCTTGATCAGTCTTGCTGGTCACAGTGTGCGCATAACTCTAGCAAACAAACAAGAGATGGCTTTCGACTTGGCTCACTGGTATGTGCTTCAACCGGCCCGTGCTCCTTTTGAGAGGTATGATGTCTATGCGCACACGACAGTTATTGTAAATTGCCAGAGAGTTACAGGCTCTTGATAAAGACAGAGAAAGACAGAACATAACCAACAGTTAACACTTCTTTGAGTGACTATCAAGTAATTTGTGGTTTATGAAAATGGTGGATTTAAAGATTATAAGCGTAATGACAGAATATGGATGTAAGGTCTCTTAACAGAATAATGTTAAAAACATTAAGGATTTAAATAAAACCTGCTGGAAGGTTGTTACAGAAGCTTGCTGAAGACAGATGCAATTGTGTAGAGTATTGTAAGTGATAAATTGGTACACAATTTTACAAACAAAAGTGCAGGGAAGATATTTATTCTATTGTCTTTACTCTTTTAAAAAAACATCAATTTCAATCTGGAGATGTCCTATCATTAATTAATATAGCCCACCTGTATGTTTTAATGCTCAGTTTAAATTCAGATGGTCTATGAAGGCCTGAGAAGTGTGGTAGAGAAGAGAACCAAGAGCACCATGAAGACCAAGGAACAGAATGAAAATGCTGTTCCAGAGTTTTAGCAGGGTTATGTTTGAAAGTAAATTAGAAAGTAAATTAGAAATTATTCTTCTCTTCAGCTATTGTAAGTTGCACTGTCCCACAAGGATCTGTCTTGGACTTTTATTTACAATATAAATGCCCTCTTTGGGTTGAAATTTCTAAAATTATAATATTTAATTTTATTGTATTGCAATTAACATGCAGATTCTCATGCCCTTGAGTCCTGATGACTGAACATCAACTTAATAAATCGCATTTCACAGACGAAATGCTGCATAGATAATAACTTAAACCAAAGTAGCTGGTGATGGCAATTTTTGGTTCTCCAAATATCTCTAAAACCTTTAAACGCATTTACACTCATAATTACATGAAGACAATTTTCACCCCATTAAACACCCTTAATATAGATTATTCTAATCCTCTATTTATTCTCTAATTATTATATTGGCATCAGTCAGAAATGCATAACTTTGTACTTGGAATACTGTATCTATGAACTCTGAACATCTGAACATTTCCATTTAAACGTACCCTGTTCTAGATTAGTAATTTGGGAAGATTGTGCTTCTACTGCGCCAATCTGAAAACTGTGGACGAGCCTCAAGCTGTAAGCATCGCATATTGTTGCTTTTATAAGAAAATATTGACATACATTTATTTTAATCTGCATTTAATTATTTTGGCATTAATCTTTAATATCTGATTTTGTCCAACTCTTCTGTGTTGAATGAGCTTTATGAATAAATCTAATGTGATTTTATTTATGTATTTTGCCTACAATGCTACCTTTTGATTTAATTAGACTATCTAGGCAAGGCAAGGCAAGTTTATTTATATAGCACATTTCAGTAGCAAGACAATTCAAAGTGCTGTACATGAAAAAAAGAAAAAGAGACATAATAGGAAAAGTACATTACAGTGGAATAAAGGTACTTAAATAATTAACAAGCACAAATAATTTAAGAAAATAAAAACTAATAATGAAAATGATAAGATGATAATAAAAATATAAAAAATGAAAAAATAATGATAAAATGATTGATAAAAAAATGAAAGGAAAGTTGGACTGAAAACTTAACTAATAATGATTAGATAGCTGTTAGGTTTAAACACCAAACACTTTCACAATTCTGCACAAAGAAAGACACAGAGAAGTTAGTTCATTTTAACCTGCAGGTGAGAGTGTTTCAGAGGCTGCTCAGTTACAATCCTCCACCACACTCTGAAACAGCCCCTGCTCTCTCTGCCTTTTATTCATAAGAGAAGAGGCCCTGGTTACAGAATGTTCCAAGCACAAAACAGGGAGAGATGCACACTCATATTGATTAGAAACAGCTGCACTGACAGAATGTTCTAGAACATCCTGTCTCTATCTTGCAGCTCTTGTACATATAAGATATAATCACTCTGAACAGCAAGCTTCACTTCTATTAAAGTTAAAACATATATAATCATTAATTAACCCTAACATTTTCCTCCTCTTTATAAATGTTTTAAACACTTGATACATCAATCATTAACCTTTTCTTCTCAGATTTTCAGTTAAGACATCATGGTGTGTTTTATCTGTACATGTCATTAAAAAAGTAGCAGGAGGTCTTTAAGTTTACTGTATACAACTAATTGTCGTTAGGGTCAGGATAAAGATCAGGGAAATGCAGAGAAGTCTCTTCTTCTTCCTGGTCATCATCATCATCATCACTGGCTCCTTCTGTCTCCTCAGGTCTCAGGAGGGCATACATCTCTGACATTTCTGTTTTGACTGGCTGAATAGCAGAGGTTATTATGCGAGTGCACAAAGCTCTTATACACGGAATACAGCAACATCCACACAATGTGAGAATAGCTGCAAAGACTGCTATTGACATAAGGATAGACAACACTAATTGTTTATATTTACCAAACATTTCTCCAAACCCATCCCACATTGTGGTGTCAACTCCAGAATGATCTTTCATTTTGCTGTTAAGTGACCTAAGGCCCTCCAGGGCCTTGGTGAGGCTCCCATCAGCTGCGGTGTTATTTGGAATAAATGTACAACATTGATGCCCAAATATTGAACATACTCCACCTTTTTCAGCTAAGAGCATATCGACAGCAATTCTATTTTGGAAAGCCATTAAAGAGGTAGCTGACAATTGTTCATGGATGGCTGAGAATCCTTCTTCAGTTTTATTTCCTAGTCGTTGCACATTGTAATGGATGTAATTTATTCTGTCAACATTTTTATTTATTGTGCACCACCAGCATATGGTGGATTCAAAACCTGCTGCTACTTGATCTGCTAATTTATATTCATCAGGAACTCCTCTTGGTATTCCTATGCTATCTATATAAGTAGGGTCGTCTTTACTCCATCCTGATCTTTTTACTCTACTTTTCCAGGTATGTGGAAATATACTGGCTACTGTTCCCAACAACTCTGCCACTGAGAGTGGAATGACAGACACGGGAAATATTAATGACACTGATGCACACAAACCAGTTGTGTTGTATGGCAACCTGTCATACAGTTTATCGTCTCCACACCACCACCAGATGTCGCTGCGTGCTTTAGGTTTAAAGCTGACACCTACTGTTATGGTGGAGGTACATTGATCTTCATTAAGTCTGCTTATGTTTGACCCCACACCTGTTCGGTTTATGCAAGAAAAATTTCCTGGAGCAACCTTATTTGAAAACATCGGTTTTTGTTTTTCAGCTGTAGTCAAGGGATAAATCTTATCCCACATAGTACAGTTTGTTGAGAGTCTTGTGCTGTTCATTACTTCTACTAAGCATTTTTCTGTCAACGTTGAGGGGACCACCTGTAACAGTGGTCTGGCTCCCATACATACTACACAATCTGTTTTTACTGCCTGGGCAGCCTGTTCTGCCATTAAGAGCCAGTTGTTATCTATTTTAGATATTCCTGTAGTTATTTTAAACCAGTCGTCTGTGGTCAGGTTCTCAGGATCAATTCTAACTCCTTTCTCTACTGTTTTTTGAGAGAGAGTCGTTGTATTCTTATGTTCACAAATAAACAGTTGGAAACTGGGATCCGTCCCTGATGAATAGGCCCTTAGTAAGAATCCCCAACAAGAAGTGTTGTACCCAGGGGGTGCTAGGGAAGTTTTCGTAAGGTTCACGGTTAAATATACAACTGAACCTGTCACGTTAAGTTTGAACAGTTTTTTCTGGTGCTTTGCATATGCAGTAGTGCCCCACGTTGGGGTCCACTCATTATTTGCATCAGCTACTATTGTGGCCCATTGTGTTTGTTTTTGATCATTAGTCAAGTACCATTTGTAGTTTTTATAATCTTGGCCTTTTGTGCTCGAATGGCTCAGACTGGTAAGTGGAATGACAAGACTTGTGGTGGTATTTGACTGCACACACACCATTAATCCAAATTGGTAAGCTCTTTTTGTTCCACACCTGTTATTGTCGTCAGATTCGTCAAGGTCAGATGACCGGGATCTTTTATGCAGTGTTCTATGATTTCTTTCCCATATTAGCAGGGCACCTACAATTATGATCGAGATGACGCCCCCTATTATCAATATCTTTTTGTGTGTTGGCGTGAACATCTTTCTGTAGATTGGCGCCCTTCCTAAAAACCTGTAACAGAGCTGTGGACAATCTTCACCGGTTTGAGACAGCTGCAAACTATGATTGCAGCTCCCTTTGTAGCCGGACTTTCTCTGAAGGTCAGATGAAGAGCTACAATGCTACAACAGATACCACAATGCTATGACCACAACACAAATTATGATGGTTAGAATAAACACTGCTATTAAGAAACTTATTTTAGTCCCCTTTTTGGTCTGAAGTTCCCTTGTGCATTGTGTTTAGCACAGATCAAACATGTTCTACAAAAATTTTTTGAATAAGAGTTAAATCCATATGTTGTGTATATTTTGTTCACTAATCCTACCATTCCTCCTCTCGAGACATGAGAAACTCCATGACTCGAAATTGCTGCCCATTTGTATAGGTTTTTTGGTAGGATAGGTTTATTTTCTGGTACCCGTCTACAAATAATGTTTCTCCATCTGTCAGAGGGGTATCTTTTAAGTCTTTTCGGCTTTTTGCTATTTCTTCAGATAATGTTTGGTTTAGTTCTTATTAAAAATAAAAAATAAAAACTCACTCACTGATGAACACAAAAAATGAAGGGCATATTATATCTTATAATCTTAGTTTGTTTTACCCAGTTTTATAGATACAACATACAGTTTCAGTCAGCTTTGTATTTAGTTCAAGTAACTAAAGTTTGTTTCAATTAACTCAAGTTTTCTCTATTTCAGTCCAGTCCAGTAATTCTGTTAAGGTTAATTTAATCTTATGTTAAGTTTGAGTCTAATTCAATCATTTTGAACCTGACTGGAAAAAGTCTAAACATCTGTTAAAATCTTTTTGTTTTACCATAGAGAACTGACCTAATATTATTATGGTAATGTTGAGGACTCTAATTTTTACATAACATGAAACAGACATTTATTTCACAAAAACAGAAAGTCAAACACAGACATTTGGCCACATGAAAGTTTAAATAACCTGTTTGTAAAAGAATTAGGAAAAATTGAAGACAGATCTATGAACTTTCCTATAGTTATCAGTATTTTTAATACAGGTAGAACCTTTGCTATCTTTATATGATTTTTCGGAAAAGATTCTGGAAACCTTATTAAGATATAAATTTGGCAAAGATCATCAGAACATCAGACCTTTATTAGCGCTTTTAATGTCCCTCAAAGATGCATTACAATGAAATCAGTCATTCCCATTCACACACATTCACACACTACTTACTTATTTCTCTGTCAGAGTAATTCTTATTTGCAAAGATTTGAACATAATTTGACTTCTATTATTCTTAAAATGCACATTGTTTCCTCATAACCCCTTTTGTTTCCACAAGGTCTGTTTTGAACGCTTCAATTCTTTTTTTTTTTTTTTATTCACCAAGAATCAATAAGGTGGTCTTAGTGGATCCACCTTAAAGGTGTTATCTGTTGGGTGTCATGTTATCATTGTCAGGTCAGTGAGGTTCATAAGTCAGTCAGAACCTTGGTCATTTGTTCTGTGCACATAATGTTTCATAGATCCAGCCTATGATTAATCAGCAAAACGTCCACCTATAGGAGAAAAAATGATTGTTAATGAATGAGCTGCATTTCCTAGGAACACTGTCTTCCTCCTGGATGAGCATCACCTGTTGAAAAACTTTCATCATTGTTTGTTTCACATCAGATCACATTCAATCAGATCTTTATATTATACCAGTAGGTGAAGTTGTTAGTATCTCATGTAGACTGACATATACTGTTGCATTTGGAGAAGATCTCAGATTAAATAAACTTAGTTAGAGCGTCAATCCAGGTTCATTTTGTGTCTGCAGACTTTAGCCAATTTTTCTTTTCTTTCTTTTTTTTTTTTACATAAAGAGCAAGATTCAAAACATTTTCAAAAGGCAGATTGTGGCAGAATGTAAACAAAACTGCTTATTGATTGACAAAATAACATTCAAGCACACAATCACCATATTAAAAGGCTCTACTTCTAGAGAATCACTAAACTTCTGGGGTCCGGTTTTGGCCCGCGGACCTTGAGTTTGACACATGCAGGGTAGAGTTACAATTTATTTCAGACCTTTCAGCAGAGACAGGCTTCTGCTGTTTGCAGAAGTTTTATCTTTGTTTTCAGGCAGCTGCATCTCTTTGTCAAGGTCGTTTCACAGAGCTGAAATTTAACTTCTCTCAAAGAGGAAAAATCAAGAATGCACACAATCTGAGCCAAATATGGAATTATTTCCCTGTAAAATGAATCTTTTGCATTTTATCATGATATTGTTGGTAGTATAACACCATAGAATGATTTTTAAAGCACCTGTTTCTCACTAATGCTTGCCTACAAAATCTTTTACTCTCAGATTACTTCTTTAACAACTCTAGTCATTGTTCACTGGGTTGTCCAGTTGGACAGTTTCCATGTTGTCCACATTGTCACCTCCTCTTTTAACTTCTTTTACCACGTTCTCTAAAACCACCTCTTAGTCTTTATAATTTGGGGCTACCTTGGTATTCTAAACTGGGATGGGTGGCAGTCCGCCCCCCTTTATTTGTTTTCAGTTAAGCTGAAAGTTTTTTTTCCTGTGCTTTTCTTAAGGCCTCAGTATTATGGCTGTCAGTTAAAAGCTGCTCTTATTGTTGTTTTTTTAATTCATCTTTTTGTTTTAATCTGTTTATCAACTGTGAGCACTCAGGGACTGAAAAGTCCCCTTTGAAATTATAATCTGGCAAGGTTTTTTATTGTCTCTTGAATCTTTTAAATGCATAATCTCCAGTTTAAGATCCCCGTGTAGTTTTAGGATTTCAGTGATAATTAAGTTACCTGAAAATCCGTATTTTTATGCCATCGTGTACATATTTCTGTTAAATCAGAGCTTTTTCTCTGTTCTTCCCCCATTGTTCTTTGTTATTTTTCTCTTTTTAGTTTTCATTATTGCTAATTTTAGATCCCCTTGTAATTTTAAGACATCCTTTGTATCTAATTTGCCCAAAAACCCATGTTTTTTATTTTTTATTCCATCTATGACAGATCATACCTGCTCCTTTTACATAGTTCTCCATAAACTTTACCTCCCCTTCTAAGTCAATTAGTTTACTTTGTTTCTCTTTACTTTGCCCCTTTCCCATTTTGAACTAGATTTAGATCCAGTATGTTTTTTAATACCTGGTGTATTCTAAATACTGGATTTATGTATTTGAAAACAGGATGGTGATCAAGAAGTCAGTTGTGGTAAAATCCACTTCAACCCTGTTCAGGTGGGATTTTCTTGCCTACAAGCATCCACAAAGGCTCACCATTTACTATCTGTTTTCAGTTTATATGAAAAGTAAGGACCTAATGGTCATTACGATTCCATTCACTCTTCCACACGTTTTTCAGTCACACTTTTTTACGCGTTTTACTCTTACTGTAATTACTTTCACAAAAACATAACAGAGGACTCCGCCGTCCTGTGTAGAGTTTAATTAGTCTATTTCAACTAAGGGAGTCTACCCTCCTGCGGAATTTAACTGTCTATTTTAGTTCAACAGAGGACTCCGCCGTCCTGTGTAGAGTTTAATTAGTCTATTTCAACTAAGGGAGTCTACCCTCCTGCGGAATTTAACTGTCTATTTTAGTTCACCTGATAGTGTCTAGAATTGTCAGGGTTTCTCTATACTGTACTATTTTAGGTCATTTGCATTTCATCACTCATTCCTTTTAAATGAAAGACCTACTCACTGGTTCTCTGTGTCCTCGGGAGTACCGTCAGCCGTCAGACCCCAGCCTGTCAGGGAGGGACCAGTCCCGGAAAGGGTATTAGTACTGTGGCCACAGATTTGTCTGGAATCTCACTCACCCACTGGGATCGTCAAGCGTCTTGGTCTCCGGCTCGAAGGACCATTTATGTTAGGTTTAAACACCAAACACTTTCACAATTCTGCACAAAGAAAGACACAGAGAAGTTAGTTCATTTTAACCTGCAGGTGAGAGTGTTTCAGAGGCTGCTCAGTTACAATCCTCCACCACACTCTGAAACAGCCCCTGCTCTCTCTGCCTTTTATTCATAAGAGAAGAGGCCCTGGTTACAGAATGTTCCAAGCACAAAACAGGGAGAGATGCACACTCATATTGATTAGAAACAGCTGCACTGACAGAATGTTCTAGAACATCCTGTCTCTATCTTGCAGCTCTTGTACATATAAGATATAATCACTCTGAACAGCAAGCTTCACTTCTATTAAAGTTAAAACATATATAATCATTAATTAACCCTAACAATAGCACAGTCAAAGTCCACTCTAAACAAATACGTTTTTAATCTTGATTTAAATTGACTTAGGGTTTCAGCACCTTTACAGTTTTCTGGGAGTTTATTCCACTATCTAGTCCAACATTGAAATAAATTTTGTTGGATTTATGGCTAATTCTCTTTCTTTAAACCTTCATTACATATAATAAAAATTGTAATGATCTTATTTTAGTTTTGTACTTACTCCGCATAAATATATTTTTGCTTAACTAGAAATGTATGATTGTTCAGGAGTAGGACACTTAAATTTAAGAGATTGATCCCCAGTTTAATTTCACTGTACAGTTACAAACATTAATCAACGTCATCAAACAGGGGTGACGTGGTCACTGTTGCCTTGTCTTGTCTTAAGTACACTCTCATCAACCTACCTCAGTGAAATACTCAGCTCCATTTACAACTACCACTCCAGCAAATGTCACCATTACTCTTCTTGACCCTGACTTGTCTATTTCAACTCACATCCTTAACCTCTTTTTAGATAGCTAGATTGCCAGTGATGACAAGAAATTACAGAGCAGACAAGTGCAGACTGTTAAATGTCAAGAGAGACAGGTTGGGATGGAACGGAGACCGAGGGAAGGATGTGTGTAAGTGGGGTCATAAAAATAGAAACTACCAATTGCAGGTCTTCACTCACCTCAACTTTGTTCCTCTTCAGCAGCAATAGCCTATAGTTAAATTATAGAGGGTAAGTATAGAAAGCTTCTAAAATACTTCCAGGAGTGGTCAACATACATCTCTTTATTTCTGAACATTCAGTGCAGTAAAATGAGCCTGTGATAGAAAGAGTCACCACTAATCTTGGGATATACAGGTCCTTCTCAAAATATTAGCATATTGTGATAAAGTTCATTATTTTCCATAATGTAATGATGAAAATTTTACATTCATATATTTTAGATTCATTGCACACTAACTGAAATATTTCAGGTCTTTTATTGTTTAATACGGATGATTTTGGCATACAGCTCATGAAAACCCAAAATTCCTATCTCACAAAATTAGCATATCATTAAAAGGGTCTCTAAACGAGCTATGAACCTAATCATCTGAATCAACGAGTTAACTCTAAACACCTACAAAAGATTCCTGAGGCCTTTAAAACTCCCAGCCTGGTTCATCACTCAAAACCCCAATCATGGGTAAGACTGCCGACCTGACTGCTGTCCAGAAGGCCACTATTGACACCCTCAAGCAAGAGGGTAAGACACAGAAAGAAATTTCTGAACGAATAGGCTGTTCCCAGAGTGCTGTATCAAGGCACCTCAGTGGGAAGTCTGTGGGAAGGAAAAAGTGTGGCAGAAAACGCTGCACAACGAGAAGAGGTGACCGGACCCTGAGGAAGATTGTGGAGAAGGGCCGATTCCAGACCTTGGGGGACCTGCGGAAGCAGTAGACTGAGTCTGGAGTAGAAACATCCAGAGCCATCGTGCACAGGCGTGTGCAGGAAATGGGCTACAGGTGCCGCATTCCCCAGGTCAAGCCACTTTTGAACCAGAAACAGCGGCAGAAGCGCCTGACCTGGGCTACAGAGAAGTAGCACTGGACTGTTTCTCAGTGGTCCAAAGTACTTTTTTCGGATGAAAGCAAATTCTGCATGTCATTCGGAAATCAAAGTGCCAGAGTCTGGAGGAAGACTGAGGAGAAGGAAATGCCAAAATGCCAGAAGTCCAGTGTCAATTACCCACAGTCAGTGATGGTCTGGGGTGCCGTGTCAGCTGCTGGTGTTGGTCCACTGTGTTTTATCAAGGGCAGGGTCAATGCAGCTAGCTATCAGGAGATTTTGGAGCACTTCATGCTTCCATCTGTTGAAAAGCTTTATGGAGATGAAGATTTAATTTTTCAGCACGACCTGGCACCTGCTCACAGTGCCAAAACCACTGGTAAATGGTTTACTGACCATGGTATCACTGTGCTCAATTGGCCTGCCAACTCTCCTGACCTGAACCCCATAGATAATCTGTGGGATATTGTGAAGAGAACGTTGAGAGATTCAAGACCCAACACTCTGGATGAGCTAAAGGCCGCTATCGAAGCATCCTGGGCCTCCATAAGACCTCAGCAGTGCCACAGGCTGATTGCCTCCATGCCACGCCGCATTGAAGCAGTCATTTCTGCAAAAGGATTCCCGACCAAGTATTGAGTGCATAACTGTACATGATTATTTGAAGGTTGACGTTTTTTGTATTAAAAACACTTTTATTTTATCGGTCGGATGAAATACGCTAATTTTGTGAGATAGGAATTTTGGGTTTTCATGAGCTGTATGCCACAATCATCCGTATTAAGACAATAAAAGACCTGAAATATTTCAGTTAGTGTGCAATGAATCTAAAATATATGAATGTTAAATTTTCATCATTACATTATGGAAAATAATTAACTTTATCACAATATGCTAATATTTTGAGAAGGACTTGTATATCCCAAGATTAGTGGTGACTCTTTCTATCACAAGCTCATTTTACTGCACTGAAAGTTCAGAAATAAAGAGAGCAAGAAGGCAAAAATGAAGACAAAAAATAAAAAAATGACTTTTATTCTGTTGCTTCTTTAAAAAAAATTAAATGACAACACAGAACAAAAATATTGATGTTGAATGACATGATAATTGCTCTCTTTACATTGATAAATAATCTTTGAGTTATCCTATCCATTAACATCTGTCTTTCACCTATCTCTTTATTAATGTATCAGCTGTTCACACTGGTTCGTACTTAGCTCAGCTAAACAAGCCAAGTTAGAGTTAGAGTAAGTGTCCCCTATGTGGTTTATCTCTAAAGATTCAGTGTTTATTTCAATTTAGGTATAATATAATAATGGATATGGATACATTTCGGGCTGATCATCTTACTACCCCTGCCATTACTAAGTAATTTTCCAACATGGCACGGCTACCTTTAAATATACGTACGTTATCAGTAACACACACATTTCATTGCTTATGCTTTTTTGCTGAACAGTGCACAAACAACATTCAAATATCTCCTAACCGAAATACACTGCAGCCTACCAGGTCAAAAGTCATTAATCGCCTTCTTCATCTTCTTCCTGTGCACTGAAACCATCAAAGTCCTGTTCTTCAGTGTCCGAATAGAACAGCCTCAGGATCTCGTCTCTCACTTCAGCCTCTTCATTGACGCTCTCACTTGAGCGCACCCGGTCCCCTTAATAACGCAGAAGTCCAGCCTTTCGAAACCTGTTGGTGATTTTCCATGTTGATGAGGGTGAATATAAATGTCTAATTTACAATACCGGGAATTGAACTGTGAAAGTGCTCTTGATGTATCGCACAAGTTCATTGGACCTCTTTGAACTACTCATTAATTTGATTGGTCTACTGTTACCAGGCCAAATGTTTTTGGCAGCATGAAAAAAAACATGCATTAGCCTCACCTTTGTACAGGCCGCAGTGTTCAAAGTGTGTGAAAAAAGTAGCACTTTATAATCTGAAGTTTACGGTATGTTTAAAAAGATTTGAATTCAACAAGTTTATTATTTGTTTGTAATGCCTCAAGACATTTTGTAATTACTAAGCTGTATGTAAACTTAATTGAACTGGAACAGACACAAAACTTTGCAATGTTGGACAATATATAGAGAAATTTAAATCACGTGTATTGGAGCTAGGTGATATTAAAACGTATTAATGTTGACAAATTTGTCTGAACAATCCCACTTCATGGAGTGATCTGTCTTACATATTGTAGAAAAAAAAATGTAGATTTCAGCATTTTTGTCACAATTGGAATTTATAGAAAGTAAGAAACTAAGTAACTAAGTAACTAGGTAACTAAGGTGTATGTCAACTAGGAAATATTTGTTTAAAACAAAAGGCAAATCAGCCTTAGAAAAACATCACTCCCATGTCTTGCTAGCATACACAGTTTAACAACAAACCAGGAATGCCACCCAATAAGCACCACATCTCCCTTATATTATGTATTGCACACATACAGGTCCTTCTCAAAATATTAGTATATTGTGATAAAGTTCATTATTTTCCATAATGTCATGATGAAAATTTAACATTCATATGTTTTAGATTCATTGCACACTAACTGAAATATTTCAGGTCTTTTATTGTCTTAATACGGATGATTTTGGCATACAGCTCATGAAAACCCAAAATTCCTATCTCACAAAATTAGCATATTTCATCCGACCAATAAAAGAAAAGTGTTTTTAATACAAAAAACGTCAACCTTCAAATAATCATGTACAGTTATGCACTCAATACTTGGTCGGGAATCCTTTGGCAGAAATGACTGCTTCAATGCGGCGTGGCATGGAGGCAATCAGCCTGTGGCACTGCTGAGGTCTTATGGAGGCCCAGGATGCTTCGATAGCGGCCTTTAGCTCATCCAGAGTGTTGGGTCTTGAGTCTCTCAACGTTCTCTTCACAATATCTCACAGATTCTCTATGGGGTTCAGGTCAGGAGAGTTGGCAGGCCAATTGAGCACAGTGATACCATGGTCAGTACACCATTTACCAGTGGTTTTGGCACTGTGAGCAGGTGCCAGGTCGTGCTGAAAAATTAAATCTTCATCTCCATAAAGCTTTTCAGTACATGGAAGCATGAAGTGCTCCAAAATCTCCTGATAGCTAGCTGCATTGACCCTGCCCTTGATAAAACACAGTGGACCAACACCAGCAGCTGACACGGCACCCAGACCATCACTGACTGTGGGTACTTGACACTGGACTTCTGGCATTTTGGCATTTCCTTCTCCCCAGTCTTCCTCCAGACTCTGGCACCTTGATTTCTGAATGACATGCAGAATTTGCTTTCATCCGAAAAAAGTACTTTGGACCACCAGTGCTGCTTCTCTGTAGCCCATGTCAGGCGCTTCTGCCACTGTTTCTTGTTCAAAAGTGGCTTGACCTGGGGAATGCGGCACCTGTAGCCCATTTCCTGCACACGCCTGTGCACGGTGGCTCTGGATGTTTCTACTCCAGACTCAGTCCACTGCTTCCGCAGGTCCCCCAAGGTCTGGAATCGGCCCTTCTCCACAATCTTCCTCAGGGTCTGGTCACCTCTTCTCGTTGTGCAGCGTTTTCTGCCACACTTTTTCCTTCCCACAGACTTCCCACTGAGGTGCCTTGATACAGCACTCTGGGAACAGCCTATTTGTTCAGAAATGTCTTTCTGTGTCTTACCCTCTTGCTTGAGGGTGTCAATAGTGGCCTTCTGGACAGCACTCAGGTCGGTAGTCTTATCCATGATTGGGGTTTTGAGTGATGAACCAGGCTGGGAGTTTTAAAGGCCTCAGGAATCTTTTGCAGGTGTTTAGAGTTAACTCGTTGATTCAGATGATTAGGTTCATTGCTCGTTTAGAGACCCTTTTAATGATATGCTAATTTTGTGAGATAGGAATTTTGGGTTTTCATGAGCTGTTTGCCAAAATCATCCGTATTAAGACAGTAAAAGACCTGAAATATTTCAGTTAGTGTGCAATGAATCTAAAATATATGAATGTTAAATTTTCATCATGACATTATGGAAAATAATGATCTTTATCACAAAATGCTAATATTTTGAGAAGGACCTGTATGTAGCAGCACCTCAGATATGGGATGTGGAATGGTTTAAATGAAAAGTGAAATTTAAGGCATTACCTTCTGATGAATTTGACTAAAAATTGTCTGACACCAAGAGAGCATTGATATGTAATTCCCGGATGGCCAGTTGATCATTTATTTTGAAAAACTTAAAACAAGACATTGATGTTACGAAAAAGTGATGTACCCAATCATGAAGCAGCAGAATACTGTGAATTCCATTCCAATGATCTTAGTATACACAAACATTTTACAGGAGGATTACATCAAAAGTGACAAACATTATTCCAAAAACACAACAAGACTTGATGTTTCACACAAACTCCTTAATTTCGATGTGACAATTGTTTTTTCAAAAAAGAAACATACATGGCAATAAATAATAATCATCTTTATTGGTCATTGCACATGTACATTACAACAAAATTTGTCCTCTGCATTTAACCCATCCCTTACAGGGAGCAGTGGGCTGCCATTGTGCAGTGCCCAGGGAGCATTCTGGGGCTAAGGGTCTTGCTCAGGGACCCAGAGTGGTAATCTGTGGGATTCAAACCTGGCCCCTTGTGTCCCCTCTGGAACACAAACCTCCTGTTCTAACCACTAGGCCACCACAAAGGAAACAGTGTGACAGCAGCTTAAGAATGATCTTTGATGGTTCCCAAAAGCCTAAAGGAAAGGTTTTGTAGCCTAGTTCGGAATATAATTTCAGAACTATTTCTGAATCCAACATTCAGCACCAGATATCAGCTACTTTAATAAGGATTGAGGAGCTTTCTGTTGTCCAAATCAAATAGGACGCAAGGAAACAACTGGATTTTGGCATGGTTGAGTGGTTTTGATCTTTGGATGACACTGGGACAGGGTAATCTATAAAACAACCCCAACTAGGAAACTTGCTGTTACACCCTAGTACTGTATTGGACTCGACCGGAACTGGAACTGAAACCAGAAAATACCATAAAAGAGACTCAGACACTGTTGTGATTATCGTTATGAATATCTTATTTAATATTAATATTTCAAATTTTTATTAAATAATAATTCGGTCTGTTAGGTTTTGTCCAGTGAATACCAGCCCAATAAGGTGGTGGTATTAGGACAATAGTGAAAGGGGTGAGCCAAGCTCTGACATTACTGCACAGCTAAACTCTGCACACACAATGGCACACAATGGCAATAATTTATTAACAAAAATAGGTCAACTCAAAGTCAAACATATTTCCATCAACAAACTCTTTACTATACTAGAACAATCCAACTAAACTACCAAGCAAAATGAAATAATAAGGAAGATCAACTATATACACTATAAACAAGTGAATCAAAGATGGTTAAAAACCATGACCGATAAAGTGATGCAACATTACCATTCAATGTTATATGTTTGAGAACCAATAATTATCTTGAAAAATCTGGAAATGCAGTTAGGTTAGTCTTGGAACTAATTTATAATTGGTATACCTTCAAACAATCATTCAAAATGCAAGGTCAGAAATACCAATACTTTAATTAAATAATAGTTTGAAGAATGATTTGCTGAATAAAAACCAACCTTCTGGATGACTAATTATCAATGGTGTTCAATTAGCTGCCTTTATTTAATGCAAAAATGTTTAAATAAATATTTTTAAGGAAATATTAAAATAATTTTAAAGGAAATATTATTTTGAATAAAACCACACCTTTCTGGATAAATAAGTTTTAATAGACAGTCACGTGTTACCTTAACCGTTAGCTGTTGAAGCTAAGAAAAGAAACTTCTAGCTTGTCATCATCCCTTTAAAATCAAAAATGTATCTTTAAAATACCATCAATAAAACAATCAAAATGCATAAGCGTTGTGGCCTATCTGTGTTTAAAAAAGACCCTTTAAATACATTTTATCTTATCTTTAAAACAACACAGAACACATCATTGGCTGAGCAGCTAGTCTGCGAGCACTTAGCTGAGTTTCCTCAACACAAACCAAACAAACATCATTAAACTAATTATTTTGATTTTTTAACTCTAAATTAATCTTCTCTGCCCAAACACTACCTCTTACGTGAACTGTGCTGAGGAAAAGGTTTCTGGGCGATAAGATGAGGCAGATTTAGTCATCCACGTGTGGACTGAAAGGGATTAGTGTTGCAGCAAATCTCAGTGGCTGTAAGGGGTTGGCTTTTAGCTGTACAACAAAGGCATGTTTGGCTCCTTCTGTGGCTGCGGTGCGGGGGGTAGCTTCCTGGACGTGCATACAGGAAAGTGTGCAATGCGGTCCCGCCGTGGGGAAATCCGCTTTGATTATGGCTGCTTCTGGAGGCCTCAGAAGAAAAGTCAAGCCACGCTTGTCTTATTACTACACCCTTTTTCTGAATGTATGGCAGATACTCCAACAGCAAATCATTACTTACCTTTGTTGCATGCGATTGGTGTGATCGTAGTTAATTTTGGATTGAAGTTGAAGAGTCATGTCTGCTTGCCAGCAAGGAGACAATCGCACATCGTGCCTCTCCTGGCTGGTTCCCTTCCGAGATCCACTGGAAAGAGGCTACCATGTTGGAGCACATGTAGGTTAAGTAGGTTAATGTGATTTATTTTGAAATTTCCAGAAAGGTTCTTACTGGCCTTTATTGTTGTAACACATGGCTGGGGTCCCAACACGATACATCATCTGCAGCAGCTTTGGCAAATCTGTATTTTCTTTTCTCAAAATGCATTACAGAAGTGTAAACAAAACATTGCACAGAATAAATATGACTTAAATTTGTGGTTGTCATTAAATTAAATTACTGATCAAATAGCAAGAAAAACGATGTAAAACAAGATGTTCTAAAACAACTGTTAAACCAAATTTTATTGTTAATGTAACAGCTGAACACAAAAAAAAAAAAAAAAACTTCCAAATTATAGGTAATAGACTCCTGGAAAGTAAACAGTAACTCTGGTTAGCAGATTTCTTAGTCATGAGTCAGACATTCAGCATCCTATTTTTCAAATAAACATGTAAACACTAACAGTTGCATGGCATTCATGCCTTACAGGACTGTCAGAACCCTCGAGCATATTACGTGATGCAGCTACACCGAGGAAGCGTGGTTCAGCTAGCTGCTAGCAGCTAAATAAGAAAGCAACCAAAACAGGAATACATATTCCACTTATGCTCTTTGCGTATAACTGACAAGTGCAAAATACCCTAGCACGCATTTTCAAAAAGGGATTTAATGTGGAAATCTTCTACTTCATACCTGGAACTAGAAAATACTATGACTCAGACAAGATGCTTCATCTGCAGCAGTGTTTGCATATCTGAGAGCTCCCTCTCCTGACCTCTGGAGGCATAACCAGTCCATCCGAAATCATTGTTCTGGCATCACTAACAGATCAGTGATCATCTTGACCTTCTATACACAAACTGATGTAATAACCGGTTTTCCTTTATCTTAACCAGTACAAAGAATATCAAATGCTGTTCACTGACCAAACAATCATTAATTACTGTTAAGAAATTTGTCTATTACATAAGCTTAAGGATAGAGAATCGCGGCAGTGAAAATGGAGGAAAACAAAACAGTTTTTTTTTCAACTTTACAAATTATGGTAAATATAATTTTCCATCTTAAATTGAACCTGGACTGGTAGATCACACCATCTGGGCTGAATAGCATACTGGACGGCTCAGATGAGATAAGCTTTTCTGAAAAGTGTTCATTAAATGACGCGACAATGATTTTCTCTCTCTCTCCCAGTGAGACTTTGTCAGGTTAAGGTGAAAGACCAATCGCATGGAGACATTGGGCACACATGGGTGTAACTCACTGTTTATACTATTTGTGTATTTTAAAGACATTCCATAGGTCATCCGGAAATCCTTATAATCTACCCACATTGCTAAAAATAACACACTATTATTTTGTCCAGTCTGAATATCTAATGAATAATGTAGTCTCTGTATTAGGGCCTTCTTTTGTGGTCTTAGACATTTAATTACACCATTACATTAACACAGCATTCACACCAGTGTATGACACAATCATTGATCAATATTTAATGTTATAGCTTATTATTAATTATTTCAAAGTTTTCTCAACTTAGATTTCTCAACTTAAATTTCTCTAAGATTATTTATACAAACTGCACTTTAATGTGTACTGACAAAACATTTGAGCAACCAGCCAGGTCAGATACTCCTCATGTTTTTAATCCTCAGAATGACACCTATTTAGTTTGGAATTTGCTTTGACTTGACCAATTGTCCTTCAGGGCCATTTGAGTTGATATGGAGACAAGATAGTTAAATTGGTCAAAGTCTACACCCAAAGATGAAATTGCTATGGTTTCATATGTGTTACTGTCATGGTCATAAATCCAAATTTAATTTATTGCAGCACTGAAGCAAGGTCAGGAAACAAGCAAAGTGATCAAAAGTCTCTGCAATATTTTGTGCACACTGCAGCTGCCAATATGTCTTAGCATATCAGACAATAGCCCTGTGCACTCATGATAGGTATTATTTAGTCAACTCAGAGGTAAGGAAACGACACAGTCAGTTATACTTGCGGCAAGGGTAGGTCACACTCTGCAGTGCAAAACTACAAAGTATTAACACCCCTCCCTCTTTATTTATACATGCTTGGTCACACACAGTTCAAACAACATTCAAGGTGGTTGTGTGTGTGTGTGTGTGTGTGTGTGTGTGTGTGTGTGTGTGTGTGGGGTCAGAAAGGTTAGGGTTCATGTGTCTTGATTTTAGAGAAAGGAGTGAGGATTGGTGCCAGTCCCTAGATGTTGCTGATAATAGCATAACTCACCCTTCTCTCCTACCTCTTTGTCTATGACATGTGGGGGAAGAAAGCACTTAGAGCAGACACAAGTGATAAACAATATAAAAAGTCATAAAAACCCTAACAGTTCCCCCCTGTTTTGTCACGAATTCATGAGTAAATACATGTAAAATTAAACACTCTGTGTAAGCACAAACCCACGGGACGGAAAACAGATTATTTCATGGGAAACACTTACACGGTTCCTCCGCCCTAGGCAACCACCAATCATGGCAGAGTGAAACAATATAATAAAGCAAAGAAACAAAATGTAATAATAATAAAAAATAAAAGAATTAAAACAAGCCTTGTTCATATCATCATTGCACTTTTTCTCATTTAACTTAAACAGCAACTTCTTTTGATTTCCTGCTATAAGGTCATTTTATGAAGTACAAGTATGAATACACTCAGGCATTGAAGATATATTCATTTACAACATGTCATCATAATCATCTGCTTTTTGGGTCCAGTGTTCATCTTGTCCATCTCTTCTCGTGTGATGTTACATCCTGTGGATCCTGTCTTAAACAGAGAAAGAGCTTCTGCTGCTGCGATGCAGCTCTGCAGACAATTTGGAAATCCAGATGCCACAGAGTCCAATTTTTTAGAATAAAATGCTAAAGGTCTGTTTTTGGAGCTAAATGGTTGGGTTAATACAGCTTTCATATAACCCTTACATGCATCTACACAAAGTGTGAAAGGCTGGCTATAATCCGGCAGAGCTAAGGTGATTGTTGTTTGAAGCAGATTTTTTAGCTCTGTGAATGCTACTTCTCCTTCCTTAGTCCATATGATTTTGTCTTTTAATGTCATGTCTTTGCCATAGATCATAGATTGCAAGGGTTGTACAATGGCTGCATAGTGTGGTAGCCATTCTCTGCAAAAATTATACAATCCCAGAAAGGACATCATTTATTGCTTAGTTCGTGGTTTTGGGGCTTCTTGTATGGCTGTTTTTCTACTACTTAGGAGTGAACGACCATGTTGTGATAATATATGTCCCAAATAAATCACTTTCTCCTTGCAAAACTGCAGTTTATCCCTAGAGGCTTTGTGCCCCATCTGGTAGAGATGTTTCAGAACAGTTATAGTAACTTCCTCACAGTGTTGTTGAGTGTCTGAAGCTATAAGAATATCATCTACATACAACAGGACTTGACTATGTTCAGGCACCTCCCAGGTGCTCATAGAGTATCTTAAGGCTTGTGTATATACATGTGGACTTTCACTGAAGCCTTGTGGTAGTCTGGTGTAAGTGTATTTTTTCCCTTTAAACTGAAAGCCAAATAAATGCTGTGACTCTTCATGCAGTGGTCCTGTAAAGAAAGCATTGCTAAGATCTACCACTGAGAAATATTTTTTATCTGGAGTTAATGAATGCAGTAATGTATGTGGATTCGGGACGTCTGGACTCGCATGTCACACTATTTTATTTATCGGTCTAATATCCTGAACCATCCTCCACTTTCCTGTGCTGACTTTCTGCACTGGAAAGAGAGGTGTGTTGCATGTAGCATCAGGTGCTTCCCTTAATATTCCTGATTTCAACATATCCTGTATTACTGGCTTAATACCCTCTTCAGCTTCTGGTTTCAAGGGATACTGGCGAACTACTGGCTGTTCTTCAGATATTAATTTAACCTTATATGATGGAAACCCCTTTATTAGTCCTACATCAGTCGATGATTGGGACCACAGTTCAGGTGGGACAGCAGCTAAGGCAGGGTGCCTGTTGCTCTCTTTGCTTTCAGCTAGACCCTGTATCTGTCACTTTGCCTCATCCAAATGTGTCTTTGGATGAACTTTGACTATCCACCCTAGAGTGAGTTTCCAGATTCCTGTGTTAGGATCTACTTTCCAGTCAGAGCTTGTTAATGCCTCATATCTCCCTCTTTCAGCACGCTGTATAAAGTTTTCTAATTCTTTCCACTGACCCCCCACAGGTTTAGTTAATGACAGATGAGGTGTACTGCATTTAAACTGTTGAAGCTGTCTTCCTGACAGTATGATTGAGGTGGAATATTTCCCTGTTTTGGGGTCAACATACAGATGCTGTATGGTAACAGTCTGATTATTTTCTCTGTGAAAAACAGTATCATACTGATAATCTGGCCCTGCAGTATTTTTATATCTCATGGTTACATGGAGCTCAGTATCTGGCATGTACTGTGCCTCCTGGGAAGTTGGTTTTTCTCTGGTTCTCCTCAGCAGTTCTCGAGCTGTTGGTGTGGGGCCTAGATTGAGGGACCAGTAATAATGCGGCTGTGAGAGTTCATTTAGGACTAGGGCATCTTCTTCTACTACAGCTTTCATACCTGTTTCTGTTGATACTATATTTATATGCAACTTTTGCATAAGATCTCTTCCCAACAGGTTTACTGGATATTTTTGACTTATCAGAACGGGAGCCTGACAAGTAAGTTTTGTCTCGGGTTCTGTTTTTGTTACTGGTGCACTTAGGTAATGTACCTCTGATGTGCCAGCTGCTGATCTAACATGCACTGCGGTGTTAGAATATTTTATTCCGGGTGGAGGTTTAGTTAGCACAGTTCTACATGCCCCTGTATCACACAAACAGCTATATACTTTGCCATTTATTATGATGTTTTTATATGGCAAATCTTGCGTCCTACTTAGTGCTATAAGTTTTTCATCATGACATTATGGAAAATAATGAACTTTATCAAAATATGCTAATATTTTGAGAAGGACCTGTACACGCAGATTGATGAATAATATATATGCCAACAGCCAGGTGTTTAGCTGTCATGTGTGTAATGTGAGTAATGACAGATATTCAGTATGTCCAATGCAAGCACCCACGTAGAAGCACACACAAAAAACAGAAGTGCTGATCTAAAGGTTGGCCTTCAGTGCTGCCGAGTACAGAGCGACATCACCACTTGACCCACCAACCTTACTGCAAAGCACCATTTAACAGCGTCGAATTTGCTCCGTTAGTGTCTTTTTATGTGTGCACACACATTGAGTGAGTTTGCACCCAGGTAAGCCAAGAATGTTGGTGGTGGTGAGTGCATTGTTGGCTCCACTCTTTAGAGCGGCATGTGGTAATATGTGTGGGATAAAATTCTTTACAAGTGTCCGCTTAAGCAGCACAGCGAGAGGTGTGAGCCTTCTTGAGCTACATTAAGATACATAAAAATATTTCAAGAGAAGGTTAATGATCTTTTCTAATGAAATATGCTGATGCATAAAAAATACTTTACATATTTTTGGCAGCAGATGAAACATGTTTCTTAAATTATAATGCAGTTCATGGCAAATAAGAATTGGTAACATAGCTACAAGCAGTAATGCTAACTATATTTAGCAAAAGTCTTCCACCAGCTGTACTTTCACTGGCATCTGATGTTACTCAAAACTATTTTCTTAATAATTGTAACAAGGATAAATTAATTTTACATTTTTTCAATTACATTTCCTTAAGAAATAAATCTTAATCATAAGGAATGATAATTTTGAACATCTGGGAGGCTGTAAAATATCTCTTTGTAAAATCTTTCACTCAACTTCTCTTGTCTTCTCTTTATTGAAACAGACATATTTCCATAGGTTTCAGGAAAGTAATCCAATTAAAATAACTTTGCAAGCTGGAATGTAGAACTCAGTAACCATCCCTGACTACAGTAATGCCTCTGTATGTATTTGCATACTTCATACTTCTCAGAGGCCACCTGCCTAATCTAACTTGTTCAGCCAAAATACTTATTTTAACTACTGGTTGTATGAGGTATTACCACCAACTACAGGTCCTTCTCAAAATATTAGCATATTGTGATAAAGTTCATTATTTTCCATAATGTCATGATGAAAATTTAACATTCATATATTTTAGATTCATTGCACACTAACTGAAATATTTCAGGTCTTTTATTGTCTTAATATGGATGATTTTGGCATACAGCTCATGAAAACCCAAAATTCCTATCTCACAAAATTAGCATATCATTAAAAGGGTCTCTAAACGAGCTATGAATCTAATCATCTGAATCAACGAGTTAACTCTAAACATCTGCAAAAGATTCCTGAGGCCTTTAAAACTCCCAGTCTGGTTCATCACTCAAAACCCCAATCATGGGTAAGACTGCCGACCTGACTGCTGTCCAGAAGGCCACTATTGACACCCTCAAGCAACAGGGTAAGACACAGAAAGAAATTTCTGAATGAATAGGTTGTTCCCAGAGGGCTGTATCAAGGCACCTCAGTGGGAAGTCTGTGGGAAGGAAAAAGTGTGGCAGAAAACGCTGCACATACGAGAAGAGGTGACCGGACCCTGAGGAAGATTGTGGAGAAGGGCTGATTCCAGACCTTGGGGGACCTGCGGAAGCAGTGGACTGAGTCTGGAGTAGAAACATCCAGAGCCACCGTGCACAGGTGTGTGCAGGAAATGGGCTACAGGTGCCACATTCCCCAGACCTGGGCTACAGAGAAGCAGCACTGGACTGTTGCTCAGTGGTCCAAAGTACTTTTTTCGAATGAAAGCAAATTCTGCATGTCATTTGGAAATCAAGGTGCCAGAGTCTGGAGGAAGACTGGGGAGAAGGAAATGCCAAAATGCCAGAAGTCCAGTGCCAAGTACCCACAGTCAGTGATGGTCTGGGTTGCCGAGTCAGCTGCTGGTGTTGGTCCACTGTGTTTTATCAAGGGCAGGGTCAATGCAGCTAGCTATCAGGAGATTTTGGAGCAGTTCATGCTTCCATCTGCTGAAAAGCTTTATGGAGATGAAGATTTCATTTTTCAGCACGACCTGGCACCTGCTCACAGTGCCAAAACCACTGGTAAATGGTTTACTGACCATGGTATCACTGTGCTCAATTGGCCTGCCAACTCTCCTGACCTGAACCCCATAGAGAATCTGTGGGATATTGTGAAGAGAACGTTGAGAGACTCAGGACCCAACACTCTGGATGAGCTAAAGGCTGCTATCGAAGCATCCTGGGCCTCCATAAGACCTCAGCAGTGCCACAGGCTGATTGCCTCCATGCCACGCCGCATTGAAGCAGTCATTTCTGCAAAAGGATTCCCGACCAAGTATTGAGTGCATAACTGTACATGATTATTTGAAGGTTGACGTTTTTTGTATTAAAAACAGTTTTCTTTTATTGGTCGGATGAAATATGCTAATTTTGTGAGATAGGAATTTTGGGTTTTCATGAGCTGTATGCCAAAATCATCTGTATTAAGACAATAAAAGACCTGAAATATTTCAGTTAGTGTGCAATGAATCTAAAATATATGAATGTTAAATTTTCATCATTACATTATGGAAAATAATGAACTTTATCACAATATGCTAATATTTTGAGAAGGACCTGTATAATTACCTAGTTTTATAACTTTGGGGTAGGCCATTTATGATTAGTAAAGATTGCATTTAAGCTGCTTTAGATTTGGAGCTGTCAAAGCTTGATTGCCAATATTGTCTGAAATAATCTCAATCCAACATTAAGAACGTTTACATATGTACAGTCTTACATGCTCTTACATGCATCTCACCCAGTACCACCCTTCCAAACCTTGTTTTACACTGTGTCTGCTCTAGACATGGGCCGGAATGAAGTTTCCATGATATGATAACCATGAGATGATGTTGAACAAAAAGTAATAATGATTGCATTGCTGCAGTAAAAATAATATAGGCCTGTCATTTACATGGTTATAATAATGTTTTCTATAACATTTATTTGTCATTTTCATTTTGACACAAAGGCACACGTATGGAGATTACAAGAGGTAGATGAGGGTGTTGACAGTGACTGTTTAAAATTACAGCGAGTTACTTTTTTTGGACTAAATATATTAAGGAAAATCTAAGTTTAAATTCTACTTCAGTGACAAGTAGTGAGATAAATTAATCAGCTACATTTTACAGTGTCACTGTAAAACATTTTTATAACAAATGTGCACAGTGGTGGAAAACTAAAGCAGTAAATAAAAATAAAAACACCTGTTGAAAATAGTAAGAGTTTTTTTTTCATGCTTATTGTGCAGAAGCTCATTGCTTTAAAGCAAAAGCCACACAAATAACCCCAAAACAGCTCACAAAACAAAACATTTAAAACATGCATGACACTGGTCCTTTGATGACCCAAGCTAACACCAAGGTTAAACATTTTAACTGTACAATGTCTTGGTTAGAATTGTTGACTTACAGCAAGAAGGTTTCAGGATAAAATCAGCTAAGGTCATTCCTTACTGGAATGCAGGAGGAAAACTGTTCAAAATTAGACATCTTTTCATCTGCATGACCACATTTCACTCCAACAAAGTACAGGTCCTTCTCAAAATATTAGCATATTGTGATAAAGTTCATTATTTTCCATAATGTAATGATGAAAATTTAACATTCATATATTTTAGATTCATTGCATACTAACTGAAATATTTCAGGTCTTTTATTGTCTTAATACGGATGATTTTGTCATACAGCTCATGAAAACCCAAAATTCCTATCTCACAAAATTAGCATATCATTAAAAGGGGCTCTAAACGAGCTATGAACCTAATCATCTGAATCAACGAGTTAACTCTAAACACATGCAAAAGATTCCTGGGGCCTTTAAGACTCCCAGCCTGGTTCATCACTCAAAACCCCAATCATGGGTAAGACTGCCGACCTGACTGCTGTCCAGAAGGCCACTATTGACGCCCTCAAGCAAGAGGGTAAGACACAGAAAGAAATTTTTGAACGAATAGGCTGTTCCCAGAGTGCTGTATCAAGGCACCTCAGTGGGAAGTCTGTGGGAAGGAAAAAGTGTGGCAGAAAACGCTGCACAACGAGAAGAGGTGACCGGACCCTGAGGAAGATTGTGGAGAAGGGCCGATTCCAGACCTTGGGGGACCTGCGGAAGCAGTGGACTGAGTCTGGAGTAGAAACATCCAGAGCCACCGTGCACAGGCGTGTGCAGGAAATGGGCTACAGGTGCCGCATTCCCCAGGTCAAGCCACTTTTGAACCAGAAACAGCGGCAGAAGCGCCTGACCTGGGCTACAGAGAAGCAGCACTGGACTGTTGCTCAGTGGTCCAAAGTACTTTTTTCGGATGAAAGCAAATTCTGCATGTCATTCGGAAATCAAAGTGCCAGAGTCTGGAGGAAGACTGGGGAGAAGGAAATGCCAAAATGCCAGAAGTCCAGTGTCAAGTACCCACAGTCAGTGATGGTCTGGGGTGCCGAGTCAGCTGCTGGTGTTGGTCCACTGTGTTTTATCAAGGGCAGGGTCAATGCAGCTAGCTATCAGGAGATTTAGGAGCACTTCATGCTTCCATCTGCTGAAAAGCTTTATGGAGATGAAGATTTCATTTTTCAGCACGACCTGGCAGCTGCTCACAGTGCCAAAACCACTGGTAAATGGTTTACTGACCATGGTATCACTGTGCTCAATTGGCCTGCCAACTCTCCTGACCTGAACCCCATAGAGAATCTGTGGGATATTATGAAGAGAACGTTGAGAGACTCAAGAACCAACACTTTGGATGAGCTAAAGGCCGCTATCGAAGCATCCTGGGCCTCCATAAGACCTCAGCAGTGCCACAGGCTGAAGCAGTCATTTCTGCCAAAGGATTCCCGACCAAGTATTGAGTGCATAACTGTACATGATTATTTGAAGGTTGACGTTTTTTGTATTAAAAACACTTTTCTTTTATTGGTCGGATGAAATATGCTAATTTTGTGAGATAGGAATTTTGGGTTTTCATGAGCTGTATGCCAAAATCATCCGTATTAAGACAATAAAAGACCTGAAATATTTCAGTTAGTGTGCAATGAATCTAAAATATATGAATGTTACATTTTCATCATGACATTATGGAAAATAATGAAGCATATCACAATATGCTAATATTTTGAGAAGGACCTGTATTGATTATGAAAAACATGCCTGGTCTTATTCAAGTCACTTGCTAAATATGCTGCTTGTTGATGTGTCCTTTCTGAAAATTTCATGTATTTGCTATTTGAAATTCACTATTGAATGTAGTCCGTGCCATCGTCATCGTCTTTGTCTTCCGCTTCATCAGACATTTGGAAATTTTACACATGGATCAACCAGACTTGTGGAGGTCTACAATTCCACGCCTGATATGTTGGCTGATTTCTTTTGATTCTGAAATGATGTAACAGAAGGAAGTAATGTTTTTATAGTGTTGCATTAAAATATATCCACTCCAAATAACTTGCACTCATACTCGTCATCTTCCGCTTTATCCGGGACCGGGTCGCGTGGGCAGCAGACTCAGTAGAGACACCCAGACGTCCCTCTCCCCAGACACCTCCTCCAGCTCCTCCGGGGGAAGCCCAAGGCGTTCCCAGGCCAGCCGAGAGAAATAGTCCTTCCAGCGTGTCCTGGGCTGTCCCCTGGGCTGTCCCCTGGGCCTCCTCCCAGTGGGACGTGCCTGGAACACTTCCCGAGGAAGGCGTCCAGGAGCCATCCGGTATAGATGCCTGAGCCACCTCAACTGGCTCCTCTCGATTTGGAGGAGCAGCAGCTCTACTCCGAGCTCCTCCCAGGTGGCCCGGCCACCCTACGGAGGAAGCAAATTTTTTATCTGGAATCTTGTTCTTTCGGTCATGAACCAAAGTTCATGGCCATAGGTGAGGGTAGGAACGTAGACCAACCGGTAAATCGAGAGCTTCGCTTTTCGGCTCTGCTCTCTCTTCACCACAACGGAAAGGCACAGCGTGCCAATTACTGTGGCAGCCGCAGTGATCCGTCTGTCGATCTCCCGCTCTATTCTCCCCTCACTCGTGAACAAGACCCCAAGATACTTGAATTCCTCCACTTGAGGCAGGAACTCCCCTCCAACCTGAAGAGGACAAGCCACCGTTTTCTGGTCGAGAACCATGGCCTCGGACTTGGAGGAGCTGATCTTCATCCCGGCTGCTTCACAATTGGCTGCAACCACCCCAGTGCATGGTGTAGGTCTTGGCTAGAGGGGGCCAGCAGGAGCAGGTCATCTGGAAAAAGAAAAGACGAAATCCACTGGTCCCCAAACCAGACCCCCTCCGGCCCTTGGCTATGCCCAAAAATCAGTGACAAAGGACAGCCCTGCCGGAGTCCAACATGCACCAGGAACAAGTCTGACTTAGTGCCAACATCGAGGACCAAAACCCTGCTCTGCTTGTACAGAGACCGGATGGCCCCTAATAAAGGGCCGCCGACTCCCTACTCCTGGAGCTCCTCCCCACAGGGCACCACAAGGGACACAGTCAAATGCCTTCATCTTCAAGGCATTCGTTAGCTGCAAGCTAACCGTTTGTTTACCCACACATGCATGTTTTCCTCAACGCCCAGGACAACTTATCAGCACGGTTCACAAAAGAGGTAGTGTTTGGGCAGAGAAGATTAGTTTAGAGTTATATCATCTAAATAATGTTCGTTTAATGACATTTGTTTTTGTTTGTGTTGAGAAATTCAGCTACAGTAAATGTTAGCAGACTAGCACTTAGCTAAGGATGTGTTCTGTGTTGTGTTTTCAAAATTAAGACAAACTTTATTTAAAGGGTGGTTTTTAAACACAGAAGATCGGCCACAACGTGCCGTCCACGCTTATGCCTTTCAACTCCTTTATTAGTCTTATTTTAAAGGTCTGTGTTTGATTTGAATGACAAGCTATAAGCTTTTTTTGTTAGCCCCAACCACTAATGGCTAAGAAGACGTGCTCAGCCATCTTCAGCTGAAGATCATTTACCCTGAAAGGTTGTTAGTTTCTTATTCAAAATAATATTTCCTTAAATATTATTTTACTAAATAAAGGCAGCTAATAAAACACCATTGAGAATTAGTCATCCAGAAGGTTGGCTTTATTCAGCAAATCATTCTTCAAAATTTTATATTATGTTTTACCTGATCTTGCATTGTGAATGATTGTTTGAAGGTATACCAATTATTGCCTAAATTAGTTCCAAGACTAACTTAAATTCATTTCTCAATTTTTCAATATAATCCTTGACTCTCAAACATAAAAATTGCATGGTAATTTTGCATCACCCTTTAGGTCATGGTTTTTAACCATCTTTGATCAACTTGTTTATATTGTACATAGGCCATTAGTCTTCCTTATTCTTTCATTCTGCTTGGTAGTTTAATTGGGTTGTTTTAGCATAGCAAAGAGTTTGTTGATTGAAATATGTTTGACTTTGAGTTGACTTATTTTTTAATAAATTCTTTTTAAATTGTGTGAATTCATTCTGAGTTTTGCTGTTCAATAATGCCAGAGCTTGGCTCATCCCATTCAATTTTGTCCTAATACCACCGCCTCATTGGGCTGGTATTCACAAAACAGCCCTTAACAGACAATTTTATTTACAGAAATATATTTTAATAAAACATTAAAGTATTAATATTAAATAATATATTAATATGTATAATCACAACAGTAAACAGTTGCTTGATTGCCTCCTTCTTACTGCAAATGTAAACTGCAAAAAAACTGTCTTTACTTATGGGTTTTATATTATCAACATGCCATTTTAACTCAGCATTCTGTATTTTTTCTTAAACTTTTCTCCAGGTTCTTTCTTCTTTGTACAAATCTCATTTCAATCCTTTCATATAGTACACAACTCTTGCTGTTTTTTTCAATATCTATGATTTTGTTCTCACTTAGCATTTTTATAATGTCAAATGCCAGTCAGTCAGTTTTCTATGCTTCTTCTTCCATAGTGGGTTGCGGGAAAGCTGGTGCCTATCTCTAGCAGTCTATGGGCAGGAAGCGGGGTACACCCCGGACAGGTTGCCAGTCCATCACAGGGTAACACACAAACAACCATGCACACACTCATTCACACACCTAAGGGCAATTAAGAGAGACCAATTAACCCAACAGGCATGTCTTTGGACTGTGGGAGGAAGCCAGAGTGCCCTGTGAGAACCCACGCATGCACGGGGAGAATATGCAAACTCCATGCAGAAAGACCCCCGGCCGGGAGTCAAACCATTTAACCATTTGCTGCAATGCAACAGTGCTACCAAATGCGCCACCGTGCAGCCCATAATGTAGAATGTGAATAATAATAATACATATAATAGAAATATTAAGATGAAAAGAATGCTAAAAATACAATCTAATACAAATAATGACTAATGTACCTTATCGTAGCATTTCAAAGTGTCAGATGATCGGTAGGTTTATCACAGATGAAAGTAAACCTTATTCACATCCATTTTAAATGTTTTTGGCTTGTCTCATATCTGAATGGTGACATTTTAAAATGTGTTTTGAAACTACAATTAAACAAATTAAATTGAATTAAAGATGGAGACATTGGAAAATGTAAAATAATGGTTACTCAAACTGAGCTGCATATGAATACTATGCAGATGAATAGTTTGATATACTTAATGACCTCCTATTGCAGATTATATTTTTAAAGATTTTTGTATAGATGTTTGTGGTTTAGTACACTTTTCGAGATAACTTTAAAACCAGTGAGGTAGGGGCATCCTTTACTCTAGTTTATATTATTTATTCTTTGTTCATTCATTATTTTTTTCTTTATTTGTTTAAAAAGCAAAACAGTATTAGACCTTTAATTTGCTTTTGATAAATACTGTGTGTCTAGAATACATATATATATCAATATTTTTTATTGCTAGAGAGCTTGTAGAATTAGTAAGCAGCCTTTTAATGACTGACAGATCAAAGTCTGCATTAAATTGTCATAAAATGATTCAGTTCTTATGTTCAGACCTACCTTTATTAGAACTGAAATAGTATAAAACAACAGAATATACAATGCGAACACTTAACCCTCAAGGTCACTGAAACTGACCAGAACCACAAGGTAGCTTAAATGGGCCAAAACAAGAACAATCAACAAAGATCCCCCTGCTGACTCATTTTAATGGTCTATTAGGCAGACACATTGTGAGTCATTTTAGGGACATCATTTGCAACAAAGTTAAATAAACCATTTTACAACAACGTGGCAAAAAATTCATAAACATGGACACTTAATAAGATCTTTGCTTCAGTGGCAGCATGATACAAACAAGTAACACACAGCTTTGAAGAGGTGTTGGTGATGAAAGGCTGGTCAAGTTGAGATCTAAGACTGTCAGACTGTCACAAAAACATTGTCACAGGGTGAAGAGCTTACTTTGTGGATGACAAACTGCAGCCAGTTCTTATTTTAATGAGGAAATCTCTTCAAGAGGCTTTCTTCAATGTGGGATCAGCACCTCACAGCTCGTGACTAGCATTGTTGCTGTGCAATAGGACACCCAGAAAAACATACAGAGGTTTGTGGTAAAGATATATGAATTGTTTTGCATGCCACTACATGTGCTGCTTATGACTGCCATATCTGCATCATACTGTAACTTTTTTATTTTTGGTGAACTTGATGAATGATTTAAACCCCCATTTGGGAAACTTTGCATTTTTTGACTGACTTCAATATTGTTTTTTATATTTAAGAGATCACAGATAAAGTGTTTTGTGGAAGCATCAACTGGTGTCTAATGTATTTAAAAAAAGGAAATAAAACTCTGATTTCCAGATTTTATCAATTAATTTAAAATGTTTGCATCCATTGCAGTGTAAGCTGTTTGAACTGACTGGTGAGAAACAGTAAGCAATCCCTCTTGAAATACTTAATAACTGTTAACCTATAAACTTTATATATACAGACATGCTTTATACATATCTATACCAGGTGCCTTTCTTACTACTTTGTTGCACCTTTTTTCCTGCCTTTGTTTACCAGAACAATGGTATGTATTTCCTAAGGCTTCATATAGCCTGTTCTGCCTCTGCTCTCCTTGTAAATTTTCCCTGGATAAGAATCTTTAAAGGATGCTTAGAATAAAAATCAATCATGGTGTATTGTTTCACTACTACTTGCAATAAATCCACCTTGTCTTATTCCTTGTGGTCCATCAGTGGTATGAGGACCTGATGTGAAAAGAGACAATTGAGCTCTGAGGAGAAAGCACAAACGTGACCAAGGTACACAATAGCTGTTTTTACTTTCTGTGAAAGATTGTTCTGTGGTGTCTTGGAGAACACTTGACCTTTCTTGTTCTGCTTGCAGTGGAAAGGGACAGAGTGACATCAAAATCCCATTGAACGAAAGAAAGAAAGAAAGAAAGAAAGAAAGAAAGAAAGAAAGAAAGAAAGAAAGAAAGAACATGTAGTTAGAATAAGCTAAAAGAAAAGTTAGAACCTCTGGGTAAGTGATAGAGGAGTTACATTCTAAATAGTATGAATGTTCTACCATGGCCTTCAAAGTCCCTTGATGTAGATCTAGCTGACTCAGATCCTTATCAGAAAAATGATGAATGAACATTTGTGTAATAAATATGTGAAATATAGCAGCTGTGGGGCCCAACACCATCCTAAGCTCTTATTGTTGGTTATTATCACTCTGTGTTTTTATCACATTTCACCAGATTTCCTCAAAAATTATAAATCCCCATTTCCGTGCTGGAGCACCTCTCGAAATAAACTAAATATTATTATTATTATTATTATCATGCTCATGTAAAGATTAACAGTTAAAATAATCATGAAAAAAACGTTGAAAAAAATTATTTTTTAGAAAGGTCGCTGTCCTTCGTGCTGATCGGATAATTTGTTTTCTGGAGAAATACCACCATTGTTGTGCATAGGTTTCTGTATGTCCTTTCCTCATTTGCAACATATGGGCGCACGGGCACACACACCAATAGTGCTCCGTTATGTGTCTTTTTGAGTCCACGCCTGACGTTTAAATATTCATTGCTGAACCTCAAAGGGCCTTTTACCTCCCACCCCACCTGTATCCACCGGCAGAAACACCAGCGCCTATAGATTGTGGGATTAAACAACAAAATGGTTAACAAATATAAGCAAAATGACATCTATGACAACTTGTCATCTCATACATCTAATATTTAGTACCGTATATGTTACGGTGACCAGTATGTAGCTCAGATGGTCTTTTAGCTGCGATGAAATCACCCACAGAGCTTTGTACTACGCACTATTAACGATTGCTGGTAAAGTCCTGCGCTTTGAAACGTGCACTGGGATAACACAAAACAATCACAACAGGCGAGGGAGATATTCACTGTACGCTGCGTTTTGCAGCCCACGGGCTTCACGGCTATTGAAACGAAATTAGTTTTTTTTTTTTTTTTTTTTTGGCGTCTCTACTGAGGAATTCCCCGAGTTTGCTGAGGCGAGTTCTGCAGAGATGCACGTTTAAACTAACTGTCGGCAAGAAGCTGCGTTCTGCCTGCATCACAGAGCACATGCGTGGGGAGCGTTTGGATCGTGTGATTGAAGTTGGTGATGGAGTAAACGCCAAGAGGCATAATATGAGGAGCCTTTTCTGTGAAATCTTGATTTTTATTCTTTCCTGCTTTCTCTTTTTAGAATTTTATTTTCTGTTCTGCTGTTACGACACAGATCTGCCACCCTGAGAGGCGTGTTAGCTCTCCAAAGACCGAGGCGCAGCGCGTCAGCCTGCGCTGATGGAGATCCCTCTTTTCAACTTGGATACAGTTCTCTTCTTCAGTCTTAATACTTAAGTTTTGGCGATTGCATGAGCTGAAATGAGGAAAGGGAAGACAGAAATGTGGTAACAAAACGCGCATTGTCGTTCGTGGTTTTAAGGCGCATCGGATTCCAATTATTAACCCTGTTTCTCCGTCGTCTATTTACACACTGTTATGCAACAAATTTCTTCACTAAATTACATAAAACGATAGGCAAACAATCTGCAGGACTTTTTGAACACTGGGACGACTTCGGTCGGATATTGGACATTGGTTTTGAGAGGAAGCGGTTGGAATATCAAACCTCTCTCGCAGTGTACTGGTTTTGGAGTTACAGTGAACCGGGGGAGAAGAATTTAGAAAGTGGCGCTCACGTTTGAGGATTGCCAGGCATTTTATTCTCCGGCATAATACAGACGTCCAATTTGATGTCTGAAAAGGTAAGAAAAATCAGCATATCTGTATTCGTTTCCAGTTGCTTTTCTTTTAATTGCATTTGAACAAGAGTTCCGCTTTTAAAACATTGTTGAAATAAAATCCTATCAATGATATTAAACAAAAAGAAACAAAAAACAGCTCCGATCTACATGGCAATGGGTCTATTGCCTGTATCACAGAGGCCTTGTAAATTTTGGGGACATTACATCACTTTTTAATATCAGCGTGGCATTGTTTCCTTTTAGCTGACTAAATTGCTTGATGAAATAAGGCGTTGAACTTAAACTGCAGAACAGAAACGTTTAAAGAATAGGACTGAAATTAAAATGAATCATGTGTCCAGTTACTTAATAGACCCCAGCGCACCCCCCTGTCTCCCCCCTTTCCTTTAATATGAAGTACATGTAGTACATGTCGTTCAGGTTCAGAACGAGATATCAAATAGAATGACAAATTATTTAGCTACCTTAACTTTACTTGTTAAATATATAGAAGGCTCGCTCACAAAGCGCAATTTATGCTATGTTTTTATTTTTACCTGTGCTCTGGGTCAGCGGGTCCGATAGCATGTCTACTTTCGGAATTATCTGAGAAATAAGAAACATTTAAATATGTAAACGAATACATACTCAATTCAATTATTTTCCCTATATGATGCAAAGCAGTTGTCAACTGGTTGTTCAGAAATAAAAACCTGTTTGATCTTGGTGAACTTATGAAAACAGTTTCATATGCAGCCAACAGGGGGCGCTCTTTTAGCTGAAATTATGTGTCATGTTCTTAAAACAAATCTGTCAGGTTTATTAAAGGTTAGAAGTAAAATCCATTGGTAGAAGGCATTTCCAAGTCAGGGTATTTGGGGGAAACTTTGCTTCAACAAGTGGTGATGGTGGTTGTCTTATTGTCATTGTGTAAAATCAACTCAGTTACCTCTAACAGAGTAATAGATAGAGAGATAGAGAGATAGATAGATAGATAGATAGATAGATAGATAGATAGATAGATAGATAGATAGATAGATAGATAGATAGATAGATAGATAGATAGATAGATAGATAGATAGATAGATAGATAGATAGAGCAACATTATTGTGTTTGTTATAAAAGATTTCTTGTTATAAAATATTCTTATTTGCTATCGATGCTCTGCATTGCCTTCCACAGGGAAGCTTAACATATTCCCCAAATAGGGGTTAACCTATTACCCTTAGTCCCTTTTGCAACCGTTTCCATTACTGACTTTTCTGGCCTGGTACTGGCTTTCTTAGTAATGGTAATGTGAAAAGATTGCTGTTCATTGATTGGCCATGAGCACGGTTAGCCATATATCAGCGGCATAAGAAAGTGTTTGCTGAGGTAGTAAAGAGAATGACAAGCCACTGATTTTACCGCACAAATTGGTGCCAGGAAAAGATCTTAAAAATTAAGAGCGACTACAAAAATAATAAGGGCCACAAAGGCCGGATTACGTCAAACCGAAAGCTGTGGTGGTGTTTCAAAATCACTGTTGGAGGACAAGGTGTGGAACAGTGTGTGTTTATTTTATTTTGCATGTTTGTACTTGAAACATATCTCATGTTTGAACAATAAGACAGTGCCAGGAAAAGATCTAAAAAATCAAGAGAGATGGCTGATGGCTGGAGGTGGAGCTTCAAGCCATCACTCCAGTCATCAGTGAGTCAATGGAAACACAACAGCTTTCATGCAGGAAAAAGTGTGATTGAGCAGAGTGGAGCTATGGTGGTACTGGAACGGTGAATGGAAAACAGGCATATGTCTTACTTATGACCAGCTGTAAACCCTCTCCAAGTCAACAAAATGCATGAAGACTGGTGGGGGGAAACTGATATGCCCCCTTGAATATTAATGCATAGGTAAAGAGCTATTTTCTGAATCTGAGGTTCAACTATCATCTGGCACCCTGGAATAGATTTTCCCTGATAAGCTAAGAAGCACGATCCCTTGAGTGACACTTAGGACCTAATTTACCTCTGATATTCTCTTGCAGCCAAGCTAGCTGCAACATTACAAGAACACATCAGGCTGATAATATCTAAATAAAAGCACTTCCTGTTGCTTTCATTTAGGAGTTCAACACTCATTTATTTACTTTTTACAACCTTGCCTCAAGAATAATGTTATAATTTACGTAAACCTTAAATTTGAACATTTTTATTATTTAGAATTGAGAGTAAAGGTTTTAAATGGGGATTTAGAAAATGTTTTCCAAATATTTAAAAAAATTCTCCAGCTAAGTGTGAGGAGAAAAAAAACCCCTCCAATCCCTATTTTGTGCCATATAGAATGGTTAATTCAGAAATTCAATTTTAACATATTTTAATTTCTTTCAATTATTTTCTTAGCGCTGAAATGCCTATTTATATTTCTAATAGGGTACATATTAAATTTTATCAATTAGTTGATTAATCATGGAAAAATATGAAACAGTCCTTAGTAGTTTTTGGATGGCAATTTAAATGTCAGAAGCTAAAAAGGTAATTGTTAAAATATTTTAAGATGATTATTTAATGTTTATTTTGTAATTTAGGTATAGGTACAAACAGTACAGGTTTGGAATCCTAACTTATAGCAAAGCAGGCTTAGAGGTGAGCTAGATTTTATGGATTTGAAAACGTTTATTTCTGTCATTAGAGACTTGACCCTGACTTAGGGTTAAAGACTTGAAACTTGACTTGGACTTGTTCCTCAAATACTTAAGACTTGACTTGGGAAAAAAAATTACTTGTGTACACATCTGTCTTTTAGTTTAAATACTCTGGTCCCTGCATTTAAAAAGAGAGAGCACCAATCATTCCTGGTCTCCAGATAACAGTATTGAAAAGGACTGTCAACCAAGACATACCCAGCAATAACCCAGACCTAAGGATCTCAGGGTGACTCTCCTCCACCCCAGAATCCTCTTCAGAAAAACTGGATGCCTTTGAGATCTTGACCTGTCATTGTCCCTATTTACCCAGAAAATACAACCTTCTATCCAAATTTTGTTTAAACAAGGATGTTGAAAGTGTCTTGGTTGGCCAATTCAAACTTTTCCACCACATTTAGACATGAAAGACAACTTTTCCATCGTTCACTTCTCAACCACACTTACATGTTGTTTAGATGGAAAGAATTGCCATCTTTTGTAAGTCATGTCAACAAAATGAACCTCATTACAGCAACTTTAGCATAAGTGATACACAAGTCAACCCAGATGCTTCTCAACCTATTTTTGCAAGACAGAAGGTGTATCACCCACCTGACATTACTTATAAAACTATAGTGCATTTATGACATCAGTAAAAACATTCTGAAACAGTATTCAGTGATTCACTGATCTCTCTCTAGATATTGAGATAAGCGTTCTTTAAACGTGGAACACTCACGTCACTTAATGGCTTGTTGGTGTTGGTTCAGACTCGTTGCCAATCTGTGTCTTTCACAACTTCAATAATAACAGAGACAGACGCTAGAAAGTCTACTGCTTTATTTTCACTACCTTTCATTTTCTGAGCAAGTGTTAACATTGCATACATGCACACATGCTGTGAAAATGCTGAGATGGTGTATCACTGTACAAATAAAAATCGGTCTATACATTACAGACAAGATTGAGTCACATTGAAATATATTATATAGAAAATATGGCCAACGTTTGACCTCAACATGCATACTGCTGCAGTTCACTGGATGACTCTCTCAAAGAATGTTGCATTGAGAACACCAGTGAGCAAAATAGTGTGTGATAAACCCAGCAGTTATAATTGTTTCTGTTTATTTCTGGAATCATTTTAAACCAAATCATACCTCAATGGATAAGGTTATTGTGATTGTGGTTTTTCCGAAAGCACTTCTGTGTGTTGAGATAATTACCACAAAACACAGATGATAATCTGCTATAACATTACGTTGCAGAAGTAGAATTAGCATCTATAGGAAAGAAATAGAGAAACTGTGAGAATAGGAACAAACAATGTTTCAAGGTCAGGCCTCCTCATACTCCTGTGAGAAGACTCCTGTTCTTGGCAGAATTGGACTTTGCAAAGGTGGTCTCCAGGGGATTTTGGAGTCTCAAGCTTCTAACCATGAGACAATCACATTCAGAGAGCAACCTATTGTGCCCATCTCAAATATTTCCTGAAGGAATTCAATCTTCCAGGCTTCATTTGCAGACAAATTTTCAGATTTTATAATAATAATAATAATAATAATAATTACAATAATAATATACTGTTTTGTGTGGTCTTGCCAGCTGTTAATATTCTATATTACTATACATAGACTGGAGCTGCACCTGCATCAATACCCTGCAGCATGAAGGTTCTGGGTTCCAAATCACGCTGCATGTAGTTAGTATGTTTTTCCTTTGAATGCAGGGATTCTCTTCAGTTACTACAGCTTCTTCCCATAGTCAAAAAATGTGGAATTGATTTGTCTCTCTAAATTGCCCTTGAGGAGTGCATTGTTGTTTGTCCTGTGTGTTTCTGTGTTGCCCTGTGATAGACTTGCGATTTGTCTAGGGTGTTGCCATCTCTGGCCCCACTGACATCTTGAGATAGGCACCAGCTTCCCTGTGAACCTGTAGGGATATTCGCATAAAGACAACTGATGGATAGATAATCTTGCTTCTCCAATCACAGTCATTATACTATATATTCTTAACAAAGCAGAGTCCAACATTCTGACATTTGCATAAAACAGGACACATAAAAACAAGTCACTATTATAACAATGTGCATGTACATTTCAGTAAATCTGAATATTATTTAAAAATGTATTTGTTTCTGCAATTCATTTCAGAATGTGACATGCAAAAAAACAATTTCAAGTATTTATTTCTGTAAATTTAGATGATCATGGCTTACATGTAATGAAAACCCAACATCCAGTTTCTGAAGAAATTATAATATAGCATAAAAACAGAATAAAGACATTTTTTAATACAGAAATGTTACTGTAATGAAAATTATGCCCACATATTGTACAGTAAACAAACTCAATAATTGTCCGGGGCTCCGTTTGCCTTAATTACTGCATCACTGTGGAGTGGCATGGAGGTGATCGGCCTGAGGCACTGCTGAGGTGTTAATGAACCCCATGTTGCTTTAGAAGTCACCTTCAGGTTGTCTGCACTGTTGGATCTGGTGTCTCTCATCTTCCTTGTCTTGCTAATACCCCATAGATTCTCTTTGTTGTTTAGGTTGGCTAAACAGTGATACTATGGCCATTGAATCAGGTATCAGTGCTTTTGGCAATGTGGAAAGGTACCTAATTCCAATAACTGCCAACATGACTTAACAACTGGACCTTGGACTTCCAACCCAGACCCCACCAGCTCACATGGTTTCCTAAATCATCCCTGACTGTGAAAACGTCTCATTAAACATCAAACAACTTGGATTTCATCTAAAAGTAGAACTCTGGACCACTGAGCAACAGTCAAGTCCTTTTTCTTGTTAGCCCATGTAAGACTCTTCCAAGGTTCAAGGTTCAGGAGTGTCTTAGCATAAGTAATGCAACAGCTGTAGCCCATGTCCCAGATATGTCTTTGTGAAGGATCTTGAAGCATTGACTCCAGTCACAGCTCATACCTTGTGAATCTCCCCTAAACACTGTAAAGGGCTTTGCTTCACAATTGTTTCAAGTCTACTCTGAGTTAATCAGGATATGTACCACTTTTCTCTTTTAAATCTTTTCATGAAAACTGATGATTTGATCTTTTTGGGTCCTAAAAAGTTCTAACATGAAAACAGAAATACCTAAATGAAAAAAATGAAAGATTTAATTCATAATTACTTTTCAAATACCATCTATTTATTTTATATTGACAGTGGCAGACTTAGTCATGGTGGGTCGCAAGGAAAACATTTGTAAAGGGGCCCTCCCCCAAGGCTGCCTTAATGTACCATTAGGACCTACGGGTTAAAGATTCTGCCACAATGTTTATGCTGTAATAATGTGAAAAGGACAGAAGTGCAAAATATGTTTTTTCCTACTTTAAAAAGACACAACCACTCCTTAAAATGCTTTTGGAAAAACCTTTTTTTTATTAGTATGATAAAAAAAAAGTGCTAAAGCAAGTCTTGGATCAACAGTCAACACTACTAACTATGTACAAACTAATAATGACAGGGTAGAGGTGGGCAGTATAGTAAAAATATAATAGAAAAGGCTACATTAGCAGATTTCCATAACTTTATATCACAAATATTTTATGGTTACATTGCATAATCCTATGACAAGGCACAGTTGTTAGAGCATTTTAGAAACGTCAGTGTGTTTGAGAGAGGTGGTACTTGGAAGAAAATCCAGTCATTGGCTCATTGCAAGTGTGGACAAGGAACCAGACTGGATAAATGTGATGGACAGCAGGACGTCCAGGCAAGAGAGCCACTTGTCTAAGCTGTAAAAGGACAACAATGTTATTTATATGACACATAATAAGTATAATTGCAATCATGATATGTTTAGAAATGTAAAAACAAAAATGAAAGTCATACAATATGATAAAAATGATATAACCCAAATGCTTGTGAGGGGATGTGAGGGATATGAGAATAGAGTTAAGGGGTTAACAGAGATTAACTTATGTTGTGAATAGGTTAGTATAGATAACTGTTAGTACTTACTGGACCTCTGTGACTTGTGAACAGAAAATGCATCTGAAAAAAGAAAATCAAATTTTTTAAAATTGTAGAAGATGAACTCTGAAAAACTTTCTGTTTTTTACAGCATTAGGTGATCATAAATTACCCTGATTGTCCAGTAGGATATCTATGAAAAGCGTGTCTTCTGTCTTGTTTTAGCAAAGAGAGAATCACACAGAGCAGAACAGGTTAATTGCAAAAAGTATAGAATAATGTAATTTACTAATAAAATGTACTACCTTTTTTCTCTATCTTGCTCTCCTCTAGGCTCCATTTTTCTGACTCCTCTTTTATGCCTCTCTTTCCCTGGAATGTTAATGTTTGATTATTTGATTGGTATTACTGATCAGAATGTATCTATTCAGCTGTAGTTATCCTTTCACTTTTGTATAGCTGGCTGGCACAGTTGAATCTAACTGTGGTATGTTTTGAGTTGTTTTGACCTGAAGCTACAGCCCCAGGGAGGTTGAGTAGCAGCCTTAGAGCTGCGTTTAAATTTGGATATGATGCAACCTGATATGCAGTATATAATCTAACATCACAGGTAGTGATCAATGTGTGAGGTATAATTTCTAAAACTCTTAAATAGGTCCATGTGCACTGTAAAGTAACAACAACGATCAACCCTACTTCACCACCTGGCTTGTGGTTCCTTGAAACTCACTTGTTCTTCCCTCATTCAGTCCAGGTCTTTGTCCACACTTTCAATCTGCCAATACCCATCAGTGTTTTCGTCAGCTGATGTCATTGTAGGCATAATAAAAAAAAAAGGTTGTTTCTTCACACCTTACCATTTTTTTTGCTGATCATTAATAACTCTGCTTCGCCTTTCTCCTGCCTGATGCCTCTGCTTGCTCAATCACAATGCCATTCCTGGATGTTTTGTGTGAGGAAACAGAATAGTCAATTGTTACCGAACACAGGGGCAGACAAGCTTTGGTGCTGCAGCAGAAGAAACATGTTGAGTTTTCCTCTCGGCCCAACTCGTTTAGGTAACCAAAAAAATAAAATGGGAGATCTACTTGCCATGTTAGAACTTCTCTTTATTCAAATCATAAATGAAGCATAAAACTCCACAACAACAAAACAATTGCAGAGCTGCACTGATAACTCTCCGACTCCTCTCTATCACATACAGATATTAATACATAAATACAGACACACACAGAATGTCACTGGCAGTCATGACTGTGAGGGTTGCAAGGTCTCACATAATTCACACCAAACGTGTAGCACTATTTTAGTATATGGAGAAGTGGGAGCAGAACTCGATCATGCATTGTGTCGCGTTTGTTGTAATTGTTTTGGTTGTAAATTATAATCATTTTATTTCAAACACACATTAATAATGCAGGGGCAATTGTAGAGGGGCAACAAGCGGGGCTCCTTACTGGTTGGGGGCTTGTTGCGGTTGCCTATTTAACTTTGCCTATATAATATAATACCTATATAATAAGCCTGTGTGTTAAACGGCTGTGCATTAAATATTCTTTGAAGCGTGGCCGCTGTCTTCAGAACATAAGTGCTCTTTATGGAGGCAGTTCATACTCCTGCTGTAGTTTGTCAGAACATATTGTATCTCTTTCCATATTAATGCCTCAAGTTCTTTGAGGGATTGAATGACATGGAAATTTGCTTGACTCTCTGGGCCACAGACATTCGCATAAAGATTTTATGATGTTTAGAATTGGTGAGATCAAGCTTGACGTTTAACCCCATTATGGTGGTCATGAGACAACAACATTTATTTTAGAGTGTGTGTTCTGGGCAGTAAGCTTAAAGTGGGATCACGGAGCAGTGTTAACCTCCCGTGTCTTAAATTATATATAGTGACCTTGCAATATTTTCTAGCCTAGTGACTTTTAAAAGCGTGGAAGCTTTATCATCCCAGATACACATGATGCAGAGTAACAGTTCACTATGAGTTGAAGACACCCTCTGGCTGTTTCTAAAAGTAAATCTGGAAAGATCAGGATAAAAAGATAAAAGAGAATTACATTACTTTTATACAGCTAAGGGTGGTGTGTCATTTTGCCTTGGCTGTGGATTTTAAATGAAAGTCCTGCAATGAACATACACTTTGGGGGAACCTTGACAGTTTTTGTCATGAGGTCTGTGACAGAGGTGTCGATTTACTTCATTAATTCCCTCTGAGAATCTTTTGTGAGTGAAATTTCCATCTGTTCCTGTCAGAGTCTTTTGACTTGCTGCTCCACTTTTCTCTTTGCATAAAGCTGCTTTGTTAAATAAATTAGCAGTTTCTGTGACAGACGCACCTTTGATTCTAGCGCCAGCTACTTTTGTGGCCTATCTTGCCTGCAGGTATTTGTAAACCCTTAAGAATTATGAAGAATAGGCACGACGCTGGTGGTTTAGGGGTTAAGCGCATGACCACATATAGAGGCTATAGTCCTTGAAGCTTCGAGTCCCGGACCCGGCGACCTTTGCCGAATGTCTCCCCCTCTCTTTGACCCTCCTTCCTGTCTATCTACCATGAAAATAAAGGCCTTTAGTGCCGAAAAAAGAATTTTGAAGAATAATTGTGAGACCTAATTAAAGGCTGCTATGTTCTGCGAGTTGGCATTTATACAAGGAACTGTTGACTTCTAAAATTGAATTCATACTTCAGAACATATAAATATTTCTGAAAACTTACTTGGAGAACTCAGATACAGCAAAACACATGCTTTTTATATTCGGCTTCACAAACTCATACAGGGCTGTAAAAATTATTAGTCTCCTTTCTTCTGTTTTTTGGCATTTTTCGCTTAAGTCTTTCATTTGGCAAATTTTAACAGAGAAACATAACCTGAGTTAATACTAAACATTCCCAAATGATAAATTATTTGAAAAGCTGACACAAACCTAGCCCTATGTGGAAATACACTATATTCCCGATATTTGTCTGTCTACTTTTACATATACATGAACTTTGATGACATCTTTCTTTCTGCTCTCGGTGGAGGAGGACGCTTTTTCTCTGTCTCCCACCCCCTCCCATATCTGCCCTGCTTCAGCTCTGTGTCTTGTCTTTGGAGCCTCTTTTTGCATATCTTCCAAATTCTTAGTTATGGATTTGGTCAGCTGGCCTCTCAATGCAATTGATCAAATTTTCTCGAGGAGAAGACAGGGTGAAGGAGAGCCCAACTTGTCCGGACTGGACGTTTTTCTCTGGATACACGATGGACTCCTGGCAGAAGTGGAGGATTGTGTGTTTGTCGATAATGTCAGTTGAGGATGTGGAAGATATGTATATAATTGGATGTTTGATATCAGGATTTCTGCTTTTTGGAGTCTGCGGTTACCTGGCATATCGAGAAATTCGGAGAGTGTCAGCAGCTGTTCTGGCCATTGTAAGGCTGCCTGGCATGTGTGATGGGATCTTCAGAGTGATCAACACTCAGACTGAGATGTTACGTGAGCTGAATCGCAGACTGGATGTGATCCTTAGGATCGCAGGCAGGTTGCGGTTCCTGGACTCAGGGGTGAAATGGGATAAATCTTGGAGAAAGTTGTTCGCTCGGATCTGGCGAAAGACCAGGAATTTGGCTATTTGGATTTGCCTTTGAGAAGCACCAGCGAGACCCTCAAGGCTGACGGAAAATTAAGAGTCAGCCTAACCCAAATAATTAGTGTTTTTCTGAATCTGGCTCCCCTGCACGGCCTTGATGGCTGGCTATCTTCAACTTCTCCTGGAAGTTATGTAAACATGACGCTCTGCTCCCTCTGCACCCTCCCTTCCCTGAGAACATCTGTGGACCTGCTCAGAACTTTGTGGCCGGTTGATGAACATTCCAACGTATCATCAAGGACAATGGCCTCTGTGACAGTGCTTCATGGGCTTACTTGCACACACTCACAAGAACACACACACATGCTCAAGATAAACATATGCACCCCCTTACACCACCTTCACCGTTCCCGGCATGATGTTGTTTTGTCAACTGTTGCTTCTTTGTGCTGAGGTTTTTTTGCAATCTCAAACTGTATCCTGCTAAGGATAAAGTATAAAATATGATTTTTTCCCTTTACTTACCTAATGTGGCCTCTTTTCTCATCTAGCAAGGGCAGCGCCTGTGAGTGGGCAGCAAAGCTTCGGTGACCCGTCCCCCCTTGTCTTGTGTCATGATGTATGTTTGGATGGGTTGTACTGGAATTCTAATTTCCCCTTGGGGATCAATAAAGTATCTTTGAATTGAATTGAATTGAATTTAATCTTATTCTCAATCTATAAAGTTCAGTTTGTTGATGGACCCACTTTTGCCAGCAATAGCAACTTTAACTATTCTGTTAACATCTTGCACAAGAAAACATCTATATTTTATATTATCCTGCTCTGATCTAAAATATAAATAAAGAAAATTGATGAAAAACAAAGTCACTGACATCTGTCAGTCTGGAAAGGGTTACAAAACCATTTCTAAGACTTTAGAACACCAGCAAACCACAGTGAGAGATATCATCCACAAATGGAGAAAATATGGAACAGTAGGGAACTTTCCTAAGTGTGGCTGGCCTACTGAAATTACCACAAAAGACCCCAGAACAAGATTCAAATCACTGCAGGCCTCACTTGCCTAAGCGAGGTCAGTGTTTGTGATTCAACAATAAGCAAGAGTAAGATGAGACAAAAGAGGAACCTTTTGGGATGTGTGGGTCCCATAACATCTGGCATAAAATTAAGAAAATCTTAATGGAGAGTCAAGATATTGTAAAATGCTTGATGGCAGTTTTTGCAGCCAAGGGCGCAAACAGTTATTAGGTTTAGGGGCATGCACTTTTTCACATAGGGCCAGGTGCACTTGAATGGCTTTTTACTCATTAAATGAAATAATTTGTTATGTTTTTTGTCTTTTACTTTATCTATTATCTTGTATTTACTCAGGTTCTATTTGTCCAATCTTAAGATATCTACAATGATCCGAAACCAAAGTGCATTGTACATGCAATTCCCATAGTGTCACAATGTTGCTAAAATGCACATAGGTTCCAATTTCTAAACATCAAACTGAGCACCTGTCCTGCTAAGGTATGCATTTATTCAAATATTTGCTTTTTGGTTTACAAAACCCAAAGACATCACTTTCTGCAGTTTTCTTTCTCAAAAGCAAGCATTGGAGGTATGATTAAAATAAATATTTAAAGACACATTTCTAATGGAGCCATTGTCTGTTCACACATCTGTTGCAAGAAGAGTCATGATTAAGTCAGTTTTACCGGGCTCTGAGGTATTTTTGATATATAGTGGCATACAAGATTCATCAAGAAATTTAGCATTTTGACTCTTGGGAGTTTACTTTTTAGTTTTATTCTTTTTAAGGGATTGTTCTAAGAAATACATAAGTTAGGTGTATTTTATATTTCTATTTTGACGCAAAAGCTGGATCTGTAGCATGAAAATGTGTTGTTTTAGCTGAATTCCAACACATTATTAAACGTTATGGCTCTTGGTCTTTCTCGCTGTTCTTCTGCACTATGACAATAACTAAAATAAGTTGTCATTCCTTTTAGTTAACCTTTAATAATGTTACATGCAGAAAACTTGTTTCAACATTCAGAAATATTACCTCTTTGGACATTGTCAACATTTGTCTTATTATTTTTTAATTAGAAATAAATACTGCTAGAGAGTTTGTAAGTTGGATTATATAAGGCAGCAAAATACATTTCAATCAAAGAAAGAAGCACACTCTCTAGAAAATGTCTTGCCTGTTGGCTTGGAGAGTCCTCTTAAAATAACGGTCATCACATCACAGCGGAATTGAGCTGCACAGTGGAGCTGTGCTGCATGGAGTTTGCATGTTCTCCCCGTGCATGCGTGGGTTCTTTCTGGGTACTCCAGCTTCCTCCCACAGTTCAAAAATATGACTTTTAGATCAATTGGTTGGTGAATGAGTGTGTGAGTGGTTGTTTGTTCTGTGTGTGTCTGTGTTGCCCTGCGATGGATTGGCGACCTGTCCAGGGTGTAACCCGCCTCCTGCCCATAGACTGCTGGAGATAGGCACCAGCATCCCCGCAACCCACTATGGAAGAAGCGGTAGAAAATAACTGACTGATGACTGATATCACAGCTGAGTCAAAACACTGTACATGCAACTGCTTCTGCAGTGAATCAACCAATTTGGGCACTCTCATCCAAACAGCTTGTCAGTCACTCCCCCAGCTCGTCAGACATGCCGATCATGCCAATCATGCCAGTAACACCCACAGACATACCTCAATTTGATGGTTAATAAACATGTATCAGATTATTTCAAAGCAACAATGTGCACACTGATTAAAATCAAAGTAGCTCTGTACTTCAAATTAAATTTGTATTGTCTTCTTACAGATTTTATGAGAAATCTTGACACTGTTTAAATAGGAGTGTATCAGAAACGTTTATAGGGCACAGTTAAAAGGTCAAAAGTAAACTTCTGGAGGATTTAGCTAAGGCTTTATTTCTGCAGCCAAAGGCTAAATCTACAACAAAGAGAGCAAAGAAGCTGAGCAAAAGCCTGGCATTGGCAAATGAGGGGTTTCTACTCATTTGGCCTGAACTTTAAGTTATGCCTGTAATTTAGCAACTAATTTAATCACCTCATTTGAAATGTAATGGGAAGGATAAAATGTAGCATGTAAAAAGTACTTGTCCACAGTAAAAATATTAGACTTTATGCTTTCTTTGTTGGCTTTTAAATTTCTGTAGACAAACAATGATCACATTAAATGCAAATGTTGCAAATTGTTTTTTTTTTCAGGGGTTTGGACTGCATCCCTGGTTCAAAAATCAAAAAAACATTTTTAGTATGGTTGGATATTGTAAAAAATATATCTATATCAAATCAATACCTCTTTGGTTCTTCATGTTTCTAATAATTTCCATCATAAACCTTTGGGTTTTTTATTGCAGGATGGGCTTCATTGAGGGAGTTGATTTGTGTTTGGTGGTGTGGAGCAGAAAAAGAGGGGCTAACCTAGGGTGTGATTCATGCACCACTTACAGGAAACAGTACTTTGAAATCTTTGAAAACATCACCAGGGATTGAAAGAGAAAACTCCCAAAATTGTTGTATTTCTTCTTTATAGTGGTTATTGCAAATACCTTTAAAGTACAAGAGTGTAACAATAGTTACTTTATGATATTTAAATATATAATCCAACTCTACATGGTCTTTAAGTCAAAAGACACAAAAATGTGCACTATAATCATATTTGGACAGTGGGTTGATGCAAAGGAAGCAGTTTTCTTTTTTGTAGACAGCTTCAGGCTATTCTCACTCATATTGCACTTTCAGTGATTCCACATTGGCTTCAGTTTCAGTTTGGTTGTTGCTGTTTAGATTAGGTATACCAGGTGATTTATGAGTCAATCACATCATCTGAGGGCTTTGAAGCAATAAATTGAAGGAACATATAACTCACCACAAGCTGATAACCAATTCTTAGAGACCTTGATGACACTCACAATCTACTCATGAGGTGATATGGTGGCTTTATGGGTCAGCTTGGTTGCTCAGTAAAATCCTGTGCTACTGCAGTTGAAAAACTCAAGGGAAGAATGTGTTAAGCATCAATTTTGGATGACAAATTGCCAGGGCTTTCTGGTGCACAGTGGAACACTCTGAGCACAACGACGAAGAACGACTCTGGTCAAACAGCCCTCAATCATTCCTAGACTCACTGGAATCAATATGTTCTCATAACTTAGGTCCCCTGACCCTGACCCCAGATTATTATTGCTCTCCGGAGACATGATCGACAAACGCAGTCACATACTGAGATGCAGACATTCCCTCTTATGCAAAGCTATTGCCTTTACTATCTTGTGAGCTATATCAAAAGTCTCTAATATAATATAAACACATGATATCACCTGAACAAAGAAAATATATATTGCTATTTTTACTATTTTTCTACAATAACACATAATTTTGTTACACACATATATGCAGGTGAGACTAAGTTCCTAAAAACAATCTCTGAAAATGGTGATGGATAAAATTAATATAAAAAAAAAACTTTTAATACCTCATCCTATTTCAGATTCATAAGAAGATCATAACAATAGGGTATTAGGCTGGTAATAAATATGTGTCAATGTCAGTGTTTGGAGTAACAGCGTTACAAAATAACGGCGTTAGTAACTGCGTTACTTTTTCGGTAACGGAGTAATCTAACCAAATACTTTTCTAATTTCTGTAATGCCATTATGATATTTACAATGTAACGCAACGCAATACCACAACTCAGTAAGTGGGGTTTAATAAGAGCACAGTCTGCTCCTGCGGAGACATCTGGTTTTCTCCCGCAGCTGCAGTGAGTGTTTTTTAAAGCTCTTCAAGAAAAAAGCAGGAGGTGGGGGAGTGGGGGCACAGACAAATAGCGGCATACGTGACGCCAATTGGCTGAGAAGGCATCAGGTAGGTGGGTTTTCACCACAGATACAGAGTAAACCAACTGCAAGAGAAAAACATGATGATGGAGGGGAGTCTTGTAAATTCAAAGACAGCATTGTCTTTGAATTTACAGCATGGTCAAATTTGGAAGTATAGGCAATATTTCATGTTGACCAGTAACTTCAACCTTATGAAGCACCTCGCATCGTCTCTAGGGTGACCAAATGATTTTCAGCTATTGCACAAGAAATGCACAGCTAAAAATCCACCTGCTCCTTTTTACTCAAACCCAGAGATGACAGCCAAACAAGACAAGGTAACAGCAGCCAATATTACCAGTGTTAAACTTTAAAAGCTTGTCAAGTTTTTTTTTAAACCTGTACTAATTTATTGTTGTGCACTAACAGGCAAAGCAGAGATTAATCAATGTAATGTGAGATTACAGCAACTTGTAACATCATTTTAGATTCAAAAAGGTAACTGAATAGTTACTTTGCCTACTAACCCAATAAGTAACGGAGTTAGTAACTCAGTTACAGCAAAGTAACTAGTAACTATAACAAGTTACTTTTTTAAAGTAATGTTCCCAACACTGGTCAAAGTACCATCTAATTACCAATATCAGTAAAATTGCAGCTTTAAGCCTCATTCAGTTTTGTAAAGTAATTAAGTGATTGGGATTTTATACTAGGATTATTACCTTGTTATCTTCTCGTTTACTACCTGGTAATTATATAATAACAAGTTTGGTAATCACATGATAATGCACTATTACATTTACAAGACACTGTACAAGAGACTTATTAATTTTAGGTCCCTCAGCAGTTATGTGACTGTTATAATTGTATTGGTGAGCTGTAACAGGAGGTGCCAGACACACAAAAAAAAAAAAAATAAAATCAATTACACTGTACAAAGAATGCGTGTTTGAGTCTTTGGAAGAAAAACTAATCATATGAAATACTACAGAACTTTACAAGGGTAAAAACTGATTTTTATTTGCATAGGAGGTGAATGTTGTATGTTGCGCAAAAATTGAGACCAAAAACGACTTTTATGCAAATGTGATTAAAGCAGGAAAAAGTCTGACATTTATGCTCCAAAACCAAAGGAGTAATCACTTACAAATTGAATATTTGTCTCCGATTTGATCCTTAATCACCTGGATTGATTGGTGTTGTTAACGTGTCTGTGTGTGTGCGTGTGTGTGTGCAAAGGTCTTCTAAGGGCTCCTACAAGTAATTGATTGAAAACACCAAAGCAATGAGATTGTTAGTCAAATGATATTGTCCAGGGATGAAGTTATCAGTAGCATATACATTCTTAAGTCTCTGTCTTTTTATTCACATCTACATTTTCACTGTCACTCATTCATTGTACTACTTAATTTACCATCTGCTGTTTTAAAATACAGTTTCAAGAGAATATACTTGTTATAGTCCACTGTTTTTTCCTACAACACAGGGTTGTTTTTTTGGGAAAGTGGAACACTGGGAGTAACACATCAATTCATACTTCATTAGTATGCATAAAAGTCAGATATTATTGCCATCTTTAAACAATCTTTTGCTAAGACAATTCAAACAATGGCAAAGACGTTTCATGCACACAAAAACAGGTAATATTATGCTTCCTATAATGTTTAGAATACAGATATATGCTAGTAACTAAAAATATATTTGCTTCATTTAGCTACAGGACCTTTAGTATGATGATAAAATAAAACAATAGGAAATTATAAGATGTTACTATCTTTGTTCCAAAAAATGTGTATTGATCCTGGCTTCATGAGCTATATAGTAACTGGGCAGATGTCCAACACCACAAGTCTTTGCTTTTTAGATACTACTCAGGATTTCTCTGTGATACAAATAATATGAAGGGCTTATAATTAAAAAATTGTGGCATGTGCGGCTGTCACTTAGATAATAATTGTGAAAGGCTCATTACCCAAGAGAACCGAGGTTTTTTTGCTATCACTGTTTAATTGTAGTGTATAGAAAAAAAAAGATGCCAGAGATTATCTTTGAAGTCTGAGACTTCCCTGTGATGCAACACAATGACAACTCAATGCAATACATTGGTGCTGGTCTTGTAATCCAACAAAACCACAGAATGTAAAACACACATAACAAAGAAATTGTTATTAAATCCACATGAATGTGTTTTTGCTTTACACATATATACTGTTCATCTGCCCGTTAACACGACTTGAATAACCCATCCCCTTCTGCCAATTACGTTTCTCAGTCCAGAAGCAGCAATCTAGGTTTTTCCAACTGAGGATCAAGTTCTCATCCTACCTCCTTTACACTCAGATTTCCCCAGGGTTACCAAATGGCCCCTGCTCCATGAGGCCAGCAGCTTTACATTGTCTTTTAAAAGTAAAGACACATTGGAAGTAAACAAAACCAAAAACTCTAATAAAAATTGAGCCCTCAGATGTAAAAGACATGGGAGACAAGGTTCCAAGGTTTCTCTTGGGCAGGTCCACATGGGGTCAGGCTAAGCTTATGTCATAGAAGCTACACAGGGAATCCCACCTACAGACTAACACCTGCAAGACATGCTGTAATGGTTCAATGCAAGATGGATCCGGCTGGAGTCATGTAATGCACATTTGTACAATTCTCTTAACCTTTCTTTTAAACTATGGTAAAGACTTTAAGCTTAGATATAGTGGGTCTCAATAGTCCAAGAAACGTTTTCTAGTATTAGATTTTATTGATTTAAAAAAATTAGATAGTGATAAATAATTTAAAAAGATTCCCCACCTTTAATATGACACGTCTTGTACAACCAACTGAAAAATAAACTAATTTGTTAGGGTAAAAAACATAAAAGCTCAATTAACCTGGATGCACATGTGTGCACCCCCTTAAACTAATATTTTAAAGAAGCAACTTTCGAATCAACTTTAGCAGTTTCTGATTTCTAACCAAATCTTAACGTAATCAAAAATAGTAAACCTGTTGTCTTATGGAATTTTCTCTTGCCATTTGCTTATTTGCATCCTTTGGCTAAAGCTGTTGTTTGGATTTTTTTTTTAAATAGATCAGAAAGGATCTCATTGTACATAGATATCAGTCAGGAGAAAGTTACAAAATAACTGAGGTACTACTTACACAACATGGCACATTTAAAACAGTAATCAGTAACTGGAGAAAATATGGGTAACAGTAACATTTGAAAAGCTGGATGTTTTTCTTTTAATTGATGAAAAGACATCAGGAGGCTGCCAATAGGGTGACAGCAACACAGAAGGAGTAACAGGAATTTTTTACCATGTAGTGGTTGTGTCCTACATGTGATAATAGTCTCCTGTACTCTCAATATGTGTAGAGTAAATAGCAGGGTTCTATGACACGAGCCTTTTCTTCCAAGAAAATCACCATATCCTTGTGTGTGAATGTGTTATAGTCAGATGAAATTAAAACTGAATTTTTGGCCCCCAATTACAAAAGGTTTGTTTGGTAAAACAAACCATGGTGCATTACCAGAGAAACACCATACCCACAGTGATGGTGGTGACAGAATTACTTTTCTTCTTGCCAAAGAAGACTGAATGCTGAAATTGACTCAAAGTGGTCTTCAACAAAGTATTAAGGGTGTGAACAATTACCCAACCAGGGATTTCCGTGTCAAATGGGTCAGTTTCTCAGGTAAATGGTACATGATATATTTCACATTATAGCTTGAACAAACTTTGATCAGTGTTAACAAGGGCAGCGCCTGTGAGCGGGCAGCAAAGCCTCGGTGACCCGTCCCCCCCATTGTCTTGTGTCATGATGTATGTTTGGATGGGTTGTACTGGAATTCTAATTTCCCCTCGGGGATCAATAAAGTATCTTTGAATTGAATTGAATTGAATTGAACATGCTCAGAGCTCATCCTGAACCACTCTACAGCTAATCAGATCACTCCTCAATCCTTGCTACCAGCCAATTGGGAAAAGCTGGAATGTGAACAAACAATGACGCACTCAGTGCAGTGGTGGAATAGTAAATCAAAAGCCATTTCACAAACGAATATATCTTCGAGATTGCTGCTGAAAACATTGCCAACCATGTTCTTTGCAGAAGCATTCATAAAATTCACAAATGATGTAGTACAGTGGATTACTGTACATACATATCCCAATCAGAAACCTTGGATCAGTGGAAGCCTAAACAGGGCATAGAGCAAGAATGGCAGCCATCATTTCCATTGGCAAGTGTCAATACAGGAAAGCCAGTTAGGAACTAAGAAAAATAATTAAAATACCAAATAAGTAGAGCAGAGGGAAAGTGTTACAACAGGGATGTAAAGTGAACATGCCTGTCTCAAGAAATCTTAAGTTAGCTGCCTAAATGACCACATATGTATTATATTCCCTTCCATTACCATGGATTGCTTTAGGCACATAAAAAAAACCTAAATATTATTCTTCCTGCTTGCCAATTTGCTTATTGGGCAAAAAGATCCAATGATGAGGCTGTAACTGCCCTCTCCCCCTTGACTCAAAAAAGTGCAAATGTTTTCCTTGACTACAGTTCTGCCTTAAAAAATAGGATTCCATCCACAGAAATCATGATGCTTCAGGCTCTAAAAAAATTATTAAGCAACTGGATTCTGAATCCAAGAGGTGTAGATCACAAATGTCAACATGTCCACACTGCACTTTACACCCCAGGGATGTGTGCTACGCCTCCTGCTATACACCCTAGTCACCTTTAAGAATACAAACCAAAACAAACTCATCCAATAAATTTATAGATTTACTACTATCATTGTCTGCTTATGATGGTAAAAGATAAGAGCCCTGTGGGTATGATGTCAAGATAAATAGCTGAAGCTCAGTGTCTGAGGGACAAAGGAGGTCATTTGAGACTACAAGAGACTGCAATGAAGAAAATATGACCCATTCAAATGAAGGACTTTAAAAAATATACTAGCAGTTTACTGGCGGCAACCTGGTCCAGTTTTCTAGACAGCAAAGCTCCTTAGAGGGTAATTGGATCAACATAACATGTTAACAGGACACATTGCTAGGAATTCAAGACTTCAGCTGATGAACTATGTCCAAGAATTTCATTGCTGTAAAGATGTGTTTCTTAAAAATTATATTACAACTGAATTCCAATTAACTTAATTCAATTAAAACCACCCGTTTATTCTCGCTACTATTTACCAGATTTTCTCTCACCTGCCTTCTGTTAACTCAGATTATCTCCCTTCCTTCTTCTTCCTCTTTATTTTCTTCTTCTTTCTATTTTCTTTATGCCTGTAATTAATCTTTGCTCACCATCTATTTACAACTAGTCCAAAATGTCTTTCCATTTCATGTCACCATTGTTTGCTGCTCCCCCATTCTGTTTTGAAGAACTGCAGCACCATGTGTGTGTGAGAGAGGCAGTCCTAATTTCATCTGTTGGTGTCCCCCTTTGTTTATGTTCATGAAGGCACATCATGTCATGCATTCTGTTAAGGCGTTGTTCCTTCTCTCTTGGCCTGTGTGTGTGTGTGTGTGTCTGCCATTCCACACCTGGTTGTCAGAAGTGGTTATTCAATGTCTATGGCAGGCAGTTGATAATTAAAGCAGAGCTGAACAGAAAGATAGACAGATGAGAGGGATGAGCAGTGAAAGGAAACATGTAAGCATGAAAACAAAAGAAGTACACTGTCTTCTGAGAGAGCGTGGCATTGTGTGCTTCAGTTAAAGTGCTTTCGGTCCTAATTTTGCTGAGTTTTTTTTTTTAAACCAGATAATTTAGATCCTATTTCTTTCTCCTTGTGCAAATCCACCCACCCCTGTTGGCTCACGTTATCCTTTTATTTTTACTTTGGTGTTTGTGAAGCCATTGTCACACTTTACCTGCACACTGTGAGCCATCTCAGGATGCCAGATTCTACTTTAGGATTGGAAAAGGTACTTTTTCAGGTTTGATTGCTAGGAGCGGAGGAAATATATTCAAGATCTTTAAGATATTGAAAATGGTTCCCATGGATGAACTGGTTGTTGAGAAATGAGATCATATATTCTGCTTTTCCAGTTATGGGGAGTAAGTGGAGCAGGCATAGAATGGGTGTTATATGTTAATTTTCCAAACATTTGTCAGGACCCCAGTGTCAGAGTTGTACAAATATTTAGATTTTTTGGAGATGTCCTGCATGGATCCCAAAGAGATCCCAACTCAGATTTGTTATTTTTTTTTTTTTTTGGCATCTGCATTAATATGTATGGGAAAGAGCATGGCAATATTTCTTAAATAAAAAAAGCAAAACAATTTTTACCTCATCAAAGCGGGTGTTGATCAATAACTGAAATTAATTGAAAAGAGAAAGTGTTTCCCAATTGTAACTCAAAGCAGAAGAAGAAAACATAACTGACAAGAAAGAATAAAGTGACAATTATACTCTTCGCTTTAGTGGTTTCCACCACAAAAGTAGCATGTGCTGACTTCACCACCAGGGTAGGTGTGTAGTCCATGGCAGAGTTTCCTGGAGTAGAGTGCCTATGAGGGGGAGTTTTTGGAATTAACAATTGGACAATGGCTATTTTGCAAGTGCAAAGTTGTAGTGCTATAAGCTCTGATGACACATTTTTGTTGTGGGGAAAAATAAAAATAGCACTACTACTGAAAGTCAGACAAAGAGACAGAAAAACAAAGAGAGAGGCAACGATGACTGAGAAAATGAAAATGAATTTTAATAAAGCATTTTTGGTGGGGACTGAAAGTCCCTGCTTTTGTCAGTTTTTGTAATGTTACTGCAAATGCAACAATGTTCAATGCTATTTAAGTCAATTTACATAGTCAAATCACTACAAATATCATATTGAGGCACATTACCAAGCAGGTCCAGTTCAACTTTAGGCCAATTAAGAAAAAAATGTATATCTCAGAAAACAGGAGAGTTACATCAAATTTTGACTCTACCATCCCTCCCCATGAGAAATGCTTGGAGTCTCCTTACAGAAAAGCTTGTACTGGTTGTTAGCTGTCAAACTTTCAAAGTAAGAGACATTAACATTGTCCTACATGAGTTCTGTGCTGCCTTACTGTTTCCAAGATGACATAAAATGGCAGCACTGTATAGTAAACCAACCAAACCACCAGAGTTTCCTCAAAATCTGCCAGCAGTTATAGTGGTCCCAAGGTATTCTGCTGGCAGACAGTTGGACACCAAAGACATGAGACAGTCTTTGCACAGAGTTAGGACTGAAAAAAATGAATTTTATTGGTAATTTTAACATCCACAAGAAAATCAACTTGGATACAAGGATGGATGTAGATGTCATTTTCCAGATGGAGAGGTTGGACCTGTTTACCTTTCTGACAATCAAGCATGCACTTTTACAATCACAGACATGCATGGACGCACACACACACTACTGAAAGCTAGGATTTGGATTCAGATGCTTGCCTTGATGTATAACACTGGGGACACCCTGCCGAAGTTTTGCCCGATCATCCCACCGATTCCCAGTCAGGAAAAGTCTGCACTGGTGTGCAGTAGTTGGCAGAGTGAGTTGGTCTAAAAATTTTTTAGTGTGACAGTGGAGAAAGACTGGAGTCTGCAGGTGTAAGATGGGAACTGAACTTACCCGACCTCTGTTGCAGTCAAACAAACATGCTTATATATATTTTTGGACGAATCTGGGCGCTCAGCCAATAAATAGGAGAGGCTGGGACATGACATCGGCTGCAAGCTGTTTTTTCTTCTCCCTATTTATAACTATTCAACACATTAGTGGGGATAATACAAACTATCAACTAACTAATTCCAATCTTGTAGTGATGCAAAAGCAAATAAAACAATAAAAGAGAAACACTCAGATATTTAAGACTAAAATACAGTAATACTGATGGGCCTTATTGTAAGTAACCAAACAACTCAGATTCTGAATTTAAAGGTAATGCAAATTAATCTAAAGACATTGACTTTATGAATAAAATAATTCCTAAACAAAATAAATATATTTTTCATAAATTCTAAATGTTTATTTTAGCTATTCAGTCCAACTGTCATTTTGATGTCTGTTTAGAGAGAAATAATAACATTTGTAGATTACAGTCATTACGGTCATTCCAAAACCCACAAAAAACAAAATCACAAAACATCATTCCAAGCTCTCAACATGAGTATAATAAAAAAAATACTGTTAACACTTTTGAAATCATGTGCACTCCTGGGTTAATTTTTTTTAAATTGCACCTCTTTCATTTTATAGGGCATAGGCCCAGAAATACAGGGAATGTTTCCTTTTATCACCACCTAATGCTGTGTTTGTTGCTTCAAACTGTCTCCTTCACAAGATTTTCCATGAGAGTTGATGTATTCAGTTGGGTTTAGTTTGCTTTGGCTGGATTTTGTTTGATAAATTGTGTAGTCTGTGACACCTCAGCAGGTCCAATTCTTAGGTGTGTGAGTCCCAGTCTTTCAGCTGTGAAACAATAATCTGCTTAAACCAGTCTGTTAGGGTGAACTCCTTGTCTTTTAAAAATCTGTGAAGACTGTGAAAGTAGTGTAGTGTCCCCAGCTTAAGTGTAGTTCGTGTTTTTATGTGTTTATGTATACACACATGCATGAACATGTGCTTGCAAAAGGAATATTTGAATTTGACTGTTTTATATCGCTGTTCTACAAGTTTACCTAACTGGTGACTGCACATAATCAAATCAAACATGCTTGTGGAAAATTTTTGTTATCCAGTCAGATTCACATCTGACACTGTATTCCTCTGTTTTGGTCATTGGGCTAGTTTCTAAGGTACTGCTCCTGTGGTTGTTTTGTCATTTAGCCTAATATGGCATTATTTGAAGAGGGAAACATATGAAGAAATTGTCTGTGGGGAGACATGCAACCAGGCCCGGGGTGGGTAGACACACAGTGTTACAGGTCCCTATGGGTGTCAGACTTTGGACAAATATGGCAGAATGGATCCACTTGCTACAATACCTGTTAGTGAGAGAGATACATTTGCTGGCCATACTGTCTCTCTGTCTTTCTTCAATCTGTGTACAGTTCAACATATAAAGAAACATCATAAGCAAACCCAGTGTTATTCCTTGATGCATTTCCTGCTGTACAAATTCATTTTTGTTCTCCTTTCCGATAAAATATTTTCACTTGCATTTATAAACAGAATCTATTGTTTTTTTTTGGGTGTTCATTATTGTAATAACCCTGGGCATGATGGGAAAAAACATTCTCAAATCATTTTAAAATAACTATAAGGGTCACTTAATAGTTTGTTGTGTTTGAAAAGGATTTGAATCATATCCATATCATATTATATCCTAACATCTATTAACACCTTCTTTAGAGATCTTAAAACCCGGTAGGGGGTCTGAGGAGAGGAGGGGTTGGGCTCTTGTAGGCAATGAGGTTTCTCAAACCATTCTAAACAGCTGGGTCGTTAGCCTAGAAGCTGTTTTTTTAGCTTTTCACTGTAGCTTCCCTTAGCTGCCCTGATCTTCTTGGTAAGTGGTGTAGAGGTAGAGCATGCGCAACATTTATAGAGGCTATGAGTCCTTGATGCAGCCATCTGGCAGTCTATTCCCAACCCTGGGACCTTTGCTGCATGTGTTCGCCTCATTCTCTCTCTGTCACAATCTGCTATTTAGTGTTTTGTGTTTGCTTACTTTTGTTCAGTCAGGTGTTTTTCTGTTCCTCCAGGTCTTTAGTTTACTTCTGTTAGTTGTTTCTCTCTAGATTCTTGTGTTTCATGTGTTTGTTTATATTTCCTTTAGATCTGTTTTCCCTGAGTTTTGTTATTTAATTTAGTCTCTTTTTGCTCAGTTCTTCATGTCTGTTTTCCTCTGCTTTCAGGTCTCAGTTGTAATCAGTCACATTCCCCTCACTCTCCCTGCAACCCCGTTCCACACTTGTTCCTTGTTCCCTATGATTACTCTGTCCCTCTGTTCATTGGTTCTCCCTGTATTCCCCGTTTGTATTTAAGCTCTTTAGTTTTTATTATTTCCCGCTGGTTCCTTCTGTAAACTGCTCTGTACGTTATCTTGTATGTTAGCCAGTTAACTATCCAGTTCTCTTCCCGAGTTCTTCCAAAGTTATTAGTTTCCTGTTTTGTTCTCCTGGACCTGGTTTTTGAAGCTTGTTTTTGCTTCAAAGTACTCATTACTCTACCTGCCTGCCTGTAAGTTCTGGATTCTTCATTAAAACTTCATCTACTCACCATGCAATTTTCTTGCCATGATTTGCGTTTTGGTCCTGCCTCTAAAAACCGAAATATGACAGCAGGAACCAGCCAACAAAATGACCAAGCAGCGGACGAGGAAATTATCACTCAAAGGGATTATCTCCGGCGTGCAGCGGAAAAAGCTGTTTGCCAAGCCGAAGAAGCGGAGGAGTAGCGATCACCTTTCTGGGGCTCGAGACTGGCGATCCCTCCACATGGTACCGGCCCGCAACACCACACTTCCTCTCTGTCCTCCCAGCACGGCCTACAGACCGGCATACAGCTTCCTCCTCGTCATGTGTTGGGCGCCGCACACTTCCTCTGCCCGGTTCGGGACAGCTCTATGCCTCCACCACAGCCTTTCTGCTCGCCTTCTGAGTCCGTGCCGCCTGAAAATAATAATTCCTGCCAAAGACAACGCCACCATAAGGACTCTCTTCCCCCATTATAGAGATCCGGACAGGTGCCTCCTTTTCCTTCCTGGAGGGTCTGGCCAGTGCTCCTTCCTCTTGCCTGCCATCTCCAACTTCGTTTCCTGGTTTCCCGCCTTGTCCCAGCGATCACTCAGCCCCCCCTAGTTGCTCCTGGCAGAAGGATGAGGCACACTCTGCTCCCTCTGTGCAGCCCGGGGATGCGATGCAGACTACTTCCCATTCCCAAAGCAATTCTGCCGTTCCCTCATGGATTTAGTCAGACTGCTTATCTAGAAGCCCATTCCCAGGACACTGTAGTGCATCTAGCTTCAGCTCTGCAAATCAGTATGGGGAAACTCACATCAGCAGCCTCTGCATCCAGTGAAGGTCAGCCTCACGCTTCAACTTCAGCTTCTACCTCAGCTTTCATTGAGGGCTCTAATGACGCTCCAGCCCCAGTCTCAGCTGGAGGTCTGTCAGCCACCTCAACTCCTGTTCTAGACTTTTCTGAGGGTTCTGCTGATGCTCCAGCTTCTGTCTTCGCTGGAGTTCAGCCAGACACCTCAGTACCAGCTTCATTCTTTCCAGTTCAGCCACCAGTTACAACGGCTCAGCCTCCTCTCCCTGCACATCTCCTTGGGTTTCTCTAGGGCATCCTCTCAGAGATCATCATTGTTCCTGCTCATGGCTGCATGGGTCAACCATCATCTGCAGATCAGCCACCATCTTCGCTGTCATCTTCCGCTGCTCAGCCATCATCCCCATCATCACCTCCAGCTCCAGCTTCTACTGTGGGTTCTGCAGATGCTTAAGCTCCAGTCTCAACTGAAGATCAGCCAGACGCCTCAACGCGTGCTTCAGTAGAAGATGCCGCCAAAAGGGTTCGGCTCCAGTCCTCGCTGGTGGTCGGCGAAATGCTTCAGCCGCCTCAAGTTCTTGTTTCTGATCTGAGAGAGGTTCGAGGCTGGACTGCCCCTGTCTTTAGAGCCTCAATAGCTCCTACAAGGTTCCAAGTCTCCCGAGCTCCACCGAGGTTCCAAGTCTCCCGAGCTCCACCGAGGTTCCAAATCTCCCGAGCTCCACCAAGGTGAACCAGGCCTCCGGACAGCCTGGTCCTTCGTCGCGAAGTGAAAGAAGAAAACAACTTTTCCTGAAGGGCCTACAGCATCATTGGCTTGGTAAGCTTGCGGCATTGCTTTATTGTGAAATAAATAAAAGATAAATGATAGTAAAGTAGTCACAGAAGGTGTAACAGTTAAAGTGGCCCCATGATATGGTTTGCTTTCTTTGAGAATTTTCATCAGTAAAGAGAAACTCCAATTTATCAGTCAGGAGGTAAATGAGTCTTGTTTTATGTGAAGCATAATATAAAAATTATGTGCACACCTACATAATAATCAATGGCTTTTGCATAGTTCAACTCCCACAAATGTTGTTGCAGCAAGCTGTAGCAGAGGCGTTTGAATATCAAATATGATTCAATTTAATCTAGTGCAATAGCTTATCAGATCTGTCCAATAATTTTCATTCCTGAAAATGAATACTTGTTGAAAAAAAACATTTATAGAGCTGCACATATCAGTGATGACATATTTAGAAAAAAACATTCAAGCCAAAGATGTTTAACATTAAAACCTTTTTCTTTAACTTACTGAAGCCTGCAGAAATAAAAAGGCAAGTTTGATATTGATGTAAAGGAAGCTATTGAGTTGAAGGAGGCCTTTAGAGCTTGCTTGTGTTAGGGAAGTCCTGAAACAGCAGTTACATATCAAGTGGCCAGAATGCACTTAATTTTTTTTTTTTAAATGTACTTCTAAGAGTAGTTTTACTGCACCATACTTTTGTGGGTACTCTGCACACCTTCTTCACTGACTGACGGACAAACATGTTTTTACCAAAAAAGACACGTGTGTTTGGGAACCTGGTTTGTATATTACTTCATGGCTTTAATGTACATTTTTATCTACTGAGCATATTGCACAATTTGGAGCCCAAGTTAACATACAGTGAACAGTAGATATTGTCTCTGAATTTACTTTGCACTGTTCTACTGTTTATACATTACCTACTGTAAGTATTGATTTCAGAGGTTTTATGTGGTTGAAACTTGGGATTTAGAAGTCTTCTGCCCATTTTTTTTTTAATGATTTGATTTATTTTTTACTTTTACTTTTGAGTAACTGAACCTCCACACAATTTTACATATTGTCAAATATATAAAATGGCAAAACCTATGGCTTAGAAGTTCGGACAGGCAATGGAAAACCCAAACTCTAAGCTGGGTCAGATTTGTTTGATGGACACACCTCTTTAATATTGCATTAGGGATCATGAAAACATACAGGGGTTGGACAATGAAACTGAAACACCTGTCATTTTAGTGTGGGAGGTTTCATGGCTAAATTGGACCAGCCTAGTAGCCAGTCTTCATTGATTGCACATTGCACCAGTAAGAGCAGAGTGTGAAGGTTCAATTAGCAGGATAAGAGCACAGTTTTGCTCAAAATATTGAAATGCACACATCATTATGGGTGACATACCAGAGTTCAAAAGAGGACAAAGTGTTGGTGCACATCTTGCTGGTGCATCTGTGACCAAGACAGCAAGTCTTTGTGATGTATCAAGAGCCACGGTATCCAGGGTAATGTCAGCATACCACCAAGAAGGACGAACCACATCCAAAAGGATTAACGGTGGACACAAGAAGAAGCTGTCTGAAAGGGATGTTTGGGTGCTGACCCGGATTGTATCCAAAAAACATAAAACCATGGCTGTCCAAATCACGGCAGAATTAAATGTGCACCTCAACTCTCCTGTTTCAACCAGAACTGTCCGTCGGGAGCTCCACAGGGTCAATATACACGGCCGGGCTGCTATAGCCAAACCTTTGGTCACTCATGCCAATGCCAAACGTCGGTTTCAATTGTGCACGGAGCGCAAATCTTGGGCTGTGGACAATGTGAAACATGTATTGTTTTCTGATGAGTCCACCTTTACTGTTTTCCCCTCATCTGGGAGAGTTATGGTGTGGAGAGGCCCCAAAGAAGTGTACCACCCAGACTGTTGCATGCCCAGAGTGAAGCATGGGGGTGGATCAGTGATGGTTTGGGCTGCCATATCATGGCATTCCCTTGGCCCAATACTTGTGCTAGATGGGCGCGTCACTGCCAAGGACTACCGAACCATTCTTGAGGACCATGTGCATCCAATGTTTCAAACATTGTATCCTGAAGGCGATGCCATGTATCAGGATGACAATGCACCAATACACACAGTAAGAGTGGTGAAAGATTGGTTTGATGAAAATGAAAGTGAAGTTGAACATCTACCATGGCATGCACAGTCACCAGATCTAAATATTATTGAGCCACTTTAGGGTGTTTTAGAGGAGCGAGTCAGGAAACGTTTTCCTCCACCAGTATCACGTAGTGACATGGCCACTATCCTGCAAGAAGAATGGCTTAAAATCCCTCTGACCACTGTGCAGGACCTGTATATGTCATTCCCAAGACGAATTGACGCTGTATTGGCCGCAAAAGGAGGCCCTACACCATACTAATAAATTATTGTGGTCTAAAACCAGGTGTTTCAGTTTCATTGTCCACTCACACTCCCCATACATACTCTATACTCACAGGTCCAGGTGCTGATAACCCAGAGGGGCAACAGCCCCCGGACCCAAGAGGTGGTCCCCTTCCTTCCGGGATGAAGACAGGCAGACCGCCCCAGCACCAGCCCAGACTAGTGCCGGTACCACCCAAACCCGAGCGCTCCTGGCCCAGCCCCCAACATCCCTCATCCCCATCTGGAGAAGGAGCAATGTACAAAAGAGGGGTCTACCTTGTCCAAACGAGCCCGCCAACCAGAGCCATCCCAGGATGAAACAGTCCCAACCCCCCAATGAATTCCGATCTCAACCCCATTAGCCCCCCACCCCCTATGAACCCCAACATGAATCTCCCCACACAACCACCCCCAACCAGGACACAGATATCGAAAAAAAGAAAGCATCCCATTGGAGGTTTTTCTGGTTGTGTCCCACTGAGAAGAAACCTAGGGGCAGACCCAGGGTCTGCTTGGATGGATCGATGGATGAATGTTTCGATATTTTTCTGTGCAGTTATACTTCTTTTTATTTTAATTTCAATATATTTGTGTTTTTCCCAAAATATTTGTTATTTAGAAGAAAAAAAACAAAACATTTCTAGCCCTTGTCAGTTGATTAACCGAAAAAAAGCAAGCTACTACTTCACAGAATTACAAGTAAACCTCGTTAACTGGCTGTGTTTCAAGTTCAAATATTTTTTGTTCCATGTCCAAAATAATGGTCAGACTTATGCAAACACTTTTGAAAATGTAATTACTTGTGTCATGTATTTTCTTTTCTTTGTTTATTAAATCCACCCTTTTCCTTTTAAGTGATTAATAGTTGGTTGTTCAGTTTGTGTAATCTCCATCTGTTTGTTCCCTCCCCCAATCCTACTTCCTCTTCATGTTATTTTTTTTTTGGCATATTCAGCATTGCTTTATTAGTAGTGCAGTCCAATATCCCTAAACAACACCAGAAGCCTTTTTTTACAATGTAAGACCACACGACCATAAAATTAGCAGAGATTATTAAGCTTGTATATTTGCAAATGATCCCAATGATAAACTAACTGAGGTTAAAAGTAAAAGCTGAAAAATACGTGATTTTGTATATTTGAACCTTATGTAAAAATGATAAAATGTGTTTTTGTTTATTTGTGTTCACTGTGAGTTGTATTTTAGGATAACAGCAGCAATTTCAAGCACCTTTAGCGAATGAACTTGATATCATTTTTTTATGATACATGCTTTTGTTTAACATTTTGGATTTAGTACAAAATCATGTGAAAACTGGTCAATTGTTGGACAAGTACTGTTAACTATTGCAGAATAGTTCAAACATGCTAGGTAACTGCTTGACGCTTCTGGCTGTCACAGCAAAGTTCAAGTTAGTAAAATGATAAAAGCAAAGCCAATTGGCAGGTCTTCAACATTACCACCTGTGTGTTGTAGTGTGTGTGCCCCCGGTAACCATCATATACCTATCTCCTTTAAACCGGTGAAAGTGATATCAGCTAGGTTCTCATCACTGCTGAAGATCCAGGTTGTCTTTGTGCTAAATAAAAAAACAATAAAAAGAGTTAGTAAAACTGGAGAAAAATTAAACATATTTTCAACATAAATTGAGGTGGTGACACACATCAGATGGCAAGCACTCAAAGGGTACGCTTATAAAATGAGGCACTCTTGTCCTTGATTTTGTGTATCTGATGCTTATTCTCAGTTACATTATGAAACCATGAAAAAGATAAATGAGGTATAATATTAGTCAGTAAAACCAGAATATATTCTTTATTCATACCAAGGTTTTGACATGAATGTGGTAATGTAGAGGAGTTTATTTTATATTTAATATAGTCAAAATAAATAACTGTAGGTATTGAAAATGTACATACAAATGAAATGACATGGAGGCACTCTGTTGCCAAGAGTCTCTAAAGGTTTCTGGTCATTTTGCTCATTTGTCATTTTGTATTGCTAAAGTTTTGATGATCTTGTATCCGAGTTTTTCCAGGTCAGGGTTTGGGGGATGTCTACAACTATATATTTTGTACCAATAATGGTTTTATTCATACCTTCATCGTGAGAATTCCGTGTCCATTTCAAAAACCGTTGTTTTACTAGTCTCCATTCATATAATATGAAATGGTAATGTACATATGTACAAGCTTGTGAAGCAGGTTGGGACAAATGGCAGGGGTATGAAACTAATGTATGCATTGGCGAAGAGTCTAATTGACCCGAAGGTGTTGTATGTTCTATAGAAACAGTGTTAAGGGCAGACATAAAATAATAAATTAATTAACTAACTAACTAACTGCGACAGTAGGAATCTTGTGTTGACTGACATTTTAAGTAATAGCTGGAATAGAGAATGTACAATGCTCAATTAAAAGATAACCAACATCAGTTACATTGTACAACCAATCTCTTTACATTGGTACTTGTTTTCAAAATGTTCATAACTGCAGACGATATTTTGATGAACTGTTTATTAGTTTAAGGGTACCAATGAGAAAAACACGGATAAAAAAAAACAAACAAAAAAACTATTCACTGGTGAGAGAATGAAACTTGTCATGTTGTGCTATGATCTTCAGAGAGACGGTATTGAGCAGGACAGTATTGGTGCCCTTTCACATGTAACATCCATTGCCCATGAGAATATTTGTGACATTCAACTGTGTAGATCATCTGTTATTGGAAATTCACCATGTAACCTTTTTCAAGTTTTAAACAAGACAATATAACTGAATGCTGCAGCCCATATTTCTGCGCTTGAATTAAAAAATATATTTATTGTATAGTAGACAATAATGTGATGATGCAGCATGCCTTATTGATACTTTTATGCGTATATTGTTCCACTTGCACTGAAATTATCCCAATGTCCACAGATCCTAGCTGTTCATGGCAACAAGTTTGTTTTCTAACTGCTGGAAACTAGTCTCCTGGCTTGCATTCAAATTGAACCTTTCAAAGTTTTTGTCACCTTTCCCTGCAGCTTTGTTCAAACTTGGAAGATAGCCTTTCAGAGTCTAGACTATTCTGTTATGTATCATCTTAACATTAATGGCTCTGACCCACATGCAGAAAAACTCAGGAGAATGAAAAACAGTTCTTAAGTTTGTTTATTTGATGAGGAACAGGTCGTCAGGATCAGGGCTCAAAAGCGACAGGGATCAGCAACACAGGAAGAGAGAGTGGTGAGTTTGGTTGCCTTCATGGAAGTGTGGAGATTTAGTAAAGGAGTTGTTTGCTTACAGCAGTCCACCAGATATTGCCAACCCCTACCCCGCCAATGGGAGTCCACAATCAGGACCGAGTATACTGGGTGTCCCTGAAAGTCCCGGGCCGGTGGAGGGGGTTCAGCCGGAGGGCATAACGAGTTTGTGAAGACCGGCTTTATCTGAGACACATGACACATGAATGCGCATGGTAGAAGGAAGACTGAGATGGACAGTGGTAGGGCTGATAACAGAATCACTGGAGTAAGGGCCAATGAAACGGGGGGAGAGTTTTCTGGAAATAGCTTGAAGAGGAATGTCCCTGCATGAAAGCCAGACTCTTTGGCCTGGAGTATACTGGGGGGCAGATCTACATCTCCTATTTGCGAAGTGCTTCTTTTGAGCCGCTGTCTTGCGGAGTGCCTAGATTGTGGCGTCCCAGATGTGCCTACAACGGCGAATGTGGTGTTGTACTGTGGGAACAGCAATCTCCTTCTCATCTGAGGGAAAAAGCGGCGGCTGACAGCCCAGAGACGCTTCAAAAGGAGATAAATCAGTAGCAACTGAGGTGTGAGCATTGTGAGAATATTCCACCCATGGCAGAAACTTATTCCAGTCAGCAGGGTTAGTGGATGTTAGGCAACGGAGGGTCGTCTCGAGCTCCTGGTTCATCCTTTCGGACTGGCCATTATACTGAGGATGAAAACCGGAAGTTAAAGAGACCTTGGCATCTAATGCTAGACAAAACTGTTTTCATACTTGTGATGTGAACTGCAGACAGAAAGGATGTCCTGAGGGATGCCATGGAGTCTAAAAACATGTTTAACAAGTAGCTGGGCTGTCTGGAACGCTGATGGTAGTTTTCTGAGTGGACTAAGGTGACATGCTTTAGAGAAACGGTCAATGATAGTGATAATGGTGGTCATACCTTCAGATCTGGGAAGGCCTGTGACGAAGTTGAGGGAGATGTGGGACCATGGGCAATGAGGAATTCCTAAGGGTTGAAGCAGACCAATAGGAGGTTGATTCGAGGACTTATTTCGAGCACAGACTGTACATACTTGAATACGGCCACCAGAACTTTCTGGAGATCGAAGCCACTGTGTGACTGATGCCTGGGTGCAGAGAACTTGGCAGTGTGGAACCAGTGAATGACTTGTGACCGTAGTTTCGAAGGAACGAAAGTTCGATTCTTGGGACCGGTTCTGGGGTCTGGTTCATCCTGCTGGGCTTGTTTTACTCTTTCCTCAATCTCCCAGGTGAGAGTTCCCACAGTACAACTGGGAGGAAGAAGGAGCTCAGGCTGACGGTCTAGATCGTCTGAGGCGAACTGTCTGGAGAGAGCATCTGGCTTAATGTTCTTAGACCCTGGTCTGTAAGATGTGCAGGCGGAATCGGGAAAAGAACAGAGACCAGCGAGACTTGCAGGAATTAAGGTGTTTGGCTGTTTGTAAATAAGCTAGATTCTTGTGATCAGTCCATACCAGAATTGGGTGAGCAGCCCCCTCGAGCCAGTGCCTCCATTCCTCCAAAGCAAGTTTGATGGCCAATAGCTCCCAGTCCCCGACGGCATAATTGTGTTAAGTCTGTGTTAGTCTGTGGGAAAAGAAAGCACAAGGGTGACGTTTATTATCCAATTTGGCTCTTTGAGAAAGTACAGCTCCTACACCGGTGTCCGAGGCTTCAACCTCTAACACAAATTGTTTAGCGGTGTCAGGATGAACTAGGATCGCTTCTTTGGAGAACAGCTCCTTAAGTGAATTGAAAGCTTGGTTGGCCTCGGGTGTCCAGTTGAAGGTGGTTTTGGTGGAAGTAAGTGCAGTGAGGGGGGCAGCAGTCTGACTGTAGTTCCCGATGAACCTACGGTAGAAGCTTGAAAAGCCCAGGAAACATTGAAGCTTCTTCCGTTTGTCTGGAGTGGGCCAATCGAGAATGGCTTTGATTTTATCCGGGTCCGAATGAACCTGCCCACCCTCGAGGATGAATCCCAGGAAGGTTACTGCTGTCTTGTGAAACTCACATTTCTCTGCCTTAACAAAAAGGCGATTCTCCAGGAGACGTTGGAGGACGAGTCTGACGTGACGACGGTGTTCCTGTAGATCTTTGGAATATATGAGAATGTCATCTAAATAGACAAAAACAAAAATGTTCAGAAAATCCCAAAGGACATTGTTAATCAGGGCCTTGAATACAGCGGGAGGATTGGTCAATCCAAAAGGCATTAAGTATTCAAAATGGCCTAGGGGAGTTTTGAATGCAGTTTTCCATTCATCACCGTGGCGAATTCTAACCAGGTGATAAGTGTTTCTGAGATCCAACTGAGTGAACACCTTGGCATCACGAACGGGTTCAAAAGTTGATGCAATGAGAGGTAGAGGATACTTGTTCTTAACAGTTATGTTATTTAGGATACGGTAATCAATGCAGGGTCTCACTGAACCATCCTTCTTCTTCACAAAGAAAAAAGGGCCGCCAACGGAGAAGAGGACTGGCGGATAATTCCTGCTGCAAGTGAACCAGAGATGTATTTTTCCTTGGCTTGTTGCTCGGGTCTGGAAACATGAGAAAGTCTGCTGGTGGGTAACATAGCCCCAGGAAACATTTCGATGGCGCAGTCATAAGGTCTGTGAGGTGGCAGGGACAGGGTGTGTGACTTACTAAACACCGTTTGCAGGTCATGGAACTCATGGTCAGAGGGAACTGATGAAAGGTCTGGAGGCTCCTCCTGCTCCCCCTCTGTCACGACTGCTTGAAACAGCTGACTGTAAACAATGAGAGTAATAATTAGTTGACCAAGACTCCACCCATTTCTCAGCCCAATTGAAGTGGGGATTATATTATTTCAACCAAGGGAAACCTAAAGCTAGAAGATTATGTGTTACTGGAAAAACAAAAAAAACAATACTTTCACGATGGTTACCAGAAAGAATAAGTTCGAGAGGTTTGGTGCGATTAGTTATTTTATGAAGCACTCTCCCGTCCAGGGCCACAACTTGTTGGGGAGAAGTGAGTGGTTCAGTCTCAATGCCTGCTTGTTTAACTAGTGATTGATCGATTAAATTTAACTCAGAACCAGAGTCTATTCATGCAGAAATCTCCAAGGCTTCCAGATTGAAGAGCAGGGTGGCTGGAAGAACTAGTCGATGCGTCTGAGTGGGTATGTTTTGGCGGACTCTGCCTTTTGGGTGCACATCACAGGAGGCGATGAAATGTTCAGATGAACCACAATAGAGACATAAATTTAACTGTCTCCTTTTTAAACGTTCCTCGGGAGTCAATCTGGTTCCCCCCACCTACATTGGTTCAGGTTCAGAATGGGGAAGAACATCAGTAGGTCGTCCTGCAGGTTGGACCCTGGCTGACTGGGCAGGTCTTAGCACAGCTCCCTGATTCTTCCATCTATTCTTGCCGACAAAGCAATATAGGCGTTTAATGTTTTGAGTTCCTCAAGAACAGCGAATTCGTCCTTTAAAGATTTGTCCAGTGACTGGAAAAATGCGGCTTCCTCATTCCAGCCAGAGGCAGCGGCTAAAGTGTGAAATTCTATGGCGTGCTCAGGCAAAGGCCGATTTCTCTGTTTCAAAATCCAGATTTTTCGGGAATCGTTAATCTGATCTAATTCTGTGGAGAAGGTTTGGCGAGACTCCTGAATAAATTGGTCAAAGGTGCATCCGAACTGGTTATAATTGGTGAAACGCGACTCTGCCCATCTTAAAGCTTTTTAAGATTTTAATGTCATCAAGGGGAAATTAATTGGGTGAATGGTTGAAAACTAAAGCACACTGTAACAAAAAACCAGCACAATTATTTCCCTCACTGGAAAATTGATCAGGATTAGGGGAAATGGCTTCACGTGATTGAGGAAGTAGTTGGGTAGCTGCGGAGCTAGCATCGCCCCCTAAAGGGGAGGAGGAGGTTTGCCGAGGGTATGCTGTAACACGGAAGCCATTTGGTCAATCTATTGGTTTGTTTGTTTCTGTTGTTCGAGAACAGAGCGCAGGAGGTCTTCGTAGGACTGGATCTGGAGTGCATGATCAGATAACATTCTCCTGACAGGATCTGCTGGGTCAGTTTGGCCTGAGTGTTCTATCATCTTAACATTAATGGCACTGACCCACATGCAGAAAAACTCAGGAGAATGAAAAACAGTTTTTAAGTTTGTTTATTTGATGAGGAACAGGTCGTCAGGATCAGGGCTCAAAAGCGACAGGGATCAGCAGCACAGGAAGAGAGAGTGGTGAGTTTGGTTGCCTTCATGGAAGTGTGGAGATTTAGTAAAGGAGTTGTTTGCTTACAGAGTGAAGAGTAGGAGTCTGCCACAGGAGGGATCGGGGTAGGAGGATCTCTTCCAAGTGGGTTTTCTGAATGGATGAGGTAAGTTTCAGTCACTTCTCGGAAGCCTTTAAACCAAGGAATGGTTAGTGAAATTGAGTGCGGTGGTTTGTTGGACTCACGTTGGAGAGTGGGCAGGTTCATTTGCTGATGTTTGGAAGATCCGGAGCTTGAGCGGCAGCCAGCCTTAGTGGGATCCAAGGAACATGCTAGGAAGGTGACGAGGACTGGATCAGAACCGATGTCCTCCTCCAGAACCAGGAGATAAGGTGCAGAGAACCTAGGAGGATCACACAGGAGGTAAGTACAAGAAACTTCGATGTCTAGAAAATCACAACACAGAGTAATTCTCAGGGGGCCAGACTAGTTACCACTTAAGGCAAACACTCAGGTGAAGAAGCGCAGGCAGCATCTCCCTCTTAAAGCTCCGGAGAGGATTGCAGATGGGAAACACCTGTGCCCACCTCACCAAAGTCCTTGGCTCCACCTAGTGACTGAACGGTTAATGACAAATGGCAGGAGAGAAATCCCCCAGAACCTGGACATTATGACTATAGAATCTACCTCAATTATGTTTTTTTTTTCTTGTGATGTCTTTCAAACATGAATGCAGTGCAGATGTAAACACGCAAGTTCATTATGTCTTTGTAAGTAAGTTGTGACCAGCCATTCATTGTTCAGTTTTACAGGTTTATGATAAATATGAAACAGCAACAGGTAATATAAAATTGAGATCCTTATTGTACAATGAAAAACTTCACAGAGAAAGGCAGAAAAGGCTTATTTCATAACTTAAGCCCTGTGATTATACTGGCAAAACCAAGGTACTGGTAAAAAAAGATAAAAAAGGTGACAAGTATTAAAAAAGTAATGCATTTGGTAATGCATTTGTCTCTGCATATAGTGTAACCCCACAAGCCCAAAAAATTTTATTGTGTTTTTTCAAGACCCAAGGACAGACAGAAGGCAGGCATGTTAAAACTAATATGGCAATCTATGCAATGAATAAACTGAAAAAGAACAGGCTTAACTGTGGGGGACATGGAAGAAAAACCAACAGGGTGAAAAAATAGCAAGTTTTTAGGAGGGTACAGAAGAACCACTGGTTGTTTTGTGGTAATTTTTTAAACCACATGCAGAACCACTAGCAGGACTCATTTAAAAGGTAAGTATATTTATTTACAAACAGGATTGAACAATAAAGCTGGTTATGGCTGGACTCAGGGATCTGAAGGCTCTGTGATGTCTGGGAAGAAAAAGAGGGGTTAGCTGAGTCGGAGAGAAATCAGAATCAGTTCAAACTGTCATGGTTTGAATTGTTTACTATTCTGGGGTTTGAAGTTGAGCCCTGGGGTGGAGTGGAGATCCTAGTGTCTTGTTTGGTGGCTGTTTCTAATTGTATTTAATCTGTTTCTTTGCAAGTTGGAAATCTTTTTCTGAGGATAGCTTTTGGACTCTCAAAGCATTGGAGAGTGGGCAGGAGGAGGTAAGCCAAGGCAAAAAAGATAGGGAGGATGACCATGGATTTGGTGAGTTCCAGAGGTAAGCAGTTAGCAGAGGCAATTCTGACCAGAGAAGAGACATCAACCTGGAAGTACAGTGAAATGAGGAAAGTAGGCTGAGCAGGAGAAAAATCTCAGAGCAACTCTTGATTACAAAAGCACAAAGCAGAGAACAAGAGCTCAGAGGGCTTGATTACCAACTATGTGGACCAGTAGGCGGAGAGTAGTTGTCTGGCAGCTCCTTCCTCCTGTGGAGATCCACAGTGGAAGTGAGAACCCACACAAACATATGCACCAGCTACACAAACACGACAGGATCATAACACAGGTATACATACAGAAGAGGTTGATTGTGGAACAAAGAACAAGTGACTTTGATTAACTGAATGTGCTAAAACTGTGTGGGCAGCATGATGGGTGGAGCAAAGGGAAAGTGGCTAAAATTATACAGAATGATTGTCAAAGAGCAGCAAGGCATGTACCATGAAAACAAAATTGGTGCAATAAGTGAACCGAGCAGCAATAGCTAAACATAACAAAACATGAGAATCCAAGCAAAATGCAGAACTAACATAATACCACAAAATCAAACTCCCGTGGCTCATGAAAACTTCAGTATGTAATTACATTGAGTAATGAAGTGTGAACGTTCCTCTACCACACACACTAATTACATTCAGTCAATATTTTCAAATTAAATAATATTTATTTGTGCTCCCATGGAATTAGCAGTGGAAAATAATAGTTGAAACAGCAAAAGTAACACTGCCAACTGCATTGTCAGGTTTTGGGATTTACAAACATAATTTAGAGTGGGTGTTTGACAGAGCAGCGGTGTTGGCCATATTTTCAATCTATTTAATAACAACAACAAAAACAATAATAATAATAATAATATTCACACTTGGGGCACTCATAGACTCTATAGAACCACTGTACCTTCAACTGAAGATGGTCACGATTCTTCATTATGGCAAAAGAAAGTCCCAATAAACAATGTCATGCACATGTTTAATGAAATGTTGTAAACTTAGATTGATATTGTGGGCAGTTATTCCTTGTTTAGTTCAAAATTTGTATTAACCAAAACAAAAGTAGTGTGAACCTTCCCTTGATACTTTGAATGCCACAGATATGCAGCAACAACATCAAAGGTAAGAATAAAATCAGGATAGTGACACCTCAACAATGGATACAGTTTCCACCATACAATTCAATACGTACTCAATGAAAGAAACAGGAACTTGGCAGGATGGGATGTTTCACAAAATGTACTTTACTTCTTCAAATTTAGACCCATTGATGTGCACATCTGGCGGCAGCTTTAGTAAAGATGAAAAGTTCAAAAGAAAGAGCAAAACAGAACGTAAAAAGAGTTTAATAATATACCAAAATAATAAATGGCTCTAAAAGATATGAAAAGTGGGGAAGCAAAACTGAAAGTAGATCAAAAAGCCATTGTACTTCAGCTACACAGATCAACAAAGGTGAACAAGAAGAGTGGAAATGGAAACCACAGATAAATTCAGGGAAATGCTGGACCAAGTGCTGTAATGAGTTGTGGCTTTTGAAGGAGACAGTGGGTGAATGTGTCAGTTTTTCTTCATAGTGCAGCATTTTAATTGAGCTAAAAGCACATAAAAACACTTTGAATATGTTTTTCAAGTACCCTTAGGGTGTCCTTGTTTTAACCATCATTCTTGTTTGTGCTGTATTGTTAGAAAGTTGTATCAATATTTTTGTGATATGCAAATATTCTTGGATGAACAGAAAACTAATGGTATAAGATAATCAAAGATAGATAGGCATTTTGCATTGCAGTTTGCCAATTGTAGTAGATAGATTTGAACAAAAACAAAATCAAATGTAAAGATCAATTAACTCTCTCTGTTGTTTCCAGGAGTACTCTTTAATGTCTATCTCCAATTTCAAAGCACTTGTTACTTTGGGTTTCAAAGTGGGTATGTGGCTTAGGTTTGGATGAATGTGGTTTTAAAGGATGTTTTCTGCTAAGATGGTAATACCTTTTACTTTTTACTTGTCAGAGGTTGAAAAGCTGATGAAGTTAGGAGTATAATATAGAAAGACAAAGTCAGATGAATGTATGGAATCTGCATTAATGTTAGAGAGTTTGACAAAGAAAATTGAGCATGTCTTATTTCCGTTGACATGTGTTACCTTAGATGTCTTTTATGGACACATTGTTTCACAGCTTGAGCTACGGCGTGCTGACTAAATGAGAATTTGCAAGGATAGATGCTGGAACATTGCATATTTTGCTGGGAGCAGATGGAAGGAAAAGCAACACCCTGCTTGGTAGTAAGTGGATGATGCAATTGCTCAACATTTTTTGCTCCATCAAACTGAAGCTGAACATTTGAATATGCCTGCTGGTGTTAAATAGATCTTAACACATGCATTTGTTTGGTTTTATGTGTTGTGATAACAAAGGAGAGAGTAACACTTTAACCCAAGAGGTGTGAATAGCGCTGGCACATGCCATGAACATATTTGTTGTTGTGTGACTGAGCTCATTTAACCAAGCCGGACATAAAGTCAGCACCTGAATTATCATGCTCTAAAAGCAAACTCTTATACTTCCAACATATCTTTGGTTAAGAAAAAGTTCCAAAATTGTCTAACCATCTTAAAATTGTGAAGCTCCTGTCTCATGATGCCTGTTTAAAATTGACAATACAAATTAAAATTTTGGGCACACTTATACTATAATGCTAAGGTAACCACAAACCCATCCAAATGACTAAATTCAGATGTTTGCATCACTTCATTGCTACAGTTGTAGAAAATCAAGTACCTAGGCATGAAGACATGTGGAGACATGTCTCACCACTGTGTGCCAAATGTAAAGTTTGGTACTGAGGGGATTATGGTGTGGCTGAAAGGAAATCTTAATGCTCCAACATACCAAAACATTTAGGATCATTTCATTCTCCCAAACTTTGGCAACAGTTTGTGGATCACACCTTCCTGTCTCAACATCCCTGTGCACAAAGCAAGGTCCATAAAAACATAGATGAGCCTAATTGGAGTTGAAGAACTTGACTGTTCTACAGAGGCCTGACCTCAACAGACAGAATAGCTTTGAAATAGTTACAGTGACTGTGAGCCAGGCCATCTCATCCAACATCAGTGTCTGAACTCTCAAGTGTCTTATGGTGAAAGAGTGGTTAAATATATGAAAAACACACTTCTATACTCTGTGAAAAGGCTTCCCAGAACAGCCGCAACTGCAAAGATTGGACATGAAATTAAACCCCATGAATTAAGGATGGGATCTCATTGGAGTTCATACAGTATGTGTATGTATGCAGATGAGTGAATAGCTTTGGTACTATAGAGTATGATTTCCTTTTGTAAAATTACAAATTTAAGAAATAGACAAAATCCTCGGACCAGTCGAGCACCCTGTAGAGGATATAGAGCTGGTCCATTGTTCCATTGTTCTGAAGCTGAGGTTCAACTATCAGAAGTGGACTGATGAGTCAAACCCGGGCCTGCTTTGACTACACAGACTGGACTGTTTTTTAAACTTTAGCCACTGATTTAAACCAACTTACTGACATAATACATCAGCTTCTGTGAGCAGACCAAGACCTTCTGCACATGCAATAACTATAAACCTTATTTCACTTCTCATCTGAGGGAGCTGCGCAGGAATAAGGAAGAGGCTCACAGCAGTGGGGTCCGGGCCATGTATAAGAAGGCAAGGAACAAACTGACCAAGGAAATCAAAGCAGCAAAATAAAGCTACAGTGAGAAGCTAAAGAAAAGCTTCTCAAATGGAGACGCTTCTGCTGTTTGGAATGGTTTGAAAAACCTAAGAGCCTACAGGAACCATTCCCACAACCCTGAGCAGAATCTTCACATCGCAAATCAGTTGAATGGCTTCTACTGCAGGTATGAAAAGCAGCAGTTCACACCTGAACCCAGCTTCTCCATATTACATTAAGACACAAATTCTTGACATACACCAACCCCCCAACCCCAACCCGCCCCTCACCGCCACCCCTACCTACATACCCCCTGCCTGTACTTAAGATCTCAGAGGAAGATGTAAATAGGATATTTCAGTGCCTGAAAACAAAGAAGGCCTCAGGACCTGATAATGTCTCCTCATCATGCCTGAGAGCCTGCGCCAACTGGCACCCATCTTCACTGAGATCTTCAACAGGTCACTGGAGCTGTGTGAGGTTCCCTCCTGTTTCAAACACTCCACCCTCATCCCATTACCCAAGAAACCCACCATCACAGGACTAAATGACTACAGGCCTGTCACCCTAACATCTGTGGTCATGAAATCCTTTGAGCAACTGGTGTTGAAGCACCTGAAGGACATCACATGCTGGACCCCCCTGCAGTTTGCCTTCCTGAACACCCAGGGATGTATGCCAGGATCCTGTTTGTGGCCTTCAGGTGACAGGACAGACTGAAATATGGCAGGTTAGAAGATGACCAGCTCATGTGGAAGTTTGTACTTCTTGAGTTGCCTCAGGAAGTACAGTCTTTGCTGGGCCTTCTTCTGAACATTATCTATGTGTGAGGACCATCTCAGGCTTCGAGAAATGGTGGCTCATAGGAACCAGAAGTGGTCCACAACAGACACAATGTTGTTAGGAATGGTGAGGGCGTATGTGGGGTGGTTCTCCAAAAGTCCATCATCATCTCCACAGTCTTGAGTGGGTAAAATTCCAGGTGGTTCTAACCACACTATTGCACCAGCTGATCCACCTCCTGTCTTTATGCAGATTCATCACTGTCCTGCATCAGTCCAATAATGGTGGCGTCATCTGAAAACTTCAGGAGTTTCACAGATGGGTCTGCTAAGGTGCAGTCATTTGTGTAGAGGAAGAAGAGGAGTGGGGAGAGAACACACCCCTGAGGGGCAAATTGTTGTGTGGAAGAAGATGCCCCCCAGCCTCACCTGCTGCTGCCAGTCCTTCAGGAAGCTAGTAATCCACTGATAGGTGGAGGCCAGGACTTTGAGCAGGATTACCTTATGGTGGAGGATCTCTGGCTTGATAATGTTGAAGGCTGTCCTGTCTTCATCCATCACACCTCGATCCAGGATGTATACAGGTCTAGGGTCAGTTACAAAAGGGCAGCTAAAATCTCTGCAGATCCCACACACCCTGCACACAAACTGTTTAGGCTTTTACATTCAGGTCGGCGCTACAGAGCACTGTCTGCTGAAACAAACCGCCACAGAGAAAGTTTCTTCCCCGAGGCTGTTTCTCTTATGAACACTTGACAGTCAGAGTTCCAAACCAACACCATGCATACTTGGACTGTTCTCACATTGTAATCCATTGTAAAGTCAACTGTGTATATTTGTACAAGTAAGAAAATAGTCTTTCTTATTGAGAGCAAAGTGTACCGAAGTCAAATTCCTTGTTTGTCTGTACAAACTTGGCAATAAAGCTGATTCTGATTGTGATTCAGGTTGGAGGGGAGCTCTTTCCTCAAGTGGAGAAGTTCAAGTATCTCGGGGTCTTGTACATGAGTGAGGGTAGAATGGAGCAGGAGATTGACAGACAGATCGGGTCAGCTGCCGGTCCGTTGTGGTGAAGGGAGAGCTGAACCGAAAAGCAAAGCTCACGATTTACCAGTCGGTCTACGTTCCTACCTTCACCTACTTCCTACTCGGAGTAGAGCCGCTGCTCCTCCACATCAAGAGGAGTCAGTTGAGGTGGCTTGCACATCTGTGTTGGATGCCTCCTGGACGCTTCCCCCGGGAGGTGTTCCAGGCACGTCCCACTGGGAGGAGGCCCAGGGGACAGCCCAGGACATGGGACTATGTCTTCCGGCTGGCCTGCGAATGCCTTGGGCTGGAGGAGGTGTCTGGGCAGAGGGAATCCTGGGAGTCTCTACTATGTCTGCTAGCCCTGCGACCCAGTCCTGAATAGAGCGGGAGACTGTATTTAAAGAAAAAACAAAAAAGTAGGATTTAGGATTTTAACAACTGAGTTGAATATTTAGAACAACTTTAAACTTGACATCTCAACAATGATTCAATTGTTTTTGCTAAGGGTTAAGGGATGTAATTGTATTGCAGATTGTGCCTTTAAACAGGAGGCCAATAAAATATATAGAACAAAACCTTTGTAGCCTCTTGTCCTTTTAAATTACAGTCCTGTTTATAGCAGCAGTACGATAATGTAACTGTGATGAAGTTGACAGAAAATAATTGAGAACCAATGCCTTAAAGCAAGGAAGTGTCCATCTCAAGTCTCAGTTTTGTGGGTTATGCTGTGTGGAGGTACCATGCTTTCTTTTTCCATTGCACATGTGGGATTACTTCACATTACAAGACATGCATGCTAGGCTTTTCAACAACTTACTCTACAAATAGGTGTTTGCCTGGATGATTTTCTTTTTATTTTATTTTCTGTGTTGGCTCTGTGATGGATTGATGACCCGTCCAAATTGTCCTCCTCTTTACCGTTGACTGATGGGATCGGGGTCAGCCTGCATTGAATTGCTGAGTAAGTGTGTATAAACTAGGAATGAACTGGGCATGACAAAAGTTATGACAAAAAGATCTCAAATATCTCTTATTAGATTTCTATTATTAAACTCACATTGGTAGGTGAGTAATACATTATTACAAAGATTATAAACACTATTGAATGTTATTTCCTTTAGGTTATTAGATAATAGCATACTCATGTGAGTGTTGTGGGAGTCTTATACATATTAATGAAATAAAGTGTCACCAAAAGCTCTTCAGGGTAATCATACATCTTTAACACACTCTTGCTCACAATTAGTGACCTCTTAACAACTTCAGGCAAATTTAGCTTTCCTGTTGTCGAGAAATTATGATTCAGCCAACACACTGTTAAAAGCACATAGGTGTTTAACGTAAAGAATGTAGGAAAAAGAAAGTGTACCAATGAACAGTGCATACATTTGAAGGTAAGAATAATGGTTACTTTATTTATTCATTTACATAAGCCCAAGTTAATTTTTTCAAGCTAAGGTGGTTCATTTGCAAAAAGAATGTGTTCTAGATACTTTGTGTGTGGAGTACTGCTTTTTTTGTAATTTAGTTCAAATAATATGAGTTTGGTATGAGTGTGTACACACTTGTCTGTTTGATTGTATGTCTTTGTTTTGCCCTGTGATAGACTAGCAACCTGTCCAGTGTGTAACCCACTCTTGGCCAATGACCCCTGAAATTAGGCACCATTCCACCCTGCAACCCTGTATGGATAAGCAGGTATTGACATTGGATAACATGAGTTAGCCCTACAGCATAGCGGTATTCCTCATAATGCAACTTACCCAAGTGCTGACCTGACGTTAGTAGCCACTTCCTGTCCACACACATTGACTGCTCTGTGAAGCAGTAGTAGGAAACTGTATTTATTGGGGAAATAGAATATTAAATATCTACTCAGCTCATCTTTAAATCTGTCTGTTTTCAATGTTATCCAATGACACAAACAGTAGTTATTAGCCCTGGGTAGCTATAGCTATGTATAGCTTATATGCTATAACTTTACCTGTATGAAGCTACAGCTTCACAGATTTATGGGTAATGGTAATTATTAAATATCCATCTGTCATGAAAGGAATTAACAGTGAAAACTGTGCTCTAAATAACTCTGCATACCAACATACTGAGCTTTTCAGCTGCAACAGACTGTGAGGAAGCTATAAAACTTTTTTTACTTATTAAGCATATGTTACCAGCACTTACTCATATTTGAATAAGGATCCAGAAACATTTGTAAGAGTTAATGTCAGGTTCAAACAACCTAAAATACCTATAACATCACACAAAAAAGAGAAAGACAAGAAAATTAGTTTCTTACTCGCTGCGAGGAGAACGGACAGAGATGGGCTTCAGTTACAAATCTCCTACCGCTCCGAAACACATCTCGCCGAATCCTCTTTTTATTTAGGGTGGTCCCTAGTTACATGAACGTTGCTGCTCTAAAGGGTGGGGGGAAACAAACAGCACCAACGTGACATAGGTCATGCACACCATTATCCTGTACAAACACGGCTGCATAGTCTCCATAATCTTAAGATATGTGCGACCCTTGCTCAGCACGATCAGCTGTTATCCTTGTGATGAGTCCCCAATTGTGACTGCATCATCCCGATTTCACCTTTCCTCCTTGCCTGCAAAAGAACTCATCACATGTTTGCTTACAGCATGAAAGGTTATAAAGGTCAAATAGTAAAGGTAATAGAAGAGGAAATGTTTACGGGCGAGAGACGGGGTACACTCTGGACAAGTCGCCAGTCTATCGCAGGGCCAAATAGAGACACACAAGAAAAACAACCATGCACACACCCATTCATACCTAAGGGCAACTGAGAGAGACCGATTAACCTAACAGTAATTTTTTTGGACTGTGGGAGGAAGCCAGAGTACCCAGAGAGAACCCACACATGCACATGGAGAATTGGAAATATGGCCAGTATGGGGTCATTGAAAAAAAAATCATAATTCTGATATTTTTCTCAGAAATCTGTCTTTAATATCAGAATTCTTACATTTTTCAGAATTCTGACTTTAATCTCAAAAACCTTTTTGCTTTACTAAGATGCTTTTCCATTAATGAAACGGCAGAAAGTTAGATGTCCTCCTGCACAACTTATGTCTTTGTCATTGAAGCTGGTTGCTCCTAGTTAGTCCCAGTGCCCATGTGCATTTACATCAGAATTCTGAGATTAAAGTCAGAATCCAGGGACCCTCAAGGGTCTGTGCTTGACCCACTGTTATTTTCGCTCCATCTGCTGCCTCTTGGTCCTCTGCTTCATTCTTTTAATGTAATCTTCTATTGCCATGTTGACGACCTGCAGCTTTATGTGCCTTTAACTATTGGAAACCTTGCTGACTTTGCTGTCTGTCTGCAATCAGGGGCTGGTTATCTAATAATTTCCTGCTTCTTAATGCTGATAAGACAGACTTGATGGTCACTGGACCTCAAAAACCTCACTACTTGTCCCAAATCTTCACTTTGAAAATTGACGACAATGTCATAAAATGTAGGGACGAGGTAAAGAACGTGGGCGCGTGGTTCAACCCGGTGCTCTCCTACAAGTCACATGTAAAAGAGGTATGGGACTGCCTTTTATCGCCTTAGGAACATTGCAAAAATGCTTTATCCTTTGAAAATGCAGAGGTTCATATCCACACATTTGTCTCTTTGTATTGATTACTGCAATGCTCTCCTTTCTAGGTAACCGAGGAAAAGATTTAGAAGTCTGAAGATGGCTCAGAATGCAACTGCTCGCATTTTAAGCAAAACTAGGAAATATGAGCACATTATTCCAATATTGTCATCTCTTCATTGGTTGCCTTGTCAGGTTCAAGCATACTTTAAAGTATTGTTGCTTACCTACAAGGCTTTAAATGCTTTGGTGCCTTCCTACCTCTCAGATCTTTTGCATTTGTACTTCCCACCCTGTGCACTCGACCACAGAGAACTGGCCTTTTAACTGTTCCTACTGATAGAAGAAAAACCTTTGGTGGAGTGCACTTTCTCTTTCTGTGCCCCATTTCTGTGGAACAATCTCCCTCAAGTTATTAGGCAGGCATGTTCTGTGGAGGTTTGCAAAGCTAAGCTAGAGACCAACTTGTTCACCTTAACTTATGCTTCTTAATTTAATGCTCAATGTTTTACTACCTTTTTTGGTATTTCCATGTTTTAATTGTTTTAAACAGCACTGTTCTGTTTAACTTTTTTTTATCTTTCTGTAATTGTAAAGCACTCTTTGAAAGTGCTTTACAAATAAAGTTATTTTTTATTATGAAATAAAGAAGACATAGGACAAAATAACAGAAAAGTTCAGCATGTAGAACTGTTCACCCCACTGAAGTCAATACTTTCTAGAACCACCTTTTCAGCAGTTACAGCCGCAAGTCGTTTTTAAGTCACTATGAGCTTGCCACATCTTGCCACTAGGATATTTACCCATTCCTCAAGGCAAAACTGCCCCAGCTTCTTCATGTTGGATGGTTTCCACTTGTGAACAGCGATCTGTAAGTCTAAACACAAATTCTTAATTAGATTGAGGTCTAGACTTCGACTAGGCCATTGCTACAAATTTAAATGTTTCCTCTTAAACCTCTCAAGTGTTGATTTAGCTGCATGCTTTGGGTCATTGTCTTCCTTGAAGCTGACCCTTCGTCCCAGTCTCAAATCATGGCCAGACTGACACAGGTTTTGCTCAAGAATGTCCCTTTATTTAGCACCATCCATCTTTCCCTCAACTTGCATCAGTTTCCCAGTTTCCCAGTCGCCCACGTGCCTTTTGGCAAATTCAAAATGTGCCTTCTAATTTTTAACACTAAGTAATTACGTTTTTTCTGGCCACTGTTACATAAAGCCTAGCTCTTTGCAGTGCAAAGCTTATTGTGGTTCTAGGGACAGGTACTCCAGTCTCTACTGTGAAACTCTGCCACCCTTTCAAGAGTTATTTTTGGTCTCTGTGCTGTCTCTCTGATTATTGTCATCCTTGCCCATTGTGTGAGTTTTGGTGGACGCCCATCTTTTGGCAGTCTGTTGTGATAGCATATGCTTTCCATTTGAAGACGATGGATTTGATGGTGCTTTGGGAGATCATCAATTATGTGTTTCTTGGGGACCGAGATGATCGAGGAGTGTTTGAAGCACATGGGAACCTCACACAGCCCCAGAGACTTGTTGAAGATCTCAGGGAAGATGGGGGTCAGTTTGTCAGCGCAGGTTCTGGGGAGACATTGTCAGAACTTGGAGTTTTCTTGGTCTTGTGACACTAAAAAAGCTTATTTACATCATCCTCAGAGATCTTAAAACCAATTAGGGGATCGGAGGAGAGAAGGGTGGTTGGTTCATTGGGAGCTTTGCGTAAGAGTGAGATGTGAACAAGCTGGTGGGAGCTGTGAATGGCTGCTTTTTAAACCTGGAGTAGAAGCTGTTAAGGTCATCTGCCACATGAGAGTACTGCTTAAACTGGGGGAATGGGCTCCAGTAGTTACGTATTGATGTGTTTCAGACCATTACAAACTGCTGCTGAGTTGTTAATTAAGAAGCTGTGTTTGTAGCATCTTGCTGTAGCTTCTCTTAGCTGCCCTGATCTCCTTGGTCAGTTTGTTCCTGGCTTACTCGTGCAGTGCTCGCTTCTATAAGCCTTGTTCTTGTTCCTACATAGCTTTCTCAGGAGTAAAGCGAATCATGGATTATTATGTGAGAAAAGTCTTAGTCTGTACACACATGTCCTTACAAAAATGTATCAGGTCAGTGGCTGAAGCTTCAAAAACACTCTAATCTGTTCTGTCAAAGAAGGCCTGTGAAATCCCCTTTGACTTCCTAACAGGATAAACCACAGGCTTAGACATTTTAATTTCTGCTTACTGTCTGGAATGAAATGAATTTCCAAACAGTGGGAATTTATGTCACCTTTGACGGTGGTTTTGGAAAACCCCACTTTAATGATACCCAGAATCTGTGTGGCTCAGTCGTTCTGAGACAGCACCTTGTTACAGACGTTTATCAAAACAGTGCTTATCCACAAACGGCCACTGTGTGCATGCCCTGGCTAATTATGTTGAGGTTGTCTTGTGGCCAACCGTGTCTCCTGATCCTTCTTCAATCAGAGGAAGGATCAGGAGACATTTTATTTTTTAAACTTTGTCTAGGTGCATCCCATTTTTGTTAGTGACATTATATAATTTGAGTCATGTTTGCATTCTCTGCAATAAGGATTATTGTTATTATTTTTTAGGGGATGTAGGCAACTTTCTGATGTCCCTTGCAGTGGTAAACCTTTTAGGTTCTCACAACCTAGAGTATATCTTAAAATATGTAATTTAATGAGACATTAAGATATGGTGACACAGGTACACAATCACTAAAGCTGGCTGCTCTACAAATATCTGTTACAACAGGGTTAAATAGGAAATTGTTGCACTTTATCTGTGCTGTGTAATACCAAATCATGTCAGAAACATTTTATTAACCCAACAGAAAACTGTGCTAAATACAAAAATGACAACATCCCTCTTTTAAGCAGGTGGTAAACACAAGTAGAACAAGTCTTGTATTTCTTTGTGCCTCTCCCCTCCATGGTTCCCCTGTCATGGTTTTCCCATGGCTTTTTCTTACTGTCTGTCTCTGCCTCTGTCTTCTTTTCACCTCAGTGCTCTGCGAACTCTAAACTCCCATGGAGTGGGTGTACTTCACACTTACATAAAACCAGCAAGTTACACAATTTAAATGATCCCTCTATCCATGCATGTTTGCATGCATGTTCCCTGTATGTGGGCTAGTGAGGCTAAAAGTCTTGACAGTCTAATATAAAAGGAAATGACTAATGATATCACTGCATGTGAATGCGTGGGCTTTTTGTTTCTGTGCAGTGCTGTGTATATTTGTCCTACCTTTTTCCAGAAAGGAATCACAGCTTTCATTGATTATATGTTTATCTTTACTTCCACTGTGTTTTTTATATAATGTTTACATTTTATCTTGAGTTTTTGATTGTCTCATACTTCTCACAGCTGACACAGCTGCCTTTAACTAAGTACATTATATGTGCTTAGTTAATCTGCCGAACCCTGCATAGTGTAGGTGAAGTATTAATCTGAGAAGACAAAATGTCTGAAAACTTGCAACTAGAAAGACACAGTTTTACATCACATTAAATGTTTCTCTAGCAGGTGCTTGACTTTTGTTTTGGTGTACTCTGAATTTATGTAGTGTTTTGCAATGCAGGCAAACATTTATCCACACCTTTTAGATTATGGTTTTCAAAATGAAATATTTTAATATCCCCATCTATATTTATGGTGTTTGTGATCACTCTCTAAAGTGCTGACCAGAATTTCCAACCACCAAACTGCCTTTGGACTGTATTTTGTAATGGAGCCCCATGTGGTGCATTGAGCATTGTTTAGACGGCAGCAAGCATTCTTGGGACACAGCAGGAACATGAAAGACAAATAAGCTCTACTGCTATTTTGAAGAAGTGTTGAAGTATTTCCATTATTTTATCTTAAATTATGACATGTAAATGTTACACTTATCGACTTTGAACATCACAACTTGACATGGCCTGGTAGGGATCCTTAACCCATTCCCAAGCTAATGGTTGTGGTTCTTTCTTGACCCAAAAAATACTTATTAACAAAGCACTACCTTTGCACTGATTTTCCAGGATAAAGTTACTGTAGCTTTAGTGACTGAAACAGAAAAAGCTCCTTATAATCAAGCACTGGTTTTGAAATGGACACTGGAAGGAGTGTAATGAATTAAAATCCATCAAGTAAAAATGATTTATAGAGCATTGCCATGGCAGATAAAGGGTTCTAATAAATGAATCCATTGTGCCCTCGAGACACATTGGCACCACTGGAAAAGATATGTAAAATAGCTTAAAAATCCTATTTTATAAATCAGTAGCAATCTCAGTCAGTCATTTTCTACCACTTATTCCATAGTGGGTTGTGGGGAAGCTGGTGCCTATCTCCAGCAGTCTACAGGCAGGGTACACCCTGGACAGGTTGCCAGTCTATCACAGGGCAACACACAAACAACCATGCACCTAAGGCCAATTTAGAGTGACCAATTAACAAATGGGGAGAACATGCAAACTATGCAGAAAGACCCCTGGCCAGGAATTGAACCCAGGACCTTCTTGCTGCTAGGCAACAGTGCTACCAATTACACCACCGTGCAGCCCACTAGCAATCTCACAACAACATAATTCTTTAAAAAATCCTGCCTTTATTTTGAGTACATTTATATAGTGGGAGTAAAAAAAATCTATTATTAACTAATTAAAACTTATTTTTCGCTTCAACCACCGTTTGCCAGTAGTATGCAAATCTCTCATAACATTTCACAAGATTGGGCCTTATACAGAGAGGCATCTTTGGTAATTTACCTTTGTACATTTCAACATGATTAAAAGTTCTCTCTTATGCACTCTTTACTTCACCCCACAAGCTGACTGTTGTATTTAAATGAGGGGAATGGGGAATGGTTGATTCTGTGTCTAGTAAACAATTGCTCTATTGATATTCAATTATTATCCAAAAAGACACAATAATAACCACATTTTTGTTTTCTGGGCACTGTATTTTACCTGTACAGGTATTTTACCTGCTGTATGTGTCACTCCACAAACAAAGTTTACTTTATGTACAAATATGGCAATGACTTGAGAACTATGGTACTCAATTTATTCTAGGCTATGACAATGCTCTGTATGTACTTATCTTGGTATGGGAAAAGCTTGAAGTAGCTGACATTGCATAGGAATTGGATATTGTTAGCTTCATAGCATAATTGTCAAAGTCATATTATAAATGTTTTTGTAAAACAAGAAAAAAACACATTTTTTGGCAAGCATATTATGTTTTTGATTGATATTGTGAGTATTATGCTATGAGGCTAACAATTTATTTTATGATTAAATATTTGAGGCTTATGTAAGACCGCATCATTTTGTTTTATGGATCAGTGTAGTGATTACATTCAATTTTGAGAGACTGGGTTGGACGAAGACTGGTAAATAGTGCCAGCAATATTACTTTTCACTGAAAGCTGTATAATAATCAACATCTCTCTCAAGGTTTCACAGAAGCTAATCTGATGCTGACATTAATACACTTACAAATATCTGAGTATTGTGACTGTGGTAGAGAGAAAAGCTAATTACCCGCTAAGATGACAGCTGATCAACACGAACTAACAAACTGACACATTTGAGACCTGGTCACACAGCCGGACAAATATATGTCCAAAGAAGGCACCATTGGCTGAGGTTGACAACATAAAAATGTTCCTCGATTTTCTCTCGGAGGAAATTCCTGCTATGAGGAAGCAGAAGCAAGCTAGTCCTTGAGTTGATAAAGGAGGTGAAAGTTCTCTGTCTCCAAAATGCTGAGAACAACAAGAGGATCACTTCTGGAGAGGAGAGTTGCAGACCTGCAACAATATACCAAGATGAATGATGTCATCATCTCTGGGCTTCATTCTAAGCCCCAGTCAGACGCAAGACCGGTGGCCGCTGACAAATGTGAACTGTCGCTACATGCTCATCCAGGAGGGCTGAATGCTGCAAGTCAGTGACTCGATGCAATCTGCAGGGTTCCTCAGATAGAGCAACTTTTTAACCAATTTGAACAATGAACTGAATGTGACTGCATGGTTTGATAGTTAGTTCATTGGAATGTATGTACCTGACTTGAAATCTGTATGATTGACTTTGTGAAGTGCCTTGAGACGACATGTGTTGTAAATTGGCGCTAGGTAAATGAAACTGAATTGAACTGAAATGAAAGCAACATGCATTATTCATGAGGCTGGATATCAGGACCACACCAATTCGTTCTTTTGGAAGTCAAGTTGCTCATATTTACTGATCTTTTGAAGGTACAAATGGCACTATTACTATTTAAAGCAAAAAAAAAAAAAAAAAAAAAAAAAAATATATATATATATATATATATATATATATATATACACTGCTCAAAAAAATAAAGGGAACACTCAAATAACACATCCTAGATCTGAATGAATGAAATATTCTCATAGAATACTATGTTCTGTACAAAGTTGAATGTGCTAACAACAAAATCGAACAAAAATCATCAATGGAAATCTAATTTATTACCCATTGGAGGCCTGGATTTGGAGTCACACACAAAATTTAAGTGGAAAAACACACTACATGCTGATCCAACTTTGATGTAATGTCCTTAAAACAAGTCAAAATGAGGCTCAGTATTGTGTGTGGCCTCAACGTGCCTGTATGACCTCCCTACAAGGCCTGGGCATGCTCCTGATGAGACGGCGGATGGTCTCCTGAGAGATCTCCTCCCAAATCTCGACTAAAGCATCTGCCAACTCCTGGACAGTCTGTGGTGCGACGTGACGTTGGTGGATGGAGCGAAACATGATGTCCCAGATGTGCTCAATCGGATTCAGGTCTGGGGAACGTGTGGGCCAGTCCATAGCTTCAATGTCTTTATCTTGCAGTAACTGCTGACACACTCCAGCCACATGAGGTCTACCATTGTCCTGCATTAGGAGGATCCCAGGGCCAACCGCACCAGCATATGGTCTCACAAGGGGTCTGAGGATCTCATCTCGGTACCTAATGGCAGTCGGGCTACCTCTAGCGAGCACATGGAGGGCCATGCGACCCTCCAAAGAAATGCCACCCCGCACCATTACTGACCCACTGCCTAACCGGTCATGCTGAAGGATGTTGCAGGCAGCAGATCGCTCTCCACGGTGTCTCCAGACTGTCACGTCTGTCACATGTGCTCAGTGCTCAACCTGCTTTCATCTGTGAAGAGCACAGGGCGCCAGTGGCGAATTTGCCAATCCTGGTTTTCTCTGGCAAATGCCAAGCGTCCTCCACGGTCTTGGGCTGTGAGCACAACCCCCATTTGTGGACGTTGGGCCCTCATACCATCTTCATATAGTCGGTTTCTAACCATTTGTGCAGACACATGCACATTTGTGGCCTGCTGGAGGTCATTTTGCAGGGCTCTGGCAGAGGTAGCAGTCCTGCTGGATGTATATATATATGTGTGCATGTATTCATATCGATATATATGTATATATGCTTGTGAATAATTGTATTGTGTTTCATTTTCAATTGATTATTGTTTAAGACTTATTAAACTTGATATTGTTTCATTTAGAATAAGAAGACTTAGTGAGTTTTGGAGAAGGGTTGGGATTAAATAAGTTTGTACTTTTATCCATTTCTTTTGAAATATGTAAATTACAACAGTATTGTTCTGGGGAGTTTTCTCCCTTGTTTGGAACTGTGTTTTGGGATATTTATTATTATTGGAGGAATATTTTATTTTTTAATTTGTGTTCCTTCACATGTTTTACAAGCTTGACTACCTAACCAGAATAGTATCACGATTTTCTACCCCTTTCAATTCTCAGACAGAGCTTCAAATCTTCAGGTAATTACAGCCAGATTTCAGGTTTAGACATTGGTAACCTAGCTGTCATCGTTAGGTTAGCAGTGTGTTGGTGGATATGATTTGTTTGTTCCTCACTTTCTAATTGTACACTCTAGTACACCTTTTTGTCTCTTTCCAGTTGCTTTTTCCTCCCCCTTACCTTTGTCATATGTCTAATCCACCTTAGGTTTCTTTTTTCAAAACCCACTTATCTCTTTTTTCCTCTTTCTGTCCAACTCTCTCTTCCCACCTTAGAATGCATCCTGTCTCTCAGGAGTGCCATCCTTTCTTATCCTCCTTGCATCTCTCTCTATTGTTTCTTAAACTGATACATATCTTCAAGAGCAGAAAATATAAAATACACACAGAAATCCATGTGTATAAACATATAGCTTGCTTCTTGTGCAACACATGCTCACTCACACAGAACTCGAGGGTGCCCCTGTGTAATTCCATTGATGAGTTATTTTGCCTTAGGCCCAATTTTACTCACGGGGTATCTGTCATATCACCCCCACGCACCCTCCCCTTTTCTCCCATATATCATCCCATACTCATGCCTCTCTCACCTTCACTCCTTTTCGGTCTCTCATATGCATACAAATTTAATCTTGTTTCATTATATCCATCCTATTCCTACAGCCTCTCTTGATCCCATCTTCAACCCCACCACCATCTACTAATACTTCACAATTCCAGACATTTTGCACCATATCTTAACCCAATAATCTCCTACTTTGGAATGCAGTTTTCTTCTATTGTATGCACTTGCATGTCCGTCTGCCCATGTTCAGCTTCTGTGGATTCATTAGTCTGGCTGTAAAGGGTGAGCAGCTTCCTCCTTTGCACTCTGTGGCTGATTTGAAATCAAAAGCTGTTCATGTCCTTAATGTATGTGTGCTGGGATAGAACCCAAGCAAAAGGACCCATGACGGGGATGGTGACTCACTGATCCAATAAGACATGAATTGTTACAGCATGAGAAGACTTGCTCATAAGTAAGACACAGGAATTTTAGAATATAAAAGATTATATAAGAAACGGTTATGCCTAATGATCAGCTATTAGGTTAGAGCTATTTCTTCATTTTGTTCTAGTAATTTGTCATTTGGGATGGTGAGGAATACATTTTATTTGACGTTGCAGTTCTACACAGCTCAAATTGATAGCAAACATAATGATCAATGCATGCTTGTCAAAACTCAAAGTTCAATGTATCTCTCATTATGCCAGGTCGCTTTTGATTTACATCCTGCAGCAGTACAAAATACATGATTATGTAAGCAACATCCTAGATTTTAACACTTAAATATTGACTTGATTTTTGCTTGAGAGCATCACTTTGTCATATGACATTAATGCATTATGGGACAAAGTATCAATGCTGCTACTGTTCTCTATTGGTCATAGCAGGTAAGATAATTTTGTATGGCAACCCTTTGACTAAATTGTGTAAAAATGTTTGATAGACAAAACATGTGATACAATTTTGGCCTCCAACGTTTGTTTTTATTGCCTGTCTGGACTTTGAACTGAAGATTGAATGAAATAAAATCTGTTTGCTGTTACAAAACATAAAAAATATGACTGCCTTGGGTTTCATATTTCTTCTAAATGTTTCATACATAAAGTGGGATGTATTTGTTATTTAGGTGATAAGTCTCAGAATTTCTTAGACAGCCCTCTCCTGGACTTTACTGACAAGATGAAAAACCTTGTCAATATTTGAACACAACTTACTCTGCCCCCAAATCTCACATTTTCTCCACAAAACCCCCATCACCATCCAGCTTATGAAAAGCTTGGTTGTGGTCACGATGTTCCAGAAACATATTTGTGATATGTGCAGGGCCCATGTGATAAGACGACCAGCACTGATTATCTCTAGAAAAAGCTTGGGCCCCCTATAGGTAAATACATTCATATCTCTGTGCTACTATGTACCTGAAAAAAGAAGGCTAATAAGATAAGAAACAATTAACAGAAATTAAACTTAAAATCTATTCCTTGTCTCAGTGGAGAAATGCTCTACCAGTAAGAAGGGAAAAAAGGGAGTAGCGAAAAGCTGAACAAAGGTGTCAAAAGAGTGGAGTCCCAGTTCACTATGAAATCTATAAAGAGAGGCTTCATAGATATAGCTTACAACTGAAAATGTAAGGGAAACTTTCTTTTCTGAAACCATCAACAAAAACATTAATAATCCTTGTGCTTTGTTTGCAAGGCCCTTCTGTGTCTGTGGCATCTGAACGCCACTCTACCTGGAACAGAAATGAATTTGCCAGCTTCTTAATTGAGAAAATTATAAGGATTATAAGAGTAGTCTGTACATCAATATCAGGTCCAGCACCAATGCTGTGGCCAGCTAATACAAATTTGACAAATTACACAATTCTACCAAATCAACTACAAAAACTCCCCAGGGAGAAACGTTTGATTTTATGTTAAAAAATAATATGAACCAAAAAAGCAGACTGCATCAATTAATGGGTTAAAACAGATTTTCCAACACAAGGCTCGTTCAGCTCTTTTAATTAAAATTCCTTAAATTTAGTCAGTAGTCCAACTTTACTTTACTATTCTTTATTATTCTTATTTTTTTTAATTTATTTATCAAGCCACTGCATTGTACTTAGTAATTTTTTTGTCACTACAACATACTTTTTACATCATGTAAAGCACTTCAAATTGTCTTGTTGTATTAATCTGCTACATAAACTTGCCCTGCCTTCTCCCCAGATAAGTTGGTTTTAAGTGCCCTCCATCTCCCCATCAACTTTTACCAGTTTCTGTGTCTCTGTTGAAGAAAAGCATCCCCACGTCATAATGCCACCACCATGTTTTACCATAGGAATGGTATGTTCTGGAGATGTGCAGCGTAAAATGTTAGTTTTCCTCTGCACATAGCATTTTGCATGTGTGCCAAAATGTTTAATTTTGGTCTCAACTGACCGGAAGTCTTTCTTACACATGTTTACTGTGTCCCCTACATGGTTTGTGGCAAACTTTAAAGGGGACAGCTTTCTTTTAACACTGGGAATCTTAGTGCCACTCTTCAGAAAATGCCATATTTGTGAAGTACAGAGCTAATATTTATTTTTTAAACAGATTATACAACCTGAGCTAGGGATTTCTGCAGCAGATACATCATGGATTTCTGGGCTGCTTCTCTAATACAAATTATCCTTGCCAGACCTGTTAGTTTTTGTTGATAACCTTGTCTCAGTTGGTTTGCAGTGACTTATTCTTTCCATTTTTCAGATGACAGTGCTCACATTTGAGCAGAGTTCAAAATATGGAATATTTCCAGTATGAACTGGGAGTTAATGGTTTGGAGGATTAAAAGTGTTAAACACTGGGTAACTGCCTTTTTCACTTTAAGACTCTTCTAAATGTATTTGAGGAAGAGTGGCAATCATATCAGTAGTTATGAAATGTGAATTTTGTAGTGAGTAACAAAAGCACATTTGGGATTACTGAATAATTTTTTAAAAAGCCATGACGTTGGGTCATCCATTTTGGTCAGATAAACGACTGTGCTGCACAGCTCGAAGGGTGTCGACGCTGACATCATCAGAGCTTACAAAAAGCAGAGGAAACAAACGTTTAACCGCTATTTCCAGTTGTAGTTTACGAGACTACATTGAGGAGGTGATCTCTGGAAAATCAAAAGCTCGGAGGCAGGATAAAGTAGGATAGTTAGGGTAATTTTAGAATCACCATTCATTTAACTGTGTGCTTTATGTTGCGTGCAATGCTTTCTTGAAGTTCTGTGGAAATTTCTGATTGCTGTGTAACAATGTTGAACCCAGAAGCGTTTACTGTGTTTTTAACTTCTGAGCGCTGACTCAGTTAAGGTTAAAGTAGATTCTTAAAGTGCCCAGAGGCTACGAACTGAACCTTGTGTGCAGCTCATTGTCTACAGTTTATGGCCCTTTGTATTTCATGGAGTTCCCGCTTTGGGGGGTTTTACTGTATGTTGTATGACTGTATGTTGATAAGGAGCTAAGCTGCTCCCGAGGTCACTGCCTATGTGGAACTCGCTGAGTCTCAAAGTGTAGTGGTTTTATTCATCTTTCCAAGTTAATCCAAATTGTTATGTCATTCTCATTTGTTCATAAACCACTGGTTTGATCTCCATCTACCCACCAACACATATTTGTATTTTTGATTGTTAGTGTATGCCTTTTTGTAGAATAGTGCATGCTTAATTAGATGAACATTGTTGGACCAGGATAGTTGGTTGTCAGAGGGACGATTGGTTTAATTTGTTTAAATATATATAATTATTAGGTGCTGTGAGCCCAATAATCACACCAACAGAGCTTATCCCTGATCTTTATTTGTAAGAAATTGTTTTTGGTTAGAATTTATTTCTTCCTTTTTTGGGATAAATATTTATAATCAATAATTATAAACCTTACAATGTACAACTGATTGATCCAGAAATCACCCAGATTCCAGTACCTTTCTACCATCTAGTTAGATAGATAATATTCTGATGAAATAAACAAATGTTGTTTTTATTTCAATCTCATCAGTAAACAGGGTTGGTCCTTTTTATACTTCATCTTTTACAATACTGGGATTTTTCATTCAGCCATTAAAATGAGCTACAGACAACTGATGTTGTAACAAATTGCTTAATGCTTACCTTCTCACCAAATTTACACTCGCTCAATATTTGTTTATCTCAGGAAGTGAAAGACTGATATATGGTCACTTCCTATATCTCTCAGCACTTCAGATAGACGAATTGTGTTAGCAGCAGCCTACAGAGGGCTACAGCTGCGTTACAATCTATTTTTACCAGCCATAGATCCTAGTGGTCTAATACTGTCAGAGCCTCACATCTAGACTAATGGAGGACAGACATAGAAAAGCACAGCAGTTATTCACTCAAACAGTATAAACACTGAGTATACAGAGTCAAAAACATGCTAGCACATATTGAATTTAATCAAAAGATTGATAAATTATTAATCTCTACAGAGTAATTATATTGTTTCATTATAAATTAAGAAAATAAACCCAATACGTCTGACAAAAAAGGCTTCAAAATTCAAAAGAAAATCAGTTAATGAAGTTTTGAAAAGTCACATATTGGAGAGAGAGACATGTTCATGAACACAATGCAACATAAATGTAGATGTACTGTACATGTAGCATTTGCATTTCCACAATGGTGGATACTCTTGGTAACACGCCATACATAGACAAGTGATAATTAATTTACCATGTCTGGAATTGACACCACAATAAACACTTTTTTGTGCCTTACTCGTGACTGAAATTGTTTTCTCTGTACGATACTGAAATTTAAATCTCAGTTTCATTTTGGTATATGTTTACAGACATGAAGTTGGCATTGCAAAATGAGTACAACCCTCTAACCAAATTTTGAGCTCCCCGATCCGTTTTAAAAATAATCATCAACTCAACCTTGAGAGTAACTGTTGCTTTTTCTGGGGTGAAAAAGGTCAGTGGTATAAAAATATGGCCCCATTATCTACTACCCCATGGTCTAAACCAGCTGTGTCTGGTCAGTGGCAAAGGCTGTGAGGCATGGTGCACACCAAACATCTCCAAACCTGTTCTATTAGGGAACATCAATACTTCCATTAAAAATATCAGAGGCTGATGTCCAGTATGATGTCTTGTTTCTTCTCAAATCAGCACATGTATTTTATAGAATTAAAGGTGCCAATTGACATGCATTAATTTTAGCTACATAGTTTGATACTGAACTGTGAATACTTTCCCTTGAATATCTTTTAGTGAAACAAAATCTGTGTTTATGATATTTTCTCTGTGTATTTTTCAATGTTTTTCAAAAACATGTCTTTGTAACTCGTCTTAAGTGCAACCATTATTTGGGCTTAAGAAAGTTAAGAAAGTACGCCTCCCTGGTAAGGTCTATTTGGGGGTTCTGAAGAGGAGGGTCCGTCGGATAGTCGAACCTCGGATTCAGGAAGAGCAGTGTGGTTTACATCCTGGCTGTGGAACACTGGACAAGCTCTACACCCTCAGCAGGGTCCTGTAGGGTGCATGGGAGTTTGCCTAACCAGTCTGCATGTGCTTTGTGGACTTGGAGAAGGCATTCAACCGTGTCCCTCTGGGAATCCTGTGGGGGGTACCCCAGGAGTATGGGGTAGCAGGCCCTTTGATATGGGCTCTCAAGTCCCTGTACGACCGGTGTCAGAGCTTGACCCGCATGGGCGGCAGTAAGTCGGACTCGTTTCCGGTGAGGGTTGGACTCCGCCAAGGTTGCCCTTTGCCACAGATTTTGTTCATAACTTTTATGGACAGAATTTTTAGGCGCAGCCAAGGTGTTGAGAGGATCCGTTTTGGTGGTCGTAGGATGTCATGTCATGAGTTTGTGACCGTAAGCTTAAGGACACTTTGATTATTTAGCAGGACAATGATCTAAAGCACACCAGCAAGTTCACCTCTAAATGGCTCAAAAAAAAAAAAAGAATTGTTTCAAGTGGCCTAGTCAAAGCCCAGATATCAATCCATTTGAGATTGTGTGGCATGATCTTTAACAGGCCGATCATATTAAAAAACCTTCTGTAGTGGCTGATTTAAAAAAAGCCTACAAAGAAAGTCCCCCCACAGCAATGTATAAGACACTTTGACAGTTATTACAAACGCTTAATGGCAGCTATTGTCACATTGTGGTTTGTGGGTGGATCGAAGCGCAGGCAAGAGCTTTGCAGCAACATTTCAAGCAGTCTTCGGCTTTATTCAAAAAGGGGGTCAGAGCGTAACAAAAACACTGCAAGTACTGACCAGAGTAGCGATCCACAACTTACAGAGACAATGCAGGAACATGCGGAATTCAAGGCATGGACGAGGGTAGTGAACGAGAGGAACCAGCCAAGGACAATGAAACAAAACCAACTAATGTACAGAACGAGAACAAAGGCAGGTGATCAAGGAACTAAGAACAGGTGTAACGAGGAGGCAGGAAGGCAGAGGGAACAGGTGAAAACAATACATAGATAAAAACATGACAAAGGCACTAATAAACAATACCGAAACGAAGCTATGAATAAATAACCAAATGAAGCATGAGAGTAAAGAATAAACCTGAACCGAGAAACTAGAGGGAACATAAGAAACACCATAACCTAAGAACGAACAAGGAACCCATACAGCAAACCTAACATCACACAGACTGAACTGACAGGAAGGGAAGCAGAGAACATGAGGACTAGGATGTAAACAAAGAAAATGTAAACAATAAGTAAACAACCTAACCAGAGGGGCTGGTGAAATAAGATAAACAGAGTACAAATAATAATAAGCATAATAATAATAATAATAATATCAAAACTGACTAAGAGAAAATCATACCAAGTCAAAACTAAGAAAGCAACCATAACCAAAGGAGCAATAGGAAGGTGACAACACTAGGGGGGAACCAAACAATCAGGAGTGAGAGGGAGTAACCAAAACAGCACGACTACCAAAATACTAAATATAAACATAAGTGACTAAACACAAACAAAGTCCAAACCCTGACATCTATTGCCACCAAGGGTGGCAAAACGCATTTAGGGGGCACTTACTTTTGACAAAGGGCTACATAGGTCAATGACATTTTTTTATTTACTCTGGTTGTCTGTGTCTGGGATTCTAAGTTGTTTGACCGGAAATGATCAAGTGTGACAGAAAAATCAACACTAGAAGAAATCTGTAAAGTGACAAACACTTTTTCACAGCAAGGCACATTTTTTCTAAGCCATCCTTTCTTCTTAATCTAATCTACTTTAATTCTGCGTATGCATTACACTTTCTCATTTTATAGGCTCGCTGTGTCCAGATGAGCATTTGTTTGACATGTTAGTTGACTTCATCATGAGAGGACTACATCAGTGAAAGTAGTCAGTCTCCTGTGGACACGGTAAATGACTGCACTCACAGGGCTGTTGGAGGTTAAAACATGTCCTTGAGGAAAGCACTTCATTCTTACATGTGTTCCACAGGGGTTGCGTTGGCAGATTTCTGCTGTGCTGAAAACTCATAGAATGCACATCATGTTGACATTTATTTAATAAATAAAAACCCAACCACATACTGTATACAGCTACATTAGATTATCTCACACCCAGGTCTCTGGCTATGTCAAAACAGATCACAGACAACCAAAAATGTCATCCTAACAGGTTGAAAAATGAGCTGAATTATTCAATAGACTCTCAACCAGCTGTCTGGTCCTTGCAGCACTTTGTTAGAAGCCCAACTGTTGGCCATCTTGCAGTAGCTGAAGAAGGATGGTGCTTCACACAGGCAACTTGCTGTGTTACCATGTTTACCATGTCACTACACCCTAATCTGACTACACATGTTTTCTCACCTTATGATCCATGTTTTATATACATCAATTTCTAAACAGTTCCGTCATCTTTATGTTTTCAGGAGGGGTTTACTCCTCCGTGTTGCGCTGAAGCGTAATTAGTCATATATGGAACTTACGAGAGAACCCCCCCACGCCACCCCACCTTCATTGTACACTTATCAAAAATGTGACTCCAAAACTAACTTTAAACATCCATGGCTTAACATTAAAACAATGATGTCAACCATCACTTCCTCACTTATAAGGCTTATTGTAAACAGGTAAAATGTTCTTTGATCAGCTGTATTGAGCTGTAGGTATCATGACGTCATATCATCCGGCAGCCTCAGAGCACATGAGCCCAGCTAACAAGAGTTAGCAATGGACCAATGCTAACTCTTCATACAACCACAGCTTTGAGGATAATATGTAGGTAGAAACACTCATCATTAAAAAAACAATGTTGTGAGGCCTATACATTACACATTCATTCTTAGTTTGTGTTAATTTGCTGCATAAAGTACAGCAAATGAACCTCTAAATTAGTTGAATGTTGCTCATCTATGGGGTATAACAAAGACTAAAAGAGACAACGAGAGGTGATGATTTGTCCTAAAAGGATCTTTTAGGTTACAATTGATAAATCTAGGTTATACTCAAACAACACATATTTAATTAAATTCTGATTTAAAGTGTTCAATACATATATTTTGCACATAAATAAACATAACTTAATAAAAAATAAATGGTGCAGTTGGTAGCACTTTTGCCTTGCAGCAAGAAGGTCCTGGGTTCGATTCCCAGCCGGGGGTCTTTCTGCATGGAGTTTGCATGTTCTCCCCTTGCATGCGTATGTTCTCATCGGGTACTCCGGCTTCCTCCCACAGTCCAAAGGCATGCCTGTTAGGTTAATTGGTCACTTTCAATCGCCCTTAGGTTATGAATGAGTGTGTGCCTGGTTGTTTGTGTGTTGCCCTGTGATGGACTGGCAACCTGTCCAGGGTGTACCCCGCCTCTCGCCCATAGACTGCTGGAGATAGGCACCAGCTGCCCCACGATCCACTATGGAATAAGCGGTAGAAAATGACTGACTGTTTGGGTAAGATAAATGTTGTGAAGGTTAACCCTTGAAGCCAGTACCTTCTGCTTAACCCTTTAAAACAATATAATACCTAACTCCACTCCCCTCAATTTTCTCCCTCTCTTGTCCCTGTGGATTGGAATTAAGTAAAGTTTTCTCCTCAGATTAATTTTCTTTAAACTATCAGTGCCCTTGTTCCTTGTCTATACCAGGGTTCACAGGATAACCTTCCAGTCAATTAAAAGCTAACTCTGTTAGCTGTCATGTTTGGAGCACAGGGGGTATTTCCTCTTCTTATTGAATGGCAGATCCCCTTAAAGAGGTGTCAGCTTCAATTATTCTCACAAAGAGACACCTTCTGAACTGGAACAGAGCATGGGAGAAATACTGAATAAAATTAAATGTTAATTCCATTCAATTAAACAATTACCATCTGGAGGCACAAGATGATAGATAGATAGATAGATAGATAGATAGATAGATAGATAGATAGATAGATAGATAGATAGATAGATAGATAGATAGATAGATAGATAGATAGATAGATAGATAGATAGATAGATAGATAGATAGATAGATAGATAGATAGATAGATAGATAGATAGATAGATAGATAGATAGATAGATAGATAGATAGATAGATAGATAGATAGATAGATAGATAGATAGATCTCTCAAAAAAAAAAAAATATTTATTGCAAAAATAGCGTATTGAAAACATTTCGTCAATCAAACCCTCCTTTCATTTAGTGTTTGACTATAACCACCAAAATTCCAAAATAAGCCAACAAACCAATAATAAGTTATTTCTGTTTTGCCAATCAAAGATAAATAAAATTACATAGGGTCAAGCTCTGTATATATCATACCTCAGCAAGATACATTCCTGCTCTTTTTCTTCTTTTCTTCCTATTATGTTTTAATTTTTCTATTTAAATATATAGTCATAGAGTTGTACCACATACATTAAAATGTGGCTAAACCTTCTGATTTTGTTAATCATTGATATAATTGCTTGAACAGATGAACAGAGCACTATCAGACATTTGGAAATTTTACACATGGATGAACCAGACTTGTGGAGGTCTACAATTCCACGCCTGATATGTTGGCTGATTTCTTTTGATTCTGAAATGATGTAACAGAAGGAAGTAATGTTTTTATAGTGTTGCATTAAAATATATCCACTCCAAATAACTTGCACTCATACTCGTCATCTTCCGCTTTATCCGGGACTGGGTCGCAGGGGCAGCAGACTCAGCAGAGACGCCCAGACGTCCCTCTCCCCAGACACCTCCTCCAGTTCCTCCGGGGGGACCCCAAGGCGTTCCCAGGCCAGCCGAGAGACATAGCATGTCCTGGGTCGTCCCCTGAGCCTCCTCCCGGTGGGACGTGCCTGGAACACCTCCCAAGGAAGGCGTCCAGGAGGCATCCGGTATAGATGCCCGAGCCACCTCAGCAGGCTCCTCTCGATGTGGAGAGCAGCGGCTCTACACCGAGCCCCTCCCAGATGGCCGAGCTCCTCACCCTATCTCTAAGGGAGGGCCCAGCCACCCTACGGAGGAAGCTCATTTCAGCCGCTTGTATCCAGGATCTTGTTATTTCGGTCAAGTCCCATAGTTCATGGCCATAGGTGAGGGTAGGAATGTAGACAGTCCGGTAAATCGAGAGCTTCGCTTTTCACCTCAGCTCTCTCTTCACCACAACAGACCAGCACAGCACCCCCATTACTGCGGCAGCCGCACCCATCCGTCTGTCGATCTCCTGCTCCATTCTTCCCCCGCTTGTGAACAAGACCCCAAAATACTTAAACTCCTCCATTTGAGGCAGGAACTCCCCTCCAACTAGAGGCTGAGATTTGTTTGGGAATCCCACGGGTCATGGGATTCCCATGGGAATCCCGCGGGATGGGAGACAGCATTAGTAAAGATCACGTGATTGGGACGGTACAGGATAAAACATGAACGGGAGCAGACGGGAGCGGGAGCTAACCAATAGGAGGGAAAGCAAACTAGGATCAATTGTCTATGGAAATGTAAAAGTGAGGCTTTGTTATAAACTTTAAGAAAAAAACTTGGCTCGACGCCGCCATTGTGTAGTTTTTTTTTCCAAGAAGCATATACTATAATGCGAGTCAAATGAACTACACAACCCACAAGCCAACAGTGCTTCTGATCGATGTTTTCCACCTCCGTTCAGAATGGAGGGAGCAAACGCAGGTGGAGAACTGGACGTGGTAAAATTGGATTTGCAACGTAGTCAGAAGTATGGACTTATCCATTAAACTCATAGAGCTGACAAGAAAGTCGCAAATATTACCGAACGTCTGGAGAGTTGAATGCAGCGGTGTTGACACGCAGTCTTCTGCTTGTAAAACGTGTTTAGTTGTAATCAAGTTCACCAGTGATTAAGGGACACTTGTAAGGCAAATTCTGGATTAAATCAGCCCTGCATCTCTTTATTTGTCAAACGAAAAGTACCATCACACGTCAAGTCTCATCCGACCAACAAAAATGCTCGCATGTGCACTAAAGATTTAAGAGCCTTTGCCACAGTAGAGGGGAAAAGTACGTACCGAACCTGCGAGGTGACATGGGGGAATATTTTTTTATTTCGCGTCCCCACTCAATACTTTTGCATCCCCATGCAATACTTTTGCGTTCGCTCGCAAAAGTTGTTAATCACCTTGAGAAAGCTGTGCATTTTGAAACAGCAGCACATTTGACAAACTGCTCACAAAACAAACAGCACTGATATGGCACTCGTATGGTTTATTTGTCATATGCAGGTTAACATGCAGTCAACAATGCGATTAAATGCTTAGGATAAGAAGAACCGTTCAACTCACTATAAAAACAAAAGTGGCGTTCAAAAAAAAAAAAGTACACATCATGCAGCAGCAATAAGCAAATAAAGTGTCACAGATGTGGTTTTGTGCAGTATTATTGTCCAGAGTTCAGTAGTTTGACAGCTTGTGGATAGTAACTGTCTTTAAGTCTGATTGAATATCCTTTTATTTAAGACCGATTTCAAAATAAAACTCAATAATTCTCAAAAACGGGTCTCCCACAAAGTATTGCGAGATAACGCAAAGACTATTGCGTGTGAATGCAAGTTTTGCGTGGGAACGCAAAATAAAAAAATTCCCCCATGTCCCTTCGCGGGCTCCGTAGTATAGAAAGGCCTCATCAAGGGAAGATATTAAATAAATACGTTGTGAAACTGAAAATTTTTTTATGTACCATTAAATGTACAATTTATTTTAATACATCATTAAATATTAAGTGTACCACTAATTACGTCAAGTCATCTTTAAAATTATACCTAATTATTCAGTGGCACATTTAATTGCATAACAGTCCATTTCATGATAAAATTGGTACAGCTGAGCTGAGGGGCAACAAGCATACCCACCCCAGGCCGCCACCTCTAGCCGTGGGCCACTCCAGAGTAGAAGAGAGTCCAGCCCGTCTCAAGGAGATGGGTTCCAGAGCCCAGGCTGTGCGTGGAGGCGAGCCCGACTATTTCTAGTCAATATCTCTCGACCTCCCGTACAAGCTCAAGTTCCGTCCCCCCAGCAAGGTGACATTCCACGTCCCTACAGCCAGCCTAAGCATCCAGGGATCGGGCCGCTGAGGTCTCCACCTTTGTCCGCCACCTAATCCTCTTTGCACCAGTCCCTCACAGTTCCCCCTGCAGGTGGTGGGCCCACTGGGGGATGGCCTCGTATCTCTCGTTCTGGCTTGGCCCGGCCGGGTCCCTCAAGGAGCAACCTAGCCACCAGGCGCTCTCCAACGAGTCCCGACCCCAGGCCTGGCTCCAGGGTGGGACCCCGGCTCCGCCGTACCGGGCAACGTCATGTGCCTCAATTTAGTAGTCGTCATGAGGGGTTCTTGAACCGCTCTTTGTCTGACCCGTCACTCAGAGCCTGTTTGCCATGGGAGACCCTACCAGGGGCATTTAAGCCCCAGACAACATAGCCTCTAGGATCATTCGAGCACTCAAACCCTTCCACCACGTTAACACTAGAACTCCCAGGGATATCAATTTGACGGTTTTGAAAGTTTGACCTGCCATAACACTGGTTTATTAAAACTCTTATTTTCCTGGCATCTTGACTTTTTCTAAACCTGTGTCTTGTGTGTTCCTATGTCTCTATTTTTAAAAAAATAAAGTAAATAAAAGACCTACAGCCGCTATTTTGATGGCCCTATTATTTACATTGATATTTTTTTCCCGCGGCTGAGTATACGTGCGAGTGTTGCCTAGCAACCGCCACTCTAGAACGCAGTCTGAGAAGGAGATTGTTGGCATCCTACAAATGGCTTCTAGAAGGATATTTTCTGCTCAAGAGGCATTGGAAATGCTTAAAAAAATTACATGATTGTGATTCTGGGGTCGAGAGGGATTCTGACGGCTCTTAGTCAGCATTCAGTTCCAGTGACAGTGGGTCAGAGAGTGAGCCTCCCCCGGCTAAAAAACACGAGTCGTCCCATTAGCAGGAGGTTGTGGCGCATTATTTCAAGGAAGTAAAAGCCTAGCCTATGTAACGATTTTATAATTTTAGGCTATAGTTTATAGATTAGTAAACTAATAATCTATAATCTATAGCAACAGTGCCACAATCAGCGCAGGTACAGTGACAGGGAGACGAGCCTGGTGCCCAGTGCCCAGCTATAAACCCAACAATCCAGCTCACTGGCAGGAGAGAAACTAAAAAACAAGATACTAATAATGGAAAAAGAAATAAACAATAAGTTAGGTCATAGATATAGTAGCCCAGTGACAACAATCTATTCTGCGCTTTACAGCGTTTTCATCGCAAGACAAGCGCACACCTGGGAAGAAGGAGATAGGAAAGGATGGCACTGTCTGGACAGTGGTAGGGGAGGAAGAAAGTAGAGGGAGGCGTCAGAACCAGAGCGCCAGATCCAAGATGCCCAGACCGCGTTTCTCTGCTTGAGGACGCCGAAATGCTCCACGTTCAGGGCTGCGCAGTGGCTGAGACCCGCAGAGTTTTAGGAGATGATTCCTCCTCGGACATGAGTGTGGATGAGCTGAAGGCATTTTTAGCACTAGTTTATGTCCGCGGAGTGAAAGGGGGGCATAACATGAAGCTGTCCAGCTTTTGGTCAGATTAGTAAAGATTTTTTTTAAATGTACCCACTACGCTGTATTATTTTTCAGTACTATTTGTAAATAATAATAAAACTTAATAGGTTTTGATCAAATACTATTATTAATTCTTGTCAAAACCATAATTTTATAGCATTCTGACCAATGTAATGCGATGACGTCATCACCACCTCACATCCAGAATGCTTGCCATCAAATTGACGGGCTTGGGAGTTCTAGTACAATTAGGATTCTGGGAGTTCTAGTGTTAAGGTGGCGGTCCAAATAACTCAAATTTTGTAAATGAACATATCAGAAACTTACAAAAAATGTATTTTGAAAACTTGTTTATAAAATTTTGAAATAGAAAATAAATCCCAACAATTGCTACTAAAATGTCATGAAACTAAAAATGCTAAAATTAAAATGTGGTAGGGGAAAGAGTCAAGTGATAAATTCCATCTGATCATTCTGTAAAGTTTGAAATGCTGTTTAGTTATGTAACTGTTGTTATTTATATTCCATTCCGAAAGTATCCAGATGAATGGTTGAAGAAAAACTTTCTTCAAAAGTCACAGAAACATTTTGTAATCTATGTCTATTACTGGTGCAAACAATGTCAGCTGAATTAGTCAGAGTTAACAGAGAAGTTCTTAATTTTTCTTTCTTTTCAGGGGTTTGTGAAGTACAACAGAAACATCAGACAGACAGATAAGCTCATATTTAAATTTGTATGGGCAAACCTTTACTGGCATGCACACACCACTTGTGGCTGCATTAAACTCTGCTACACCTACAGAGTTGGCATACTTACACACACAGGTTCACCATGCACATGGAGCATCCTTCATGCTAACAATAAACTCAGAATATTTTTTAAAACATCACAAAATCCTTAACTAGTGCTACTGACTGTCTGAATAGGACAAATCCACAGGCCAACAGAGATGTTTTACATCTGCTGCAGTTACGATTGCAAAGAAATGTAGAAATCCTTTATTCCCATAACGGCATCTGGAGCAAAACACCTCTTGTTGCTTAGCAGTGCTTTTGTGCTTTGGTCAGATGGGGAGTTGAGCTAATTGCTGTTTATGCTTGAAAGCCTACAGGAAAAAAAACTGAGAATGTGGATGCAGGGTAGTTAGTTAACAGAAGAAATAACTAACAGCAGATATATTCATTCATAGCTCCAAGTGAGTGGCAACCACATCTGGGTTAAAACAATAACAATTTGTCCCTTTTAGACATGTGCAATTATCTAGATAGGTCAACCTTTGTACACTATACACACTGTATAAAATACAAGTTTGTCATATTGTGGAAAAACATAAAAAATCCCAATTTTTAGCAGTTACTATGGAAAGCATCAGGAGACCTGCTGCCTTTTTTAATGTTTTTGTTTAGGGCTTAACTCCTTCAATGGTAATATTTTTATGCACATGTGAATATCATAGACATACTGAACATTGTTGTTGCAGGTGAGCATCTCTATCCCTTATCAGCACACATGGGCTTACTCAGTCTGAGTAAATTATGTTGCTTTAGCACACTGTCTCTCCAGCAAATCTTACAGAAATTTTAGTTGAGGGCTAGGTGGAAAAATCTCAACAGGTCCAGAACAAATCCAGCTGACATTTGCAGTCTGACATGCCACCCAATCCAAAACTATCTCTACAGTATTTTAGGCCTGCAGTGTCTGTGTGAAAAAGGTTTACATCATGTCCTTTGGTGACAGTACTGAAGTGATCAGTGGCTATCAACTCCTCCAGTGGGCTTTACTCATTAAAATGTTATGGAGGTAGCTGCTCAGGCTCACACATCAAGCAAAAAAAAAATAAAATAAGAACATTGGAGTCCAAAAGGGAAACTGCAGAAGCATAAATATAAACTATAAATAACATTTTTAACCATTTACATGACACATATTAAAATACAGTGGAGCAATCTTACCTTTTTTTTTTATCTAGAGACACTTCAGAAATAAAACAATATTAGTCATTTAATTGTATTTACAGATTGGCATAATTTTAAGAGGCCATCTGAAGGCAACTAGTCTTTAATTTAAGTCAATCGATAATTCTTGTTAAATATTCTTGTAAAGCCTCATTCATTCTCTCTACAACCCCACTTAATGAGTTTCATTATTTTGACTTAGGCTGGGGAAAATGTTTCAGAAAAGCTACCGTCACACTGTTTTTTTGCCATGTATGTTTGCATATTTAATGGCACATTTTGCATAGTTCTAAACATAAAGAAATGAAGCATGTGTTGTGAAACATCAACCTTTCTCCAACATGTAGTATTTATATAATTTATAATGCACCAGTACACATTGCTACTGAGTGTGTATTGGAATAAACTGTAAAATTTACAATGTCTTACTAGAGAAAGCTGCTGTTTGCCACAATATCACCATCTTTGATTCGCATTTAATGTGCCATGAAATGAATGAGATTGGTTCTGTTTTGTCTCTTCGGCTTTGGATTTTGCTATAGTCTTCCCACATCCCCGCGTTTCCCTTTTGTGGTTCTTCGGTGTACTTTCTCCCATTTCCTTACTCAATTCTCAAACTATTTTCCCTCACAGCTGTTACCTTTTAGTTAGTCAGACTAACCTGTTTTCCATGTCAGTAATCACACATTCTGCTCCAAGTTTTTTCAGTAAGCTGCAAATTAGGCTCTAATTTCTCGTTCCTGTAGAGACACTAGATGGCTCCCTGTAATTTTTTCTGCCTTCTTCCTGTTTTAGATTTCTAAATATCTGGATCCTTCTTGCTCATGTTCAAGTCTCTGAGTTAACACTTAATGATCCATCCTGACCTCTTGGGCTGAATGTTCAATTCTCTATACATGCTCTGTAAGTGTCCCCAATTGGTCAAATACTCATTGACTATTGACTGAATCTTCATCTTTGCAGAGAAAGCTCTACATAGCGCAGTATGAGATTAATAATTTTGTTATTAGGCCTTTGCTAATATATTTGTTTAGTAAATTATACAGGAATGTCACATATGGGCAACGTATTTTGCATCCTAAGTGGCAATGCTATTGTGACAAAATGTATCAACATGTCTAAAAAATCTGTGGCTGCATCGCTTCGCTGGACATAGAATTAAATACGCTCCATTATCAGATTGGTAGAAATCTGATGCTGGATTGTTAACTACTTAAAACTGTGTATCTTCATATGTCAAAGAAACACAAGACAGAAATCCAGTAGGTTGACTAGGGTATATCTCAACACATTTTTCATCAAAATGTTAGGACTTTAATTAATTGATAAGAACATCAATTACCAGACATGTTCTGTACCACTATTAATCCAAATTATAAAAGATTACATCTACCAACTGTGTAACACTTTTGTTGCAATCAGATTTGATGGAGAATTCATTTCACTTTTAAGAAACCACTAGGGTGAACCTGAATCACTCTCATCCAGTACAGTTTCCACAAAGGTTCTTGAAATATCTTCCTCTATTTTTCTTTTTATTAAAAACTATTGCGAGTTTGGTACATAATGTGTTTGCAGCACTTGTTTTTTGGCAGTCTCTGCTTATTAGTATGCCATAACAGTTCACCTATTACTGTTAATGAGATTAATATATAAGTGATATAAATACATCAAATCGTACTTTCTAGGGTAACACTACTGGGAGCTGGAATATCACCAGCGTTGTTGTTTTTACAACAATTTAGCCATGACACATTTAAATAAATTGTGCTTCTTTTGGGTTTTACCTGTTTTGCACAAAGAAAATTAAACTTATTACCTTCAACTGATCAAGTTTGTTCCTGCTTTCTGAAAATAATACAATAATCAGGCCTCTCTACAACATCAATCTCATTTGCTCTCTTTCAACAGAATTTAATTAGATTGAATACTGCCTGTAAAATTGTGTGTTTGTATGCAAGTAGTAATTACTTGAGGGCACTACACATTTGATTACAAAGCAACAGTCTTTAGGTAGCATCACAATGGTCCATGGGTTTGGTTAGCCCTCGCTTTCACGGTATCAGACTCAATGAGCTTGATAAATAAGGTGCTACTTCTTACTAACACAAATAGTGCAAATCCGGTGAGACAAAATCAATCTCAATTGATTTTGTTTGACTTTTTCTTCAACACCTACTGATGATGAAAAATGTGGAAAAGTCACCTTTATTCTTTTTAAGTACCAAAACACAAATTTTGTGGTTCTTCTCCAAAAAGTCTGTGACAAACACACTTTTTCATCTCATTTTTAAGTTCCTTCAAAGTTTGTTTCTAACTAGACAGTTTAGCAAGTTCTATATAACATGGAATCCTTCCTCACTTGTCAGCTTGTTTATATATCTGACACGCAACAAGCCAAAGGCTGAAGGAAATGTCAGGAGGGGATTGCGGGGGCAACACTGCTTTCTTTGGGGCCTATTTATAGCTTTTCATCTGAGGTAGCCAGCGCCATTATTGGACTGCCATGTTTGCTTTTTAGTGCCCTGCAGTTGGATTTGGATATGTGTGCCTGACTGAGGCGATGTTGATGTGGTTCAGTCCTAATTATTGTGCCTATTATGGGGTGTTCAATCTCCTATATGTAATGTGAAATACAATTTAGGAATTAAAGAAAAGCAATATCTTTGCGTTTGGAGTTACACATAGCTGTGTCTAGGTGAGGCTACGTACCATTAGGTTTTCAAAACCTCCACTAATGAGGATCTGTGTCACATCAAAACAACTAACTGTTAGCCTGTGACACTGATGTCGATTGGTTCATGCTCCATATATACACCTCCGTTCTGTTTATTCCTCACGGAAACATTTTCTTCATCATGCTCGAGTCTTGTTTTTCAAATCATGCTATGCCTGTCTTGCCTGCCCTTTTAATGTTTTGTTCATGCCAAGCCTGTTTTTCCCTGCCTGTCCATGTCTGCTTCTGCCTCCACCTGTGAGTGAGTTTTTGTGGTTTTCAAAAGATTAAATCTGTTCACTTACCATCATGCTGCCTGCTCGTCTGCATTCTGGGGTCTCAGCATAGCACCTTCAATGCATTATTTGGCAATTAATGTGGCACTGCATCATTGCGAAGAAAAATGTATTGTTTTCATGTTGCTCTTAACATAAATATGTAAAAGTATGTGAGACATTTGTATTCAGACCCTCTATGTCAGTAATTGAACTGTGGGTTTGGGGTATGCTTCTACCAGCTTTGCGCATCTAGATGCTAAAATATGCTGACATTCCTCTTTGCAAACCAGCCTAAACTCTGTTAGATTGGAGGGACTGTGTCCATGAACAGCAGTTTTCAAGTCTTGCCACAGATTCTCTATTGGATTTAAGTCTAGACTTTGAGCGGGCCATTCAGTCATATGAATGTGCCGTTTCATTTTAGCCCTGGCTGTATGTTTAGGGTTTAGATTAGCCACCACCCTTGTCTCAAGTCATTTGCAGGGTGTAGCAGGTTTTGTTCTAGGATTTATTAGTGGTGCTTAACCTTTTTTTTACATTCACCTGTGAGGTTGTTGCTGTATTTGGTTCTTACCCCCACAAATATTTTAACCAGGTTTGAGAGATTTAATGATACTGACCCAGTTCCCAGTTAGGGTCCACTCTATTTCCAAAACATGTGTTTGAAGTCCTACTGAAAATGTCCCATCATCTGCCACCATGTGTCACATCTTAAAGTGACTCTGTAATGACTTTGAGTTTTACAGCTTATATTACATAAGTATAATATGTGACAATATCTCTGCTCATAAAAATCAGAATGTTTGAATTCAGGACATGTAAAAGTGTAGCTTTTATAAATTAGGACACAGTAAATAAATAATTTTTCTTTCGGAGCATGATCAGTGAGCTGTGAGTTCTTATGTAAAGAAAATGCTGCATACTGTGCACTGGGTATGCATTTGTGTGATTTAAGCTGAAAATAAAATAAATACATAGGTGAAAATAAACTGAAACTTGGCTTTCCCTGCTGCCCTTCTCTTTTATCTATCAATTTCACACTTAGTTTTGCACAAGTCATAGATATACTGGTATGAACTTGCTGCTTACATGCCTAAGCCTAAAACACTATTTCAGTCAGAGGCTTCTTCAGATCTGCTGTAAGACGAAGCGCTACAGGAGATCCTTCCTGCCCACAGCCATCAGCATCTACAACGGCTCTTTGAAGAAACCTTCATAATGAGCCACAACAACATTTAATTTCCCTTTGGGATTAATAAAGCATTTTTGAATTTGAATTGAATTTGTAACAGCCAATGAAGGAGGAAATACATTTTTGGATAGTTTTTTACCTTACTCCCACAACAGCAAACCCAAAACAGGAAATTCACTGTTATATGCAAGTCAAAGAGGAAGGTAAATCAACAGTTTACTAGAAAAACTTTGTGTGCTACTGCTTATAACTCAATATTGCACCCAACATTGTCATGGAGTGACATTTTGGACTTGATGGTTTATTTTGTAATTTAGATTCTCCTTAAGGCTCTTTGTTTATTTCTTAAGTTATTGTTTCTATGTTCCCATCTAGTTTCTCTGTTTACTTTAGTTCATAGTTATTCTAGTTCTTTATTTCCTCCTCTGATTTATTATCTTGCTTAGTTTGTGTTTTCTGTTTGTTTAGTCCTTTCACCCATCCTCAGCCTTTGTATTTGTTTCACCTGTTCCTTGTCACACCTGTTCCCTGTTTCTTTGATTACCTGCCTTTTGTTCCCCTCTCTGTGCTCTGTGTATATTAGTTGTTCTGTTTGCTTAGTTCCTGGCTGGTTCCTTCTGTTATTACCCCGTTCCCTACCACGTCTATGTTTTGTTTATGCTTCGCTTTGTATACTATGTTTTGACTATGCTATGCCTTGCCATTGGTACCTACAATGTTTTTGTTACGTTTTTTTGCCTTGAGGAATAAATTATGATGCGGCTACCGAGCTCTTGTCTGCATTTTGGTCCGACCCAAGATCCTCCACGACAAACATAGTTTTACCATGAGTGTAACAAATCTATGAGCCAACTTAAGCAAGTTATTTCAAGTTCCTTAAAGTTATTTATTTATAACTGAGACTTAGAACCTTGCTAGAAACATGCATGAGGAAGTACGATTCTGCAAATATTATTTTCTCAAGTATCAGCTTTGTTATTGCAAAAAAACGAGGTAAACATTATTTAAACAGCTATTATCTATTGTCCCAGTACAACTAAAGCAAACATTTAACACTGTGATTCAGTAACATGAAACATTATTTCAATCCCAGCTGTGGATACAGGCAGTGGTGTTCTTAAGAATTAGTCATTAGTTTTCCAGGTCACTGGCAGCTGTTGTCATGTGAATGTGTGGCAGTCATCTCCTCTGCTTAGTCATTTAAATTCATTGTTTTTCATTGTCTTTATTTTAGAAAGGCCAGACAAAGTAATTTCTTTTCATAATTTGAGGTTGACTCAAGTCACTGAGCTTGTCATTTGAGACAGATAAACAGAAGCCCTGGCCCATAGATTTAGTCTATAGTTAACCTTCTTTTGGGGTTAATACTCTGGAATTAGATCTTTAATGTTACACTGACAAGATGATTGCAAGCCTGAATACTTCCAGATGCCTTCTTGTTTGTTAAGAATAAATATGGAGTCGCTCAATAGTAAGTAGAAGATCCTTCAGTTTATCTTTATTTTTTTTGCTGCTCTTAAAATTTGCTTAAAGTGGTACCCATCACAGGGAGGTTCAAAAAATAGAAATTATCTGAGCTTTGTCATTGACCTTCATTTTGTGTGACATTAAACGGAAAAAAACAAATACTTGAATTTTGTCAGCATCAGTTTTCAAGAAATCTGGTTTACTTCAAATTCAATGAAGGTATAGATGGAACAAAAAGATCCATTCATTTTCTTTACCCGCTTCTTCTATACAGGGACGCGGGGGAGATGGTGCCTATCTCCAGCGGTCTACAGGTGAGAGGTTGGGTACACCCTGGACAGATCGCCAGTCCATTGCAGGGCAAGACAGAGACACACAGGGCAAACATCCATTCACAACTAAGAGCAATTTAGAGGGACCAATTAACCTAACGGTCATGTTTTTGGACTGTGGGAGGAAACGGAGTACCCAGGAAGAACCCATGCATGCACAGGGAGAACATGCAAATATCACGCAGAAAGTCCCTTGGCCAGGAATCAATACCTTTAAGGTGCAAGGAAACAGGACTACCAACTGCACTGCCATGCAGCCCACAGAAGAAAAAGATGTTAGTCTAAATAGCAATGGTATGACAATAAGTACATCATTCCATACATTACTGCTCCAGTGTCGACACAATAAATGCCTCAACAAGGACCAAAGTTTAAAACCCTTTGTTAACAAGCACCACGCTGTAGAAAGCTATTAAAATCAGATAAAAACACAGCAGGAAAACCCGCAACAGTATATTGATGTGGACAATAAACAGAAGGCAGGCAATCCATTTGGTCCTAATGAGGAATATTAAGTCACCTTCCCTTACTTTTGACATTTTAAAGCAACCTTTATTAGCACAGACTGGTTGGCTGAATGCTTCAAACAAAAGGCAAAAAACCCCCCAAAAAAAACAAAACACAGTGGGCTAGCATGGATTTTCTATTATGTGGCTCATTGTTGAATCTCCTTTGCAACATCGGGCAGATGAGGAGGGTATTTTTTTCTTCAGAGCATGAAGACAAAAATCTGGGTTTCACAGAACAGTTATTGAAAAAAAGACAAATTATTATAGCAAATTATTACAGCTTATGTTTATACATCCTAAATGCATCCCAACATGCCTCATTCTTGCCAACTGCTTTTATTAACCCTACAAAAGCTTTTCTTTTATTTTTCTTTGGTAAATACTTCTACTTTAATGACTTGTTCATTATTTTTTAAAAGCAGTATTTTAGAAATAGTTGATACAGCAATAAGGAATCAACTTTATAAAGAGCTAGATGTGTTATAATCCTGTACATTTAATGATGTGAGATGACATGAAACATAACTTCAAAAGGAACACACACAAGCATTTCTTGGTTAAAAAGTGTAAGGCATTCAGTAAAAACTTTTTAAATTCATTATATTATTATTTTTGATAGTTTACATAAAATGATCTGCATGTGCTTGGAGTGGTTGTTCAAAGATTTTTAAATTGATCTAATATTATTTTTTTAAATTTAGCTCAGTGTGTACACAAACTGCAAACATTCTATCTGGATTTATTTATTTCTGTCATTGTATGGTAAATACCATCAAGATGTCCTTTTGCATTAGTTTTTGGTCTCTTTTTCAGATTTCCTGCAACTTGGTTCACTGTCAAAAATTACATTAACTTCACGATAATTTTTAATACACTTTTGCATGAAAACTCTGCCCAAGAAAAAAAAAAAATCAGAAAACGTTTTAGTATGTTTTATTTTTGTTGTTTGGAGGTTTCTTTTAGCTAAAAGAATAATTTGTCTCAGTTGGGACAACAATTTATTTGATTGGGTGTATTTGATTGGGTGTATTGGGCCACATGTTGCAGTGCTCTCTGCAATCAAGCATTATTAAATGCACAAATTTAACAGATGAATATAAATTATAGTGGCTTATTATTTTGCACCTGTTCTCTAATTTAGAATGCATTTACCAGGAAACCCAGCAAGTAATTAGAAGCTGTCTCAAGCCCTCTATGATCCTTGGAGCACCTAAAAACAGATTAAAATACTATATTTTAATAAATTAAAGTCTTGTGCTTGTCTTAACCATAGCTCTCAGTAGCTTTTAGTAAGAACAGTGTGCTGTTCCCTCATTGTGTCATTGCTGCTCAGGATTCTTTCTGCTTCTGGTCCCATTCCAACTACACAGTAGTGATTCCCTTCAACAATCTAAAAATCCTCCAGTCTAAGCTTCTGACTAAACTACTCTTTTCTGGTTCTCTGCTTACTCTTTTATTTCCCCCACAACCTGTCTCTGATGCTCTTTTGCTTTTGATAACTCTAAAGTGAAAACACCTATATATCATATTTGTAAAATATTATAAATATGCTTGTTTTTAGTGGCTGCAGATTTTTATATTGATGATATTTTGTTGTGTGATTTAGATTAATCTGACTTTTACTTAGATGTACTAATTTGTGTGATGAATTAATCCATTTATCTTTATCTTAAAAATGTCCTATTTTAACACTTTTTTATACACTTTCAAAAATTCATAGGAGAACGTGGTAGAAGTGGTAGTTAAAATATTCACAGATAAGGCACAATATTATGACCATTTACATGTTAAGTGAATACTACTGTCTCAATTGTGACCATTTCAAAAACATGCGCTTTATGTGCCCCTATAGTAATAGGAATTGTAAATAGGAAATTACTAAATCCAGGAATTGCAAAGAACAGGAAGTGGGAGGTATTTCAGACTATCAATCATTCCTGGACAGAGTGGGACCCTAAGGCTAAACCAAAGGGCCTTCTAGGTGGTCATTTAAACATCAAAAGTATGCTATGTAAAAGTGAGTAAAATACAGCATCTATTGCTGGATTCAAACCTGGACTTTTAATGCTTATCTGAAACCTGGTTTAATCAAAATGCTTGATCAGCAGCTCTGAATATTCCTGGTTAAACATCTACAATAAAGACAGAGAGAGATTAAAAGAGTGGAGGATTGATGTTTTGTATATAAAGCACTTTAGTTACAATGTCACAAAATTCAGTGGTCACATTGTGCTCAGTTAAAATGTTTAGGTCTCTATGTCTCCTTTCACCACAAATGTCCTGTGTCCTTGTAATTTACAGGCCTCCCTTTTCAGATTTTTGCAGTTTTATGAAAACATCGAGAGTCTCCTAAAACAAAGCAATATTTCTAAAGAAATTATCAGTATGGGGGATTTCAACATAAACTGGGAGGACAAAATATCTACAAAAAAGCTTAAATAAATCACAGACAGTTATGATCTATCACAAGTTGTCTGTGGGCCAACAAGAATAACAAAGACCAGAAAGGCCAGAAAGAATGATAAAATTAATATGTTAGCAGGTTTATCAGACCACAACTGAACCCTTATCACTAGAAAACATTGATATTCCTTTGCCAGTGAAGACAAAACTATTACAATTCCAAACAGTTAAAATCAAAACTTGTAGAAGCAGTTAACCAGATTAAATGGGACGTCATTTTACCTTTGACTATAAAAAAAGACAGCCCTGAAAACCCTTTGATAAAACTATTAGGGAATTAGCAAAAATGATGAAGCACAAATGACACAAAAACACTGTTCCCTGGATAAATGCAGACATTCAAAAACTCTTAAAGGAGTGAGATCAAGCTCTAAAAGTAGCAAATAAAACAAAATCAACTCATGAGGGAGGGCGCTTTATCATGTGGAGAAATACAATGTTAAGATTATTAAGAAAAATGAAGGCAGATTTCTTTCTCACAATAATTGAAAAATCTAATGGAAATGCTAAAATAATATGGATTCAGCTAAGAAAAACAACAGCCTAAAATAACGAAAAAAAAAAAAACATTACCAAATCTGTCATTTCACAGAATATGTTCCCAAGCACTGTAAGGTAGCACAGTTGGTAGCACCGTTGCCTTGCAGCAAGAAGGTCTTGGGTTTAACTCCTGGCTGGGGGTCTTTCTGCATGGAGTTTTCATGTTCTCCCTGTACATGCGTGGGTTCTCTTCAGGTACTCCGGCTCCCTCCCACAGTCCAAAAATTAATTGGTCTCTCTAAATTTTCCTTAGGAGTGAATGGGTGTATACATGTTTGTCCTGTAAGTCTCTGTGTTGCCCTGTGATGGACTTACAACCTGTCCAGGGTGTACCCTGCCCCTCGCCCATAGACCGCTGGAGATAGGCACCAGCTCCCCTGCATTCCAGAATGAAAGAATTAGGTATAGGATGGATGTTCACAATGTTGAAGCACCCTCCCAAGGGGTGTTCTGCGTGTTCGTTTATTCACCGTAAGCTGAAGGAATTCACAAAACATTAGAATAAATCACACGGAGACAGCTGTATGTTATTCAAATACCTGGCCAGGGGAAGCTCTCGCATGTGGTAACACAACACACACCGAGACGACTTCAGAGCGTCTCACTGGGGCCATTGCTTTTATTGAAACACACATGAAAATGAACAGCCCCTGTTTACAGTTTTTTCACACATATGGTTTCATACAGACTCTTCCGGCTTACCATATTTGGACAGCTATTGTCCTGCACCTGGATTCTGCTTTTCTGCTGATATGAGAAGGGAGTGCTTGGCCAGTTAATCTTCTCGCATTCGTTTCCCACCATTACAGTTCAGTATTTCTCTACTTCACCACACTCAAGGCCAAGTTTGTGCTACAACACTTGTGCAGGCCACAATGTCTTATACTCACACAGGTTATACATTTTATTTCCCACACTGTTTATGAACATAATAATAACACACTGGTTATGAACATAATAATAATGAATGCACACACATAATATATCTCCACACCAAGCATGTGGAAATCAGCTGTTGTTGTTCCTATTTTCAAAGGTGGAGACCCTTATTCTATGGCAAACTACAGTCCCATAAGTATATTGCCCACAGTGTCTAAGATTGTAGTGAAACTGGTCACAAAACAGTTATCTAAACTCCACACTTTTTGCTCTCTGCCCTATGGAGTTTGGCTTTAGAACCAATTACTCCACCTAGACTGCCAATAGCTTCTTTACTAAAAACATCAGAGCTCTGCTGGATCGAGGTGGGGTTGTTGGTGCTGCCTTTCTGGATCTCAAAAAGGCCTTTGACACTGGCAACTGTAACATGCTGCTGACAAAATGCAGTTTTAATTTTTCCCCAGTTGCACTTAAATTGATTGAGTCTTATCTCATTAAATAAGCAGCCCTTAGTCTTCCCACTGGTCTTCCTCAAGGATCTGACTCAGGACCTTTAGTATTGATGTAACTGTTCAGATGTATGCTGATGGCACCGTAGATTATGTTCATGGTAGTAATATCACTTAGGTGGCTGATAAGCTTACTAACTCTATGGTTAATATCACAGCTTAGTTGAAACAGTCCTGCCTGCAGTAAAATACTTCAGTGGCAATGGTTTTCACTAAATCCAACAGTAACTGCAGTGTTGAACCAGATGTTTTTGATTTTGATTTTTGAGATTTTGCCGAACATAAATACCTGGAGGCGGTAATGGATTCAAATTTGTCATTTAAATCACATACAGAAAGGGTCTGTAAATTTAACCTCAGTAATTTCAGACACCATCAGATGTTCATACAGGAAGCAAAAATTTGCATGCATTCAATGATTTTGTCCCATATTACTCTCTGTTTACCCATTTGGTCCCAAGCAAAATTATTATTAAATTATTACAACTCTAAAACTTCGACAATCACTCTATAAACGAACCATAAAAATCTGCATAAGAGAACAAGAAGGTGTCATCACTGTCTAATTCTATTAGAATTAGACACTTCACTACTGTTAACATCCGAACATCTAATCAAAGCAGAACCAGAGGTGCAGTGAGGAGAAATTGTATGACTGCCTTAAGGAAAAGTGCATTTTACAAAACTGCTTTTTCTGTTCTAGCTGATATTGAATGGAACCTCACCCCGATTGACCATCAGAAATCCTAATAAATATAAAGCATTTAAGATACAGCTAAAGAAATGGCTTATTGATAATCAGAGATGTCAACATAAACGCTTGCTGTCCGCTGCTATAATCTTGTCTTGTGTATGTGTCTATTGTCTTTGTCTGATGTTTTTTTATGGCTGGTGTGTGCACTACTATTGTACATTTTAGCTTTAGGGTACTTTGACTAATTGTAAATTGTAATTGTAATTGTTATATTGTTTATGTAAATATGTAGTTTCACTCTTATTCTTTTAGGGTGACTTTTATCATCTGTTTAAGGACTGCAGGTGAAAAATAGTCTTCTGGCTAACTGTAGCATATTGACATAAATGTTATTAATATGCACTGTCCCTGTAATAAATAAATACATGAAATAAATTAACAATTAGTTAAAAAATGGGCAACCATAGCAATTCAAGCAAGTTTGATAAGTGCCACATTGTAATGGCTAAACCAGTGGGTCAGAGCATCTCCAAAGCTACAGTTTTTGAGGGATGTTCCCAGTCTGCAATGACAGTATCTATCAAAAGTGGTCTAAGGAAAGAACAGTGGTGAACTGACAATGGTCAAGGCTAATTGATTCTTGTGGAGAGTGAAAACTGGCCTGTGCAATATGAGGAGAAGGAATGCTGGCAAACACAGTATGATACTTTTGGCTATGGTCTGCTGGAAAACTGTTGGTCCTTCCATCCATGTAGATGTTACTTTACATGTTTCACTTACTTAAGCACCTGAACTTGCAGTGAACGTTGCATTTTTTACTATCAATTTTGATTTTATATATGTCATATGCTATGTGTTTACAAGCTACTCTTGTGCTTTGCTTTTAAATTTTAACTATTTAACTGTTTGTTCTGTTTTTTCATCTAAGACTCTTAGGTTGCCATGAGTGAGGAGGAGGAGGGCCCTGGTGTTGCAACATCAACATCAACGACACAGTCGGCAGCAACAACCTCCAGGATAACAACAGCCATTGCTAAAGGCAGCGATGGTGTCGTTTTATCCTCATCCCCCTGCAGGCCCTCTCTTTGCTACCACCTGTATCCTGAGGAAAAAGAGGCAGAAGATGAAGAGAAAGGGATCATTCAGGAAGAGAGGATCGAAGAAGAAGAAAAGGAGCTGAAGGTGGTGGAGGAGCGTGACGATGATGATGAAGATGAGGATGATGGCAGCAGTGATACCAGTGTATTAGTTGTGCCCTATCCTGAGCTGGTGCCTGTGGTCTTCTTCTGTCTGAAACAGACAACCTGCCCCCGCAGTTTGTGCATCCGTATGGTCTGCAGTCCATATCCTTTAAGCAGAATTATGTTAGTGATGATTGTGTGGGATGTCTGCAAAAGTACCGTCTTTTGATTTCTATATTCGTCAGAATTTATATAATAATGCTAGCCTTATTTTAATTGTCTGTTTATGCTTGTTCCACAGCAGACATGTTTAAGTCAGCCCGATAAGGAGAAACATGTATTACAAACTTTGCAAAGCTGTTAAAACTCCCTAATCATTTTCACATTTTGTCACAATATAGCCACACAACTTTAAGTCTTTTATAGACATGTTTCATGACAGACCAACAGAACTCGTGTACAATTGTAGAGCACAATGGAAGGAAAAGAAGATACATGGATTAATTTCCATTTAGTCCACGTGAGTCAATACTATGAAAATCCACCTCTCGATGTGATTGTGACTGCAGGTCTTATGTGTTATGTCTCTACCAGCTTTACCCATTCAGGTTCAGAAATTGGTGTCCTTTCTTCTTTATAAGATAGCTCAGCCAGACTAGATAGAGTTATTTTGGGTAATGGGTATTTTTAAGTCTTACCCTCCATTATTGATCAGATTTAGGTCTGGACCATTCTAAAAGATGAATATGCTATGATCTAAACCATTCCATTGAAGCTCTGGAAGTATGTTTTTTGTTGATGCAGTGATGGAAGGTTGACCTCCAGCACAGTCTCAAGTCTTTTACAGCCATTAACATGTTTTCTTGCCTGTGTTTAGCTCTAGACTCTAGCTTCTTGATAGTGACAATTTGAAGATTTCTCCTGTATGGAGTTCCAAATAAGGCAATTTTTTAAGCTCTCTGGTTGTCTCTGGTTTTTTTCCATAAATTTTCAATTGGATACAGGTCATGTGATTGACTGGATCATTCTAGCTATTTTACCTTCTTTTTCTAAAGTCAGTCAATAAAATCAAGAGTTTTATCGGTTGTGTGTTTGGGACTATTGTCTTGCTTGGAAATCCACGCTCATTTCATTCCAGAAATCTATCCCTTTATCCTTCCTTCAGTTACATTAAGACTGCCAGGGCCATATGCTGTACAACAGGCCAAACCATGATGTTCACACCTGCAAACCTAACTTTGGCATGATGCTTTTGGGGTGATATTCAGAACCATTCTTCCTGAAAACATGGTGTGCACAATGACAACCAAAAAGTTTAGAGTTTACCTCACATGACTAGGTTTGGGTGTATTCTACTTGTATTTCAAGGGATTGTCCAAATAATCTACAGTAAATTTTAAACAACCATCAACATGCTTTTTTGAGCAGTGGAGTCTTCTGCAATGATTGTGTTGGCCATTGTGGATGAGTACATAATTTACTATTTTTATGGGAAAAAAACTGTAGCTGCTGTTTCTAGGTCTTTCTGAAACTGTCTTCTATTGGCTCTTGGCTATTGGCACATTCTTTGATTGTTCTTTTTACTCCTCTGTCAGAAATTGTATAAGGGCCACCTGGACATGGCTGGTTCATGGTGAAATAGGGTTGATTTCACAATAGTTTTAACGGCACTCACAGGAACATGAAGAACGTTAGAAATGTAGCTGTTAGCATTGAAATTAGTGTGTTTGTGGACATTTGTGGACTAAACATGCTTTGAATGTGAGGATTACTTGGATTGTTGTCAACAGCTGCTATGAATATTATAGTTTTTTATTACATTTATACTGTGAAAAATGTGTAAGTGTTGAATACTTAACTTGCTGTATCAAGGATCATATTAGAAGCCTTTTTCCACCATCGAATAGTCAGAGTTCCTCCAAATGATGCGTAATTTAGCTAATTTGCATGTTACATGCCTAAAGTTATATCTGTTGTGTGTGATACATTCAAATTAAAACTCTGAGCTAAATATGTTGGACATAAAAAAAAAAGAAACATAATTTGTTATTTTTTGTATAGTTGTAAATAAAATAGGGGTTAGACGTGAAATCCAAAACCATTGTTTCAACAGTGGCTTTCTCCTTGCCACACTAGAGTTGTAGAAAGCACAACTAACATTTGTATTGTTGACAAATTCTCTCACTTGAACCCCGGTCTTCATGATATCGTTTGTTCACTGTTGCTCTCTAATGTTTACAGAACAGCTGTATTTATACTGGTATTTAATTACACACAAATCTACACAGTTTACTGATAAGGTGACGTCTGAAGGCAATTGGCAATTTTTATAAATTTTAATAATAGGTATCAGAGTAAGCAAGGTCCACAACTCTTTTTCGATTTTTAGTTGTTAAAAAAGTTGAAAGTAATGCATCATTTTCATTCCTTTTCACTATAATGCAATATGTATTTTGGTCTGTCACATAAAATCTTATAGGACAAAATGTTAATAAACTCAAGAGGTATGAATGGTCATTGCAAGACCAGGTAAGAGCCAAAATGTCAATACTTTTGTACACATTTTTTGATATAAGATCTCATACATTCAGCCCTGGAGTTTTGTTGCTTTTGCAAAACACACACATAGTCGATGAGCATTTTAGATGATGTTTGCAAAGTGTTACATCATTTTAGACCATGTGAGTGTTTTATCTTCACTTCTGTCCTGTAGTAACAGGCTATTTGCTCCTTTCTGATATTACTCTGAGGTTTTTGTCATCCTGGATTCCAAAGACACATATCTTTGTGTATTCCATGAGGGTTTTCACAAACAGAAACACATCATAGCTCTGCTTGTGCAAGTAATGACAGGTGTGTTAGATTACAGCACATGCAGAACACATTGTCGTGCTGCCCCCTCAAGTCAGTGCAACGAGCTTATCAAGAGTCTTAAGACCAACATTTACAGTGCAAGGATGTGTGACTCACAGTTAATGTTATTATATGGGCTATCAGGAGCAGCACAGTCAAGTGAAGAATGAGAGTGGGGAAGATATAACCAACTGGTTGAAACTCACTGAAGCAATGTGAGACATATGGAAAAGGGAAACTGCAGAGATGGGCAAAAATATGAGGCAGTAAGGGTGAGAAAAATGAGGCGACAAACAGGAAGAAACAGACAGATGAAAAGCCTTGAAGAAATAGAAAACATGATGAGCAATGAAAAGCTTTGTGAGAATCTATATGGTTTTTTTTTTCTTGTGGAACATGCGTGTTTGGTCTTTGCAAGAATGAAACTAAATATGATAATTAGAATTATATCACTGATGGAATATTGTGCATCAGTTATACTTGAGTGGATTTTAATAAATAGTTCTGAGTTCAAAATATGTTTCAAGATTAATGTAAGTAAGACACTCGGTTTTTGTGTTGATGTACAAAAATAGACCAGGATTAAATAATTAAAACCCTTGCCTACCTTTAATGTGACATATGTCCTGTGTAAGTCAACTGAAAAAAAAAATCTGATTGGGAAAAAATAAACAATTTGGCATGCATAAGTGTGCACAGCTTTCAAACCAATACTTTGTTGAAGCCACTTATTATTTAACTACAACAGTCAGCCTTCTTTGGTAGAATTATTTCAATATGCCAAAATTCACCTGGTAATATTTGCCCATTCTACCTTGCAAAGGTCCTTGAAATTTAAAAGATCATGTGAACGTTTCTTGTTCAAAGTATCAGAAAAGTCCTATAGTGAAGCTAAACTATATACTGGAACATTAACAGTAGAAGGAGAAATGACTCATCTTGTGATTTTTTATTACAGCAACCTGAAATTTAAAAACGGTTGTGCAGACTTTTTAGAACAACTAAAAATAATAATAATAATAATAATATATTTTAACCAAATTTAAATACCGAGTATTGGTTCAATTTGAACGTACATGTGAACATCAAGAATTTTCACTGTTTCTTTCATGACGTCATCTGTTTTGTCCACGATGTTAAACAGAGACCAATAATCAATCTTTTTTTTGTTTAATTCATAACATGTGACTGTAAAAATAATAAATATTTACATTAATTTGAACAAGCTGACCTAAACGTTTTCATAAACCACATCCAGGTGTGCCGTATATTGGTAAATGCCAACCCCCAGTTCACACTGACCACATTTTGTGTCTGATCTGTCTGACCCAAATTGTCCCATGCTACAATTCACACTGGATGTTTTTTTTTTGTGTTTAGGATGGAGGGATCTAACAACAGCTTCATATGTGAATTTAACCCCAATTAAAATTCACACATCTGTGCTCATATGATGATGTCATGATTTTGTAACTTTCTGAATGGTTAGTTCACAACAATTAAGTTAGAAAAGGGCAACCCTCTTTTTTGTAGAATTGCCTTTTCAAACTGTATGACTTGGTTCAAGCATCTTAGGTATTCTTCTTCAAGCTTCTCACAAAAGCTTACTGTAATTGTCACCCATGCCCCCTAACTACATATATATACACACATATATATATACTGTATGTATATATACAGTACAGACCAAAAGGTTGGACACAGTTTGGACACACCTTCTCTTTCAAAGAGTTTTCTTTATTTTCATGACTATGAACATTGTAGCTTTACACTGAAGGCATCAAAAGTATGAATTAACACGTGGAATTATATACTGAACAAAAAAGTGTGAAACAACTGAAAATATGTCTTATATTCTAGGTTCTTCAAAGTTGCCACCTTTTGCTTTGATTACTGCTCCGCACACTCTTGGTATTCTATAGATGAGCTTCAAGAGGTAGTCACCTGAAATGGTTTTCCAACAGTCTTGAAGGAGTTACCAGAGATGATTAGCACTTGTTGGCCCTTTTGCCTTCACTCTGCGGTCTAGCTCACCTCAAACCATCTCGATCGGGTTCAGGCCCGGTGTCTGTGGAGGCCGGGTCATCTGGCGCAGCACCCCATCACTCTCCTTCTTGGTCAAATAGCCCTTACACAGCCTGGAGGTGTGTTTGGGGTCAGTGTCCTGTTGAAAAATAAATGATGGTCCAACTAGACGCAAACCGGATGGAATAGCATGCCGCTGCAAGATGCTGTGGTAGCCATGCTGGTTCAGTATGCCTTCAATTTTGAATAAATCCCCAACAGTGTCACCAGCAAAGCTACCCCACACCATCACACCTCCTCCTCCATGCTTCATGGAGGGAACCAGGCATGTAGAGTCCATCCGTTCACCTCTTCTGCGCCACACAAAGACAGGTGGTTGGAACCAAAGATCTCAAACTTGGACTCATCAGACCAAAGCACAGATTTCCACTGGTCTAATGTCCATTCCTTGTGTTCTTTAGCCCTCTTTAGACTCTTCTGCTTGTTGCCTGTCCTCAGTAGTGGTTTCCTAGCAGCTATTTTACCATGAAGGCCTGATTCACATAGCCTCCTCTTAACAGTTGTTCTAGAGATGTGTCTGCTGCTAGAACTCTGTGTGGCATTGACCTGTTCTCTAATCTGAGTTGCTGTTAAGGGCAGCTGCTGTTAAGGGCAGGGCCTGTGAGTGGGCAGCAAAGCCTCGGTGACCCGTCCCCCCATTGTCTTGTGTCATGATGTATGTTTGGATGGGTTGTACTGGAATTCTAATTTCCCCTCGGGGATCAATGAAGTATGTTTGAATTGAATTGAATTGAATTAACCTGCGATTTCTGAGGCTGGTGACTCGAGTGAACTTATCGTCCGTAGCAGAGGTGACTCTTGGTCTTCATTTCCTGGGGCGGTCCTCATGTGAGCCAGTTTGTTTGTAGCGCTTGATGGTTTTTACGACTGCACTTGGGGACACTTTCAAAGTTTTCCCAATTGTTCGGACTGACCTTCATTTCTTAAAGTAATGATGGCCACTCGTTTTTCTTTACTTAGCTGCTTTTTTCTTGCCATAAAACAAATTCTAATAGTCTATTCAGTAGGACTATCAAGTGTGTACTGTATCCACCTCCTGCACAACACAACTGATGGTCCCAACCCCATTTATAAGGCTTGAAATCCCACTTATTAAACCTGACAGGGCACACCTGTGAAGTGAAAACCATTTCAGGTGACTACCTCTTGAAGCTCATCAACAGACTGCCAAGAGTGTGCGGAGCAGTAATCAAAGCAAAAGGTGGCTACTTTGAAGAACCTAGAATATAAAACATATTTTCAGTTGTTTCACACTTTTTGGTTCAGTATATAATTCCACATGTATTAATTCATAGTTTTGATGCCTTCAGTGTGAAGCTACAATATTCACAGTAATGAAAATAAAGAAAAGTCTTTGAATGTGTCCAAACGTTTGGTGTGTACTGTGTATATATATATATATATATATATATATATATAAATATATATATATATATATATATATATATATATATATGTATGTGTGTGTTCGTGTGAAAAATATGTGAACATCATATTAACACACTACATTCCTGTGGCACATCAAAGTCTAGTTTATACTGCTTAATGGTTTAGTTTTTGACGTTTTTCTGTTTTAGTTTTACTTCATGAAGTCTTAAAAGGTGTTTTGATTCAGCGAATCTGTTCTCATGCAGAGTGAGAACAGTCTGCAGCACACAGACTGCGTGTCAATCTCACAACACTGAATATATTCACATAGACTGAATGGGTGGAAACATGCATGAAAGTAAGGGTGTGTGAGTGTGCACAGTTGTGCGTGTCCATTTTACTTGCTAAAATAAAAGGGCTGCTATTGACCAGGTCCACTTTCTCACATTGTTTGATCAGATTGAGCAGTGGGGAGAATTGATCTGCAAAAAAACCCTTCTTTGTGAACAAATCCACTCCGGGTACTTCTCTGCATGTGCGTGTTGATCCATGTCAAAGTGTATAGATTTTTTGAAAGGATGGATAGTGTACACAATTTTAAGTTTTCTCTTAAAATTGTATTGTTTATTTTAAATATATAAAAGAGAAACACTGAGTTAATGAATGACTAAAACATTCATTGCATAGGGCAGTTTCCCTTATAGCGATAACTTTAAAATGTTTGTATGCATTTGCTGTTCTTCAGTTTTGATGTTGTAATTCATTTTTGAGAAAACTAAAAAATAAACTGCCACCACCCCTTACTCAGTGTGACATCTTGGAAAATACAAAAGAAATCAGCCAAGAAATCAGGAAGAGAATTGCACCTAAATGTGCTGTGGTCATCCATTCAAACAATTATATGCAAAAATGAACACTTAACACTATGGGTGTGTCCAGCCTTCACACCATTAAGGAAGGATATGTGTTCAATGGTAAATGGATTGAGCTTAAGTAGCACTTTTGTAGTCATAGCGACCACCCAGAGGGCTTTTACACTAGACCCACATTCACCCTGCTACTTTTGCTACTCTCAAAAGCACACACATTCATACACCAACATGTAAATTGATAGACAGCCTGGTCATAAATGCCATGCCCAGCATCATATCAACATATGACAGGAGGAAGTTTAAATCTTTGAGAGACAACTACACTGAGCCACAGTTCCGTCTATGTCCCAGATATAAATGTGTTTTGGTGAGAAATCTCAAATCAAACCCAAACAAAAAACAAAAGACCTGGTGATTATGAGTGAGTAAACGGGAGTCAATAGTAAAACAAAAAAATTGTCCACAAGAGCTATAACTAGAGGAATCTGTAAGATTCCACGTATAAAATTCCATTTCTAGAATTGCATCGCTCAAGGTGGCAGCAGGTTGGAGTAGTTACTTTTGATTCTGATTTATTCTTTTTTGGGAACTATTCCTCTTGTGGTGGATACAGTTGATTTTTTTTGTATGACTGTCCACTCCAGTGTCGGATGCTGTGCAGCTTGGAGGAGTTTTCTTAATACTTTCTATTTTTGGACATTTGTTATGATACATTGCCATAGCAACGGGATTGTTTCTTACAACCGGGAGCAGCTGATTAATATCTCAAATGCTCAAATAATACTTCAGCTACAACCCCAAATCCCTGATTAGTTGAAAAGGAGACGCCGTGGATGCAGAGCAGGAGCTAAGAGAAGAGAGAGAAGGAGGAAGTTCAAACCATCTCTTCCGTCGATTTTGATGGGCAATGTGAGATTGTTGGGAAACAAGTTGGATGAACTCCAAGCCCTACGAAGGACCCAGCCAGAGTACCGGGAATGCAGTATTATGTGTTTTACTGAGACATGGCTGCAGTATCATATCCCCGACTCCAGCGTCTCTCTGTCGGGCTTTTTAACCATACGAGCAGACAGAGATTTAAAGAGGAGCGGCAAATGTAAAGGAGGTGGACTGGCAATACTTGTGAACAACAGATGGTGTAATCCAGGACATGTTACTGTGAAGTGTCATCTCTGCAGTCCAGATATTGAACTGTTGGCAGTAAGTTTTCGTCCATATTATTTACCCAGATAATTCACCAGTGTTATATTGGCAACAGTTTACGTTCCACCTTCCGCTGTTGCTGACACTGCATGTGATGCCATCAGCTCAGTTGTTGCTAAGCTACAGACACAAAACCCCAATGCTTTTGTGGCAATTTCTGGTGATTTTAACCATGCTTCACTCTCTGCTACACTTCCAACGTTTCAGCAATTTGTCAGCTGCTCTACCAGAGAAAACAAAACATTGGATTTGTTTTATGCAAATGTCAAGGACTCATACATCTCTACAGCAAGACCTCCTCTAGGCAAATCAGATCACAATCTTGTTTTTCTCTGCTCGAAATATAAGCCCCTTGTTCAGAGGCAACCTGTAATAAAGAGGACTTTGAGAAAATGGTCACAAGAAGCTGAAGAAGCTCTGCAAGGTTGCTTAGAGGCTACAGACTGGGACGCACTGTGCCAGCCACATGGAGAGGACATCAATGCCATGACTGAGTGTGTAACCGACTATATAAACTTCTGTGTGGATAACATCATCCCCACCAGAACCATGAGATGCTTCCCCAATGACAAACCTTGGATCACCAGTGACCTGAAGGACCTGCTTAACAAGAAAAAAAGAGCCTTCAGAGATGGAGACAGAGAATTATTGAGGATTATACAGAAGCAACTTAAAGTCAAGATAAGAGACAGCAAGGAGGTGTAGAAGAAGAAGCTGGAGAGCAAGCTCCAGCAAAACAATATCAGAGATGTGTGGTCAGGGATGAAGAAGATCACAGGCTTCAAGCAGAAGGATGATCAGACCGATGGAGGTCTGGACAGAGCCAATGAACTGAACACATTCTTCAATAGGTTCAGTTCAGAAACAAGCTTCGCATCCTCCTGTCCTGCTCACAGCCAAACAGACATTCCATCTTCCTTTGACCCACAGGACCCACAGCTGTCCAGTAACACCTCACATTTTTTATCTTCCACCTCAGCCCTATACCCTTCTGCTTCTACCTGTTTGCCTTCAACCATATCAGAAGATGCTGATGCTTCCTTTGCTTCCCACTTCCACCTGTGTGTCTCAAGAAGTCAGGTCAAGAGACAACTGGAGAGATTGAATAGGAATAAGGCTGCAGGTCCAGATCATGTCAGCCCTAGAGTCCTGAAGGCCTGTGCAGAGCAGCTCTGTGGGATTCTGCAGCACCTCTTCAACCTTAGCCTGGCCCAGAAGAAGGTTCCGGTGTTGTGGAAGACCTCCTGTCTTGTTCCGGTACCGAAGAAAACTCACCCATCAGTCCTCAATGACTATAGACCTGTTGCCCTGACATCTCACATCATGAAGCTCCTAGAGAGACTCCTGTTGGCCCACCTGAGTAAGCAAACAGTAAACCATCGGGACCCCCTTCAGTTTGCTTATCGCTGTGGAGTTGGAGATGCCATCATACACCTGCTTCAACAAACCCACTGTCATCTGGACAAAGCCAGTAGCACTGTGAGGATCATGTTCTTTGATTTCTCCAGTGCATTTAATACAATCCAACCTGATTTGCTTCATCAGAAACTCCAGAAGACTCAGGTGGAGGCCTCAACAATCTCCTGAATCAAAGACTACCTGACAAACAGACCACAGTTTGTGAGACTGAAGGGTTGTGAGTCTAACCAGGTAGTCAGCAGCACAGGAGCACCACAGGGGACTGTACTCTCACCATTCCTTTTCACTCTGTACACCTCAGACTTCCAGTACAAGACAGACTCCTGTCATCTGCAGCAATACTCGGATGATTCTGCAGTCGTGGGGTGGATCAGAGATGGACAAGAAGCTGAGTACAGGAAGGTGGTGGACCGCTTTGTGGCATGGTGTGGAAACAATCATCTCATTTTGAACGTGACTAAAACAAAGGAGATGATTGTAGATTTTAAGAGAAACAGGAATAAGTCAAAAACTATTTCTATCAAGGGAGAAGAAGTGGAGGTGGTGCAGGAGTATAAATACCTCGGTGTTCACCTGGACAACAGACTAGAGTGGAGATGCAATTGTAAAGCCATCTACAAGAAGGGACAGAGCAGACTGTACTTCTTGAGGAAGCTTAGGTCCTTTGGTGTTTGCAGCAAGATGCTGCATATCTTCTATAAGTTTGTTGTGGAAAGTGTGATCTCTTCTACCATCATCTGCTGGGGAAGCAGCATCAGAGCCAGGGACTTAAAAAAGCTCAACAAGCTGATAAAAAAGGCTGGCTCTGTTCTGGGGACTCCTCTGGAACCTCTGGAGATCATTGTGGAAAGACAGATTCTTCATAAAATGAAGAACATTATGGAGAACCCTGAGCATCCTCTTCATGAGACTGTCCTACAACAACAGAGTGTCTTCAGTCAGAGGCTTCTTCAGATCTGCTGTAAGACGGAGCGCTACAGGAGATCCTTCCTGCCCACAGCCATCAGCATCTACAACGGCTCTTTGAGGAAACTTTCATAATATGATCTACAACAACATTTAATTTCCCTTTGGGATTAATAAAGTATTTTTGAATTGAATTGAATTGAAAAGCAGCCTTTACTAAGAAACCTACATTTATGGCAGCTCATACTTGGAATACTGTAGCAACAGAATTGAGGTACATCACATTTTATAGGCAGTTCTTTAAATCCACGTGGCAGTGGTTGGTAAATACTCAAAACTGTCATCATATATAGCATAGTAGCGGTTGCATTTTGAATACATACTATTATTTTTTTGTTTTGTTTTATATACTAGCAACGTGCCAGAGACTGCAGATGAAAATTAGCCTTTGTGGCTAAATCTTAAATCTGTGATAGACTGATTTATGTTTATACCTCACTTATGTTTATACATTTCCATAGTCCCTTTTAAAAGAAAGGTAACTAAATTAAACTCATTATTGAGAGTGAATGGAGTCATATAGTGAAAGGGGCTGAGTAGGTACTCGGAGAGGAAGAACCTGTTTCCCATAAATGGTAACTTGTACAGTGCTTTATCAAATCCCCAGAGACCACAAAGCGCTTTACACTACAATCAGTCATTCAGCCATTCATACACACATTCACACGCTGACAGTAGTGAGTGACAATTTAGCCACAGGCAAGGCGGGTGAAGTGTCTTGCCCAAGGACACAACGACTGAGACAGAGAGAGCGGGGGTTCGAACTGGCAACCCACTGGTAATAGGACAAACTCCTACCACTCGAGCCACAGTCACCCCAATAATAAATATTTCGACAGAAAGACTATCATGATCCATAGCTATTTGTGTTTTTGTTCTCAATTGTGTTTGTATTAGGATCCATTCAGTGTCCTTTACTCTATATTTTCCCAGTTCCCTGCTTGGTTCTCCCTCAGCTTCGCTGCATTCTGTTAAAGGTACTTACCTAGTTTTCATGTTGCTCATCACGTCTCCTTTGTATTTCAGTTCCTGGTTTCTGTTTCCTCGCCACTGGATTGTCCTGTTGCTATTTTTCCGGTTCCCGCATTTTTCAGTTTCCTCTAAGTTTTCTGTTCATCATTAAAATATAAACACAATACGTATTTGCAGATGTCCTGTTGCCCCTTTGGTCCACAACAACCTTTAAATATGACAGAGATATGCATTTGTATTTAGTTCCTCTAGTTCAATATTTGTAGGACCAAATTGTGTTGCAATTGCAGCTGCAAGTATTTTGGTGTCTTTAACAGCTGAGCACATCTGCAGACTGAATTTTTACCCATTCCTTTTTACAAAATAACTGTCAGATATAATGGAATGCATTTGTGCAATCAATTTTCAAATCGCCTATTTTGTATTGTATTTAGGTCTGGACTTTGAACAGACCATTCTAATATATTGAATACAATTTAATTTAAACATATTTTTACATAGACTGTGTTGTATGTTTGTATGTCCAGCATGATGATCACCATGTTTCATCATGAGAATAGTGTTCAAAGTGATGTGCACTGTTTTCTCCACACAGAGCATTTTGCTTTTAGCCTGCTAGTTTTGCTAGTTTATTTATGCATTACATCAACACCCAGAAAAAAAATATTGATGTCAGTAATGGAATGCTGTACAATAGGAAATGAAAAAACCATAACAACAAAGACTGTTTCTCAGGCATTAGTCCCTTTAGTAAACTTGAGCTGTATCTCTTACCGTTATTTTTTACTGTAAGGTTTATATAGTCTAACAGCAACAGTATCATGAAGTTAAAATGTAGCCTACCCTTTTATTAGATTATGAAAAAGTATAATGTGCTCTCAATAAATATGTTGCTGAGAATAAGAACACTTAAAATGCAACTTTAATCACTGTTATGAAATCAATTATTTGTATCAAATCAAATTAAACTGCAGCAAAGTTACAACACATTATTTTGCAAAGTTAACAGTAGCTTGGAATATTTGAAAAACCCAACAATAATTGGAATCTGTATTTCTTTGTGTAGTTAGATTTGGTAGTTCCATATTTTAGCAAGAAAACATATTTTCTTACTAAAATATGGAAATACTAAAATACATTCTGTCTTTATTGTGTTTAAGACCTTTTTATTAAGGGTATTTTTAAACATATCTAACACAACAAATGTGGTTATTTGGCTCATTTTACTTGGAAATTAGTTTTCTGTTTTTCCGTACTATAACATATTCAGATGAAGGTGCAGCCAGCAGTTTTGCTATCTGTATGTGATTGCTGTTTGCTTGTGGTGAAAAGTATATTCCCATGATGAATCGTCTGCAAAGTCACATAAGAAATGAAAGGTCAGACCTTGTACATCATGGTGTATATATTTTATTCACCCCACATTGTACAACAGAGTCATTTCCATCAGGGACTGCTGTCACTTTATCCATTTCTCTGTGACTCTACTGTTTTTGAGCTAAGGCTGGAAGTAGAGTTGAGCTTGTGGCTGCAACTGTCATATTAAGCAGCTCTCAGGCAAATACACAGTCCACTTCCCTCTCATAGTGAAGGAATTATGAGAGCAGAGTGGGACATAAAGGATAATGGAGGTCATCTTTAGACATGTAAAATATTGCTCTCTAAGTCTTAATCTGTACTTATGAATGTAAAGAAAGAAGTATAAAAGGTTGATTGGGGGAGGGGTAGAAAAAAGAAATAGAGAGAGAGAGAAGGCTGCTTGAAGACAAGTTCATGCAGTCAAAATAGATTCTGCTCATAAACAACTCTGATAGGAAGGGAAGGGGAGATTAATAGTTTTCAATTTGCTTTTATTTGCCTCTGGACTAACACATGTGGCCTTCTCTGCTTCTAGCATCACTGCACTCTATCTCGCAAGAACTCTCACATTCAAAATGTATACTGATTTATAGACACACAACAATGTTATGCAGGTAAAAACATTGTACATTGTCAGCTCAAATTTTTTTTATAGCTGCATTTTTTTTTCACTTCAATAAATATTTCTGCAAAATATAGCTCAAGAGCACCAGTGAGCTCATTATTTCTGGTCTGTATTATATAGGTGTGCTTGATACTTCTCCCATCATTATTTCATTATGCCCTATACTATAACTACAGTCAAATGGTTGGCTTTATGGCTGTGCTTTTAGTAACAGGTCATGTGATGTGATGTCTGGCTCCTGAATGGTTTCGTAATGAGCAGCTGTTTAGTGGCCAATTATATGTAATAGGCCTTTTGAACAAAGCCTAATTAAAATATAAGGTTTTTTTCAGTTGTAGCATGCAAACATTGGGATTAGTCAAAGGCTGTCCATGTGGATGAGTGGTCATGTAATGCCCATCATCTTGTGTTAAACATTTTTTGTCTTCAGCTACACTAATGCAAACTGACAGCTTATGGATAGTGAGAAGTGCTTTAGGCGGCATAACAAGTGAATCATTGCAGTAATGCTGCTAAATTGGACTATCCTGTACAAGTTGTCTGCTCAGCAAAATGTACAGTAATTGCTAAAATAATTTTTTCCCATTGGCTGCTGGTGTTGTCTTTAATGATGTATAACAACAGATATTTGCTGACATATGCTATACTGTATGCATCTTGTGTACTTAAACCCAGCTTTAAAAAAGAACCACTAATAAATTTTTTTATTAAAAGCTATAGATGCTATATATCTTTGGTGTCTTTCTAAATGAGCAGTTTTGTAGATAGCCTTGAAATAGCCTTTACAACTGGTTCAACAGAATATCACAGAAGCTTGATTTACACAATGGTGCTTCAGTAATGTCCTGCATTTAGATTTAATTTATTTGTTAAAATTTGATGTTATTCTGTCAGATGTTATCTCTTACTTTAAATCAAAATGTAGCACTCTCAAGTGATACTTAAAAAATAAGTTGCACTAATGAGAATTTTGGGGCATGTTTCCTATCTCTGGTTTTTCTAAAGCTTTCACTTGTCCATATTAATTCTGATTTCGCATTAGGAACTATGCTAAAAAAAGAACAACACTGAAAATATTTTTTTCTGCCACTTCTGCTATGAACAGTCTTAATTTAATTACAATAAGAGCAGGGGTGACTTCACCAGTGTGTGGGAGAGACCATTGTAGTAAAAACAGTTTTTACTAATATTTTAGATCAAAGACAAAATGTTTATGAGGTTCACATGTGGTTCAGATTCTAAGCTGTCTTTAGCATCTTATATTAGCAAGTAGTGTAGTTAGCAGGAGTCTCTGTGTATATTCAAACAATTTACCTACAGACCTCCTGTTATCTATTGAAAGACTCACTCTCTCTCACTCTTCTCCAGCCTGAATGAATCCCGGGCATGTCTAACGATGTTTAGTTTTAAATAGCTTTTTAGAGCTCTTTTCCTACTTAGACTTAATTTTAAGGAATTCACTAGCACTGAAAATAGCAATTTTTGAGTCTTTTATTTTCCTCAGTAACAGGATCCACATTGAAGACTGGTGTTGTCAGTAAGAGTTTCTGACTAGCCAGTCACCAATCAGGGCTGATCAACCTAAAATTGGTTTGATTCCTCTCACCAGCCATTTTTTTGGTGCAACCCCACTTAAAATTGACTACATTTGCATAAATGTCCTACTGTCATCAAGCGGATGTTTTGCAAACTGGCCTATTCAAAGCATAGGGTTGTGAGTTGTGTGTTTGTGTGTTGTCTGTCCAACAACATAATTCCTAGGTGTGCTCTGCATGTGTATACTGTTTTTTCTTTAATGTTGAAGAAATATCTTTCTTATCAGGTCTTCAAGCACAATGCTTGTCCACACAATATGGATAAGGTTTAGTATAGTCTTCCTTGCAATGGGTATATTTAGTCATCTTTCCCTCCAAACTCTTAATTTGTCAGTGAATAGAATAAAATTATGTACAATCTTCACTTGATTTGGCTAAGACAACTTTAGGCACAGCTTTATGATTGTGCAAATACTTTGAATCAAACTTAACAAAAATGAGTTGTATTGGTATCCTTACTTTTTGTTTGAAAAATTAGCTTTTTACTTTTAGAATACTGCAATGTGAAAATGATTTTCCAGGAAAAATATATTTGCTTATACTGTGAAGGCATCCTATCTCATCACAACTTAAATTAGCTTGTGGTTATATGTTCTGTACATTTTTTGTGCATTGGTCACTGAACACAAGATGTGTCTTGTGGGTATCTTGTAAGTAGGAGCAGAACTGATTGTTCCTAGGACACTCTTGTCATGTACACTACTGGTCAAAGGTTTTAGACACACTTTCTTATTCACTATTTTGGTCACATTTATTTTTTCAGGATTATTGCAGTGCCTTCATCATTTTCACTTTTTTGGTGCTGCCCTTCATCTCCTTCTCTCACCTTCTTGTCAGTTTTCTTCTACTTCCACTTGTACTTAGGGTCAGTTTTTGAGCAAAGCTAAAAATAATTCTTACACTGGAATGACAATGACAATAGAGATGTCACTCTACCTAAGTATCATGGGGGTGAAGAGCCATACCATGGGGGTCTCTTGTGTTCTTTTTTTTACCCTCACTACAATAAATCATGTACTATTTTTGCAAGTATGTGGTGGTTGATAAGTGGAATTATTCCTCTGAAATCATGATTACTGATTGATTTATTGACTGATTGATTTCCATTTTTGAAATATTTTTCTTTTGCTGTGGATTATGAGGTTAATATTTCAGCAAAAACTACTCAGGACAAGATATTCTTTTTATAACACCCCACCAAACTGTTATTGTTGTAATGACTCCTGCCCACCCTTCGTTTAATCTATCCCTTCTCCCCTTTGAAGTGTTCACTGCCACATGTGCATACATTGGTGTAATGCTGACAGGGAAAAGGTCCCTGCCAAGAAATCCCACTGCTGATGCATATGTTGGCGGAGCTGTACGCATGAGAAGAAAACGTGTGAATTAGATTATGTTCTCACTTTTTTATTCTTTTACATCAGGAGGATTAATACAGTCCCAGTATGTAAATGCTCAGTATCTTTTTTTTATCTGGAATATAAGTGTAAACATGGCCTTTTTTTATTTTTTTAGTTTACCACATTTCAATGAAAAGAAACCAGGCCTCACTAAGATGTAATTTTTCATGCTTTCTAAATTCCTTCTGCTTCAAGATTACAGTGTTCATCAGTTTTTACTGTAAACAAATCCTTTGAAGAACATAAACTGAATTAAGTGAGGTGATAGAAATAAGAGGTAAACAAGAACAGGATGTGTTAATGATCTGCTTATTATACACTAGAGTAATTTCTACATCAAGTAAACTCCCATACTGCATTTTTAAAACTCAAACCAAACAGTTGCATAGTAGTGCTATTATTACTTTTTGTCATATAATGTAAGCCCAAAAAATACAGTTAATAAAAAACAAAATCTGTAGTTCATCACATGGGCATGGGCCAATTACTGTTATCAGGATATACAAGCTTTTAAAAAGTTATCATTTCAAATAAAAATAAAAAATTCCATAATAGTGTTCCTACAGTTTAAATTCCATTTATTGAGATGCCAGAGAAATAGTCAGATTGACCAGTTTTCACTGGATGAATTAATACACTGCCAGGCAGCTGGTGGAAAGAAAGTTACTACACTTGTCATTTGCTTACAAGAAAGGCTGACATGACTTTGTATATGATTATGATTGTGAACAACAGAACCAGTCATGGCATAGAAACTAAAGTAGTGCCAATCATCACTCAAGGTAACTGTTTTAAAACAGTTGGCAGGCTGCGAGCAGCATATCTGTTGAGCAGCTGACTAAAGGCTCTATACTGAAGCAGATAGCCTAATTATTCAACCAGCTAATATAAGCTTGTTAGACGAAAAGCAGAGCTTCAAAAACGGTATCCACGATATCCACTGCGATAAGCACTTATCTATCTATATAAAATACTACTAAATTTAGCAGGTATTATTTTTGCTTTAGTTTGTGTGTTGCAATAAAAATAGCACTAAATAAATTCCATAACATTGTTTTAACTATTTTTATGAAAATCTAAGATTATTTTTGTCAACTTCATGTTGTAAATAGATTCACAGTTAACCTTAAAATTATACAAACCTCTGGCACTTGTAAGTTTAAAGCCATTTTACTTATATCTGTCCTCTGACTGGAAGTAATATACACATTTAGAAGTGGCCCAGCCAGAGTCCAAACTTGAATCTAAGAATGTAAATGTTAGGGAAATGGATATGAAATGGAAATGAAAATAATTCTAAATTTGACATAAAGGTCGTACAAACACAGGTTACCATGACATCAATGTGCCCTGCCTACTTTGATGCTGGATCCATTATCGATTTAATAAAGTTAATCAAGCAATTAAGATTTTGTTTTGAGATATTATTTTTGTAGACCAAATATTCTCTGTCACATGTAGGCAACCAGCTTCTCAGGATGGTTTGCCTGAAATGCTAAGAGAGGACATGTGAAAAGAAAAAGAAAATAATTTCAAATCTAATTCTGTGTAAACAGACCATGTTATACAGTTATATTTAAATTATTGTATTAATATTGACAGTGAAACTGTGGTTGTTTTACTCAAAGTTATCATAACATGAAGATCTCATACTAGCCTAAACCTGCTGTTATTATCATAGGACCTCTCTCTATTATGTTTTATGCTATTATGATTATGTATAATCAAAATTTGTATAGTATAATCTACAAAATAAATAAATAAATACATGAATTGCACTAATAAATTTGACCAACTATAAGATTGTTTTAATGATGGTCAATTAATATTATGTGAAATATATTGGAATACATAAAGCCTTCTGCAAAGACTAAATTTATTTAATGTAAATATTTACCACATTTCACATCCTATGCATACTTAAAAAACATTCTAAAGTTAGACTAATTCCAAGCAGTCATCTCATGCAGAGATATTGACCCCTAAGATTTAATTTGGAACCCTTACTTGGATGTTGATCCTCTTTGCATTAACTTTTCTGCTTCAGATCGCCTTGTGCAGTTGAAGCCGCCTGTTGCTACTTTGCCTTCATGCTGTTTGCTGCCAATGCATATTACGGTCATCGTGGCATCACCCACCGGGACTGCAGGTGCTCAAATAACACAGTGGATCCTGTGGAGAGATGGCTGCAGGGTGTGTGTGTGTATGGTTAGAACTGAATGTATCTTGTGCATCTTTGAGTGCTTATTTGAATTAGCATTGCTGTAGCTTTCATCTTCTTCTCCCACCTTCATCTTTATTTTCACATTCTCACTTTTGCTTTTCTTCATTCCACAGTTAATAAAAAAAAAAAAAAACTTCTCTTTCTTTGTATATTAATCATGTAACATTATCTTTGGGGGCATTAGTTTTAGTTTTACTTTATCAGTTTGTATGTGCAGATAATCATGACTTAATCAAATTCAAAGAGACCTAAAATCGAACACACAGGACGAAAAACAAAGAAAACAGATGTAAAAATAAGTATCACCAACCTTGCCAAAACTGAGTGCTATAGTGATGAAGTACGGAGGGCTCGACCTTGGCCCTTGACCTGTTAAGAGTGCTATATGAAAAAAGTTTACTTACTTACTTTCTATCTTTCTAAAGTAATGCAATATTCAAATCCACATCAAAAATATATATTTTTTACAGAACTTCATTTTAAAAGGTGTTGCTTTTAAAGCATGTCCTGCAGGTGACTCAGATGGTCTTTGATGGTGACCTGGTTGTATGCCATCTTGGATTTAACAGGTGCTCATTCTTGATTAACAAAAATGAAATTGTGTCTGTGGTTCAGTAGAAAGAGTTATTTGTTTGATAATCTGAGGGTTGCAAGATCCATTCCAGTTTTAAACAATGAAGTGTAGTATGAATGTTTCTTACATTCCTTTTTAAGAGGCCAATTGTCATAGCTTTCATTTAAAGCATACATTTAACAAACACTTTACACAATAAGTGATATAAGAAGGAGTATATGGAACCAAAGTAAACAAACAGTGAGTAACTTAAGGCAGAGCATCCAATATGGAGATGAAAAACAGAACACTCCTCCCAGGATATTTAGTTTTGTTTACTAGCAGAGAGAATTCAGTCTTCTGTCTTTCTTAGTGCATCAGGTAACACAAACTGCTGTTTACAGAAATAAAGGAAATGTGTGTGGACAAGAAAACATGGTTTAATCCACTGGAAGAGTAAAAAAATAAATAAAGGAAGATTTTTTTTTCTATTAGGACACACGTCAGTATTTATATAAATTGAATTCAATTGAATTGAATTCAGTTTTATTTATGTAGCGCTAATTCACAACACATGTTGTCTCAAAGCACTGTACAAAGTCAGTTTATAAATACAGTACACAGTATATATTAATGGTTTATAGATGATATATTAATAAACCTCCAGATACATGAAGACATTCCCCCAAATTTGGTAAATGACGGTCATTAGTCTGTCATTAACAGTCGCCTCCAGTGATTGCTGCCTGCACGGTACTATCTTGGGAACTGCTGAGCAGCATGTGTTAATGTGTTGTGCGAGAAGGTGAACGTATGTCAGTATTTTTCTGAAACAAGCAACTCAATTAAGGAACCCTCTCATGGCTGCTAAAAGTGATACTTGACCCTAAGGATACAACCTTTGAAAACAACGAAACAGTATATACATACTGTTCTTTGTTCAACAAGATAATAAATGTTACTGTTACCTTCTTCAGGCCACATTACACTGATATCAAAAGTCACAAAACATTTTAGTACTCATTGTGACAAACAATGGGATAGTTCCTCTCTATTTTTTTATTTTGTAACAATGTTTTATTGTTTTGAAGAAATAATAAAATAAGTTATTTGATAATTAATCGGATACTTTTTTTTTAAATTGCCTCTACTTTCATAAAATACCATCTTAAGATTCTATTGGCTGTCTGCGGAATTTCACAGTTTTGAAGCAGTTTTGAATGCAATGAATCACTTAAAAGACTGTGATTATACTGATGGTACAAAACATCTGAAATATTCAAAAATACTTATTTGCAGTATCCTTATCTTTACAATTATATGCATACCACTTACCTATCAATAGTACATATGCATGAACGCATACGCATCCATTCATATAAAAACATGAAAAGCTACAGTTCTTAATAACCATAATGAAACAAGAAATTATTTCAGATTTTTCTCATATAAAAATGTTAGAGATGAAGGAATTAAATAAATCAAATCATACAGGTACTACGAGCATTTCCTAAAACTGCAATCCAAGAGATATTTATTCACATTTTTTGGGTTGTGCTGACAGTAAAGAAATGTCATCATGTCTGAAAATAAACAGAAGTTAAATGCAGTGCTGTCTTGACAATATTTCTTATCTTATGTTGGTTCCTATCACTGCTAGAGTGGGCTGGGTAAATTTGGCTCACACAGAATTGCATTGCGAGTTGGTGGTCACTCTGTTCACTTGGATATTGCTTTCAGTTACAAAATCATATCAGTGAAGAAGGACAGAAATACTATGTAACAGTATTCATAGGTAAAAGAGGAAACCTAGCCTTATCATTTAATTTAACTTGTGTCTATGAATCACAAACATGATAATCACAGACGGATACAACAGATTGTAAACTGGGAAACAAACCTAATATACCAGATGGTCTAAATCGAAGATTTGCTGAGCTTGCCTGTCTTTTGTGAAAGCAGAATGCTGTTTGCAATTGAAGTTCTGAATTTCCTCCCACCACAACTGAGACACAGATGTATAGCTGCTAGTAAACCAGTTGAATCTTTTCAAGTAATTTTAGCCCTCCAATCTTCCATGGTCCTACAGAGTATTGACTCTCCTCAACTGAAAGGAGGTGAGTAACTTCTAAATTAGTTTACCAAAAGCAGTTATTTTTTTCTGTCTGTTATAAGATATGTTGCATATTTCTTCGAAGTTAGAAACATTTTAAGGGACTTGATTGTTAAAAAATGATTAATGAGTAGTATTAAAAAAAGTCAGTTTCACCATTACAATTAGAACAAATCAGAAGATCATAAATTACTAGATGTCAATAAGTTGTATGTAACCTCATGCTTTCCCTTTCCTTTGATGTGCAAATTTTGGAACCTATGAATGACTTAAATCTTAAGTGGTATCTTTATTAATAACATCATTACAGAGTGTTGAATGAGTGGCAGTTACCTGACACCAGTAAAATCTTAGTTTATTCATTACTCAGTTAAAATATTAGACATTGAAATGCATTGGAGACAGTGGAATGGATCTACTTCAGGATTCGAGGATTTGTTCACTGAAACCTACATTATAAATACACTCACACAAAATCACAAAACTCCTGTGTGCACGTACAGTCTGGTTAAAGCTCACATAACAGCCTTGAGTAACAGTTACAGTCACATTTCCTAATGGGTTTACCACTTTTACATCCTCCTCACTTTAATGTAGAAGGCTTAAAAAAACAGTAGCTACATTTTATCAAAGATTTAAATCATACCATTATGGCATATATACCTAATTATTTTTGTGTCTGGTACCTTGTGTTATACTTTCTCCATGGACTTGAGCAAATCATTTAGATGAGATGACAAAATTAGGAAGTTGTAATTTTTTTTTTTGTCCTGATAATTATTAGGGGTGCAGCAAGTCTCTTCTCATACTAAAACAGGGTATGCAAGAATAATGTTAACACAACAAAGGATTCTTAATATTTTGCCCAGCGCTGGTTGCCACAGCAACAGGGCAGAGCTTGTGTCGATGATTTGCACTGTATGGCAGCTGTGTGAGGGCAAAGAAATGGAGGGGAGGCAACCTATAAAACCCATTGATTTGGTGTGGTAGAAATCTCCATTTATCTATCTATCTATCTATCTATCTATCTATCTATCTATCTATCTATCTATCTATCTATCTATCTATCTATCTATCTATCTATCTATCTATCTATCTATCTATCTATCTATCTATCTATCTATCTATCTATCTATCTATCTATCTATCTATCTATCTATCTATCTATCTATCTATCTATCTATCTGTCTATCTGTCTATCTGTCTGTCTGTCTGTCTGTCTGTCTGTCTGTCTGTCTGTCTGTCTGTCTGTCTGTCTGTCTGTCTGTCTGTATATCTGTCTGTCTGTCTGTCTGTCATCATAAAAGTGTAATTTTCAAAGGCCATTAACCCCTATATTCCCTTATGCAACCACTGAATTAGTTAAATTCAGAATTACTTAAACTTAATTAGTAACTAGTCAAGCTTGACATCTGCTTTCAGCTTCTACATAATATAGTCAGATATCAATAACTAGGAGTTTTAAATAAATGAAACACCTTAATATGCAACCCCAATGTGCAAGGACAGTATTCAACACAATTATTATTGAAAAAAGTAAAACCTAAATGTGTAGGTAATGTTGGTGTTTTTAAATTTGGTGATGATCATTTAAAGAAACAGTGATGACAGTCAGTGAAAGGAGATATGTTCTCTTTCAATTCTAGGGTTAACATTTTGGGACATGTTAAAAATAATCTTGTCTTTACCAGATTCAGAAATTAATTTAGTCCAACCTCAAATCTATAAAACAGACAGGAGATGAAGCCAAAACAGAAAAGCCATGTTTGAAAAATGATCTAGAACAATAATTTAACAGTGTCTAGAACCCGCTTGGAGGCCTTAATTTAAAGTATTCATTTTCTGAATGATTTTGTCGATTGCTAGCATTGTGAAGAAATTTTGGCCCTCTCTCCTTTGCATTGTTTTAATTCATTGATCTTTACAGGTATTTAGTTCTCCACAACTCTCATAAGGTCCTGCTACAGCATTTCATACAGGTAGAGGTTTGGGACCACTGCAGCACCTTTTTTGTTCCGTTTAGGATCTGATGTAGATGTGCTGCAGTTGTTGGGAACATAGTTCTGTTAATGACCCATTAGCGGCAAGCTTCAGCTGCCAGACAAGATGGAATAACATCTGACACTAGAATACGTTAGTATGCATAGGAGTTTATGGTCAGCACAGTGGCTGCAAGGTCCCAGGTGCCTTCTTATACACATTCAAGTCAATGACTGGTCTTATTGCTATAATTTAAATTCTTAAAAATTTTTAATTTCATAATCAGTCCTTCTCTATAGGTTTTAATTCCCCCTTTAACAAACCTAAAGATTCAATATAATTGGAGTGAAGATTATTACCAGAAATAATGAGTAAATGAAAAAAAATAAATACATAACTTCTATTATAAATATAATTCTTAATTATTTGCCATATAACCACATATTTGTGAGCTCTTGTTTGACCTGAGAACTTAAAGAAATAAGCAGAAATATTGTAAAGCTTTACTGCACGATATCCCATAATATTTATTGCAGTCTAACACCCCCTCCCATCAACACACACATTATCAGGCACAAATATATTCTAATCCATCTTTATCAGTCTGCCTTTTTTTTCTTCTGTTTATGTTTAATGTAAAACTTTCTTTGTTTTGTCTATGCGTTTGTACTTTGAGAACTTAAATTACCAAGTGTGGTTAATTTTAACTTTTAATTAGTTTTCCTTCTGCAACTTAATCTGTTTAACTTTTCCGTGGCCCTTGTTTCATATTATTTTCAGATTTAGTCCATACTTCACAGCTCAGTTCCTTATTGTCTCAAACTTGATTGCTGAAGCCTCTCCAAATTCTGAAAAGCTAAATGTTCTACTCTGGCATGAAATAATTCAAGATCATTTGTCAACTTCTATTATTTTCTCAGTTTGCATATTAAGTGTGTCATCATGCAGCATTTCAATCAGCCAGACCATTTACATCTGTTTGCCTATCTCTTATTTTCCTAGTACTGAAATACTGTACTTTAATATAGCTGCTTTTACAGATGTCTCTGATGCAGAGAGCCAAAATAAACCAGAATTAAGTCCATTAGGCTATGTTTTGAATTGAGACCAATTGAAAAACATTAGACCAATTTGATACTCTTATGCATGCACATTGACCGAAATAACAAAGGTATGTTGTGATTATGAAAATAAATATATTAATTAATATTTAATATCAATACTTTAATATTTTATTAAAGAATATTTTGGTCTGTTAAGGATTGTCCTGTGAATACCAGCCCAATAAGGCGGTGGTATTAGGACAAAATTGAAAGGGATGAGCCAAGCTCTGGCATTATTGAACAGCAAAACTCTGTATACACACAGAATAAATTCACACAATTTGAAAAAGAATTTCCTAGCAACAATAAGTCAACTCAAAGTCAAACATATTTCAATCAGCAAACTCTTTGCTATGCTAAAACAACCCAACTAAACTACCAAGCAAAATGAAAGAATAAGGAAGACTAATGGGCTATGTACAATATAAACAAGTTAATCAAAGATGGTTGAAAACCATGACCAACAGAATGATGTCACATTACCATGTTTGAGAACCAAGGATTATCTTAAAGAATCTGGAAATTAAGTTAAGTTAGTCTTGGGAACCAACTTCTGCGATAATTGATTTACCTTTAAACAACCATTCACGTGTTCTTTGCTGTTAGCGGTTGGGGCTAACAAAAGAAACCTGTAGCTTATCATCAGAATCAAACACATACCTTTAAAATACCACTAATAAAAGGGTTAAAATGCATAAGCGTGGACGGCGCATAATGGCTGATGTTCTGTGTTTAAACTCACCCTTTAAATAATGTTTGTCTTAACTTTAAAAACTCAAACACAGTACAAATAAATGGAGCACATGCGCTGAAAAGCTAATCTGCTAGCACTAAGATAGCTGAGTTCTCAACACAAACAAACCAAAAATGAAAACTGTTTAGATTATTTCATTCTGAGCTACTCTTCTCTGCCCAAACACTACCTCTTACGTGAACCCTGCTGAAGAGAAGTTGTCGTGGGCAAAAAAGTTGAGGACAGCATCCACAGTGAACAAAGGGTTAACTTGCAGCTAACCTCCGTAGCTGTGGGGTGGGGCGGCTTGTTCTGCTGGGCCAGCTGAACTACATATTACTGCTGCAGCCACGGTCCCGTTGTGCTTCCTTCAGACCGGGAAACACTGCTCCACTCAGCGTTGTAGAGACAGGGTCTCTGCTGGGAACTCTCTGGAACACAGTTTGCTTCTGTAGACCTCAGAAAGAAGAGTGAAGCCACACTTGCACCTTAATTAACCCGTTCATGAATGAATACTGGATACACAAACAGTAATTCCTTCCTACTTAACTTAGTGCATACGATCGCGTGACCGTATGCCACTCTTAGATCCAATTTGAAGAGTTATGTCTGTTTGCCAGCAAAGAGACATTAGCGTGTCCCTCCTTCCAGTTCCACTGGGGACCTGCGTGGAAGAGGTCTGTTTGTTTGCACGCAGGATTTTTATTCAAGCAGTGACGTCACCGAAGGTCCGCTGTTACTCCTGTTCCTGGCTGTGCTGGAAGTAGGTTAATGTGATTTATTTTGAAAGTTCCAGAAAAGTTATGTCTGGCCTTTAATGTTGTAACCCATGGCTGGGGTCCCAACAGGTACATGCATACATTTACATACCAGCCTGACACCAGAGGCTATTCTTTAGGTAAAAACTAGATTTTCTTTTTTGTGCAGGAATGCATTTAAATGGGAAATAATATTTTCCAAAAACTGTGAACTCAATGAGATATTATTTATAATGTGATATTTCTACTCGAAGTGCCTCACTATGGCTTTTTAAACAGTATCCTATTTATAGCTGAAGGACTGCTGTAAACAGACTTTTGGGATACGTTTTCATGAAGAAACATGAAGCTAACTTGTTTATTCGGGAAATAAAATAACATCTATATGTGTCCCTTTCATATAATTTCTGTTCCATTCAAATTATTTGTCTGATGACTTGACAGTTGACATGTTGCTAAAGAAAGGTGATGTTATTTGTGTTCTGTATGTCTGTTTGGAAACAATTAAAAACAGTACAGAGAAGGCAAGAGAGAGACATGGAGAAAGGGGTTAGAAAATGTAACATCATGCAGTGAAGTATTAAGAATTTATCCAGCTCCTGCTGTCACATGCTTTCAGCTTCCCAACTCTTTCCAGCTCTGTCAAACTGATACTTTCGACACATGTGTATCGTTTTGGTGATGGTCCCTAGTGCCGCTGAGTGCTGGTGTTTTTGAATCTTGCACTGTTTTTTACGAGTCCGTGATGTTCCTGTTGAATATTTTCCTTGCAGTTTTGAATCTCACTTATACCGTTTCTTTACTGTGAGTCATTTCCATTCTGATTATTTCAAACGGTAGTCTTAAAAACTGTATTTAAATTAGAATATGGTTATAGATAGGTGAGTGTGATTGTCAAAAACAAACAAAAAATGATATACCTTCTTTTACTCAGACCAATGTCACTTTACTGGCTTTTGGTCAGTTGGCCCTGTGTCATTCTCTGCTTGATTTTCATATTTATAAAGTACCACAGTACTTTGCAAACACTACGTTTAAATAAAAATTTGAATGTTAAAAACTTAAAGCAAACCGTTTTTGTAAAACCATTTTTCAGTTAATCTCTTTCGAACATCCCCACAATGTCAGAGATTTGTGCTTTGAAATCCACTATGGGTTGATGTGTAGTATGTGATTGTTACAGAGAAAAGAAAAAAAGATAGCGCCTCCTCCAAGGTACCTACACTAATTGACTCATTTTTTAGAAGAAGCAGGAGACAGTGTGTTAATGGTTGCTTATGCATAGGCAGAACTCCCAAAGAGCAACATGGAAGTCTTAAGCAAAACTTGTGCTGTCATACTTATTTAGAGTGGGGAAATAAGAAAGCACCGACCCTGAAGTTTTATTCAGCCTTGCTTTCCATTAAAACATGTATTTACTTGGAAAGGCTTTGCTGCTTATTTGGTACATTCTACAGCAGATTTTACAAGCTCATTGACACCTGAAGATAAGTCCTATATCATTTAAGTAGCAACTCTGAAAACACAAACAGCTTGAGTGGCAGATTTGTCTGTGTGTGAGTTTGTTATAAATGTTGATTAAAAACATAATAATCAGTATTCACATGTAAATGACGTCTTCCTTAATTTTAGCATATATCTGAGAATAGGTTTTTATGTTGAAATGTTTTATAATGTTGTAAATTCCAGGAAAATGGATAATTAACATCATAATCCAAACTATTTTCATTAGAGCTTCATGAAAAAAATGCTTAATTGTAAATCATGGCAAAAAATACACCAGTGATAATACCAGTGACAAGACAATAAATGGAAGGCTAAATCCTTCAAACAAGGCTAAACCCAAAAAAAACCAAATGTTACAAAGACATAAATTATATACCTGTCATAATATGTATGCACTATGACTTTTAAGACAGAACGCCATGAGAAGAAGTAGAAAGTGGTGTAGTAAATCTGAACACATAAACAGTAAGTTTGTTATTGTGCCTTATTAGGACCTGTGTGTTTCTAACATATTTTGACATATGGATTTTTAATATCAATTTTAACAATGCTGAAAAATTCAAGTAATATAATTAAATGATTAAAACTGAAGAAAGTACCATATAAAACCTAAAAACAAAGTCATTTAAAAATAAAATTTCTGGTAAGGAACAAATCAGGGCACCCATATTTATTCCCACTTAAAACGGCTTAAATCACACAGAAGAATATTATATCAAGTCCACATGTTGATAAGCATTGCTACTTAGTATTTTAAAGCAGGTCCGCCTGTTTAAAACTCAGGCAATAAGTTTGGTGTGCTCCTGACTGTTAAAGTAAAAGTGAACACCATGGTGAGATCAATAGAGTTGTCCGAGACCTTCATACAGACAATTGTAGGGTCTCAAAATGATTTAAAAGCAGTTATTCTACTATTCAGAAAATAGTTTACAAGTGTTGGACATTCAAAACAACTGCAATCATGTTCAAGTTTGGATATCAAAGCAATTTCAAACAGAGAATATACTCCAAGATGCTACAATAAGTTCCAAAAATCTTGTCATCATTGAGACAACAGTGGGCTCTTGCAACTGTTGATTTAAAAGTGCATCCCTCTACAATCAGAATGTGACTGCACTACTTTATGAGAAGTGTGCAAGAAGGAAACAATTGCTTTCCAACTAAAAAACAAAGGCCAGCCTGAAGCTTCCCGAGAGAACATAGACAAAGACCAGGACATCTGGAAAATTTTTCTTTGGACAGAAGAGTCTAAAATTATATTTTTTAGACACAGAACAGAGCAAATATTTGGTGTAAACCAAATATAGGATTCCATGCATAGAACCTAATATCAGGTGACAAATACAGTGCCTTGCGGAAGTACTCAGCCCCCTTGAACCTTTCAACCTCTTGCATCATTTCAGGCTTCAAACATAAAGATATAAAATTAAAATGTTTTGTGAAGAATCAACAAGTGGGACACCATCGTGAAGTGGAATGAAATTTATTGGATGTGTCAAACTTTTTTAACAAATAAAAAACTGAAAAGTGGGGCGTGCAATATTATTCGGCCCCCTTGCGTTAATACTTTGTAGGGCCACTCTTTGCTGCAATTACAGCTGCAAGTTGGGGTATGTCTCTATCAGTTTTGCACATTGAGAGACTGAAATTCTTGCTCATTCTTCCTTGCAAAACAGCTCGAGCTCAGTGAGGTTGGATGGAGAGCGTTCGTGAACAGCAGTCTTCAGCTCTTTCCACAGATTCTCGATTGGATTCAGGTCTGGACTTTGACTTGGCCATTCCAACACCTGGATACGTTTATTTGTGAACCATTCCATTGTAGATTTGGCTTTATGTTTTGGATCATTGTCTTGTTGGAAGATAAATCTCCATCCCAGTCTCAGGTCTCTTGCATACTCCAACAGGTTTTCTTCCAGAATGGTCCTGTATTTGGCCTCATCCATCTTCCCATCAATTTTGACCATCTTCCCTGTCCCTGCTGACGAAAAGCAGGCCCAAACCATGATGCTGGCACCACCATTTTTGACAGTGGGGATGGTGTGTTCAGGGTGATGAGTTGTGTTGCTTTTACGCCAAATGTATCGTTTTGCATTGTGGCCAAACTGTTAGATTTTGGTTTAATCTGACCAGAGCACCTTCTTCCACATGTTTGGTGTATCTCTCAGGTGGCTTGTGGCAAACTTTAAACGAGACTTTTTATGAATATCTTTGAGAAATGGCTTTCTTCTTGCCACTCTTACATAAAGGCCAGATTTGTGCAGTGTATGACTGATTGTTGTCCTATGGACAGACTCTCCAACCTCAGCTGTAGATCTCTGCAGTTCATCCAGAGAGATCAGAATCAGAATCAGAATCAGAAAAGCTTTATTGCCAAGTAAGTTTTTGGACATACAAGGAATTTGTTTTGGCGTAGTCGGTGCAATACAGTACAAATTAAACAGTATAAACATATCTACAATATAATATAAATATATGTGCACAGTTTTAAGTGAGTGAGAGTAAATATAGAGCAGTATAAGATGCAAGAGCAATACAACAGTGCAGATGATCATTGTGCAAGTATGGCAGTGCAAGTAAAGCAGGATTCCATGCTGAGCATTAATGTAACGCATAGAGTTACAGGTTACAGGTGTCCTGTCAGCAAAAAAAGGGGGGGTGTGGGGGAAAGGGAGAGTGTCAGGGTGGTTTCCGGGCTTTGTTAACCAGGCTGGTGGCAGATGGGAAAAAACTGTTCTTGTGGTGTGAGGTTTTGGTCCGGATGGACCGCAGCCTCCTGCCAAGAGGGGAGAGTCTCAAAGAGTCTGTGACCGGGGTGGGAGGGATCAGCCAGAATCTTCCCTGCCCGCTTCAGGGTCCTGGAGGTGTACAGTTCCTGGAGCGACAGTAGACTGCAGCCAATCACCTTCTCAGCAGACTGAATGACACGCTGCAGCCTGCCCTTATCCTTGGCTGTAGCAGCGGCGTACCAGATGGTGACGGAGGAGGTGAGGATGGACTCAATGATGGCTGTGTAGAAGTGCACCATCATAGTCTTTGGCAGGTTGAATTTCTTCAGCTGCCGCAGGAAGAACATCCTCTGCTGGGCTTTCTTGATGAGGGAGCTGATGTTTGGCTCCCACTTGAGATCCTGGGAGATGATGGTTCCCAGGAAGCGGAAAGATTCCACAGTGTCAATTGTGGTCATGGGTCTCTTGGCTGCATCTCTGATCAGTCTTCTCCTTGTTTGAGATGAAAGTTTAGAGGGATGGCCGGGTCTTGGTAGATTTGCAGTGGTCTGATACTCCTTCCATTTCAATATGATTGCTTGTACAGTGCACCTTGGGATGTTTAAAGCTTGGGAAATCTTTTTGTATCCAAATCCGGCTATAAACTTCTCCACAACAGTATCTCGGACCTGCCTGGTGTGTTCCTTGGTCTTCACGATGCTCTCTGTGTTTTAAACAGAACCCTGAGACTATCACAGAGCAGGTGCATTTATACGGAGACTTGATTACACACAGGTGGATTCTATTTATCATCATCAGTCATTTGGGATAACATTGGATCAGAGATCCTCACTGAACTTCTGCAGTGAGTTTGCTGCACTGAAAGTAAAGGGGCCGAATAATATTGCACGCCCCATTTTTCAGTTTTTTATTTGTTAAAAAGGTTTGACACATCCAATAAATTTCATTCCACTTCACGATTGTGTCCCACTTGTTGTTGATTCTTCACAAAAAATTAGAATTTCATATCTTTATGTTTGAAGCTTGAAATGTGGCAAGAAATTGAAAAGTTCAAGGGGGCCGAATACTTTCACAAGGCACTGTATGGTGGTGGAAGTGTCATTGTTTGGGGATGTTTTGCTGCAGCAGGACTTGGCCAGCTCTCGATAGTAGAATACTGTCCTGTAAATCAGAGGTTGCCTAAGGAAAATGTAACACCATCTGTACAAAACATAAATAAAAGCTTAAGCACAAATGGACCCTGCAACATAATAATGACCTATAACATACGTGGAAATCAGCTAATGACTGGCTGAAATCTAATCAATGGAATACTCTTGTATAAATCCCAGAGAATGATAGATGGCTAATAAAGGCATAAATAAGCATCTAACAGACGTTATTCAGCTTAAGCAGGTGACACATTTAATTCAATTCAATTCAATTCAAAAATACTTTATTAATACCAAAGGGAAATTAAATGTTGTTGTAGCTCATATTATGAAGGTTTCCTCCAAGAGCCGTTGTAGATGCTGATGGCTGTGGGCAGGAAGGATCTCCTGTAGTGCTCCGTCTTACAGCAGATCTGAAGAAGCCTCTGACTGAAGACACTCTGTTGTTGTAGGACAGTCTCATGAATGAGTCTCATTAATGAGTTAAATGAAGTTTATTTTTTATTAAATTAAGTTTTTTTTTCTTTTTTTTCTGCTCTCGGTGGAGGAGGACGCTTTTTCTCTGTCTCCCGCAGGCCTCCCATATCTTCCCTGCTTCAGCTCTGTGTCTTGTCTTTTTTGGAGCCTCTTTTGCATATCTTTCAAACTCTTCCTAAATATGGATTTGGTCAGCTGGTCTCTCAATACAATTGATCAAATTTTCTCGACGAGAAGACAGGGGTCGGGAGAGCCCACATGCCCGGACGGGACATTTTTCTCCGAATACATGATGGACTCCTGGCAGAAGTGGAGGATTGTGTGTCTATCGATAATGTCAGTTGAGGATGTGGAAGTTGTGTATATAATTGGATGTTTGATATCAGGATTTCTGCTTTTTGGAGTCAGCGGTTACCTGGCATATCGAGAAATTCGGAGAATGTCAGCAGTTGTTCTGGCCATTTTAAGGCTGCCTGGCATGTGTGATGGGATCTTCAGAGCGATCAACACTCAGACTGAGATGTTACGTGAGCTGAATCGCAGACTGGATATGATCCTTACACAGGATCGCAGGCAGGTTGCGGTTCCTGGACTCAGGGGTGAAATGGGATAAATCTTGGAAAAAGTTGTTCGCTCGGATCTGGCGAAAGACCAGGAATTTGGCTGTTTGGATTCGCCTTTGAGAAGCACCAGCGAGACTCTCAAGGCTGACGGAAAATTAAGAATTAGCCTAACCCAAATAATTATTGTTTTTCTGAATCTGGCTCCCCTGCACGGTCTTGATGGCTGGCTATCTTCAACCTCTCCCGGAAGTTATGTAAACATGACACTCTGCTCCTTCTGCCCCCTCCCTTCCCTGAGGACATCTGTGGACCTGCTCAGAACTTTGTGGCCGGTTGATGAACATTCCAACGTACCATCAAGGACAATGGCCTCTGTGACAGTGCTTCATGGGCTTACTTGCACACACTCACTTGCACACACACAAAATAAACATGCAGCCCTCGCACCACCTTCACCGTTCCCGGCATGATGTTGTTTTGTCAACTTGTTGCTTCTTTGTGCTGAGGTTTTTTGCAATCTCAAACTGTATCCTGCTAAGGATAAAGTGTGAAATATGATTTTTTCCCTCTACTTACCTAATGAGGTCTCTTTTCTCATCTAGCAAGGGCAGCGCCTGTGAGTGGGCAGCAAAGCCTCGGTGACCCGTCCCCCACTTGTCTTGTGTCATGATGTATGTTTGGATGGGTTGTACTGGAATTCTAATTTCCCCTCGGGGATCAATAAAGTATCTTTGAATTGAATTGAATATAAAACAAGATTAGACATTGAAATGTGAACATTTTCTAATAAAGGACTGGATATTTAATAGGGTGTCCACATTTTTTCACAACTGTAAAAAAAGTAAATAATAGGCAGCAACATTTATTTACTTATGTTTTGGCAGATGCAGGTAGAACAAGCAAACAATACTCTCAGTGGGAACTTTTTTCTTTTTTTAATAAGTTTTATGTTAAAAGACTACCTAATCCTAATAATTTCATTCCAATTATACCTTTAAAAGTAGATGTTAATGTGACTGGCTTCCCTCGACTCTGAGGTGTGTTTTTCTTTTTGAACGAGAGGACAGATGATTGCCAGACAAGGGCTACTTTATTTTCCTGCATACACAAATATCATCAGGCATTACAGCTAACTGTTTCCTATAATCACAGCCTCTCCTCAGCTCAGCTACAGCACTGGTAGAGCTACAAATTGCTCTAAGAGTGCTGTACAAGACTTAACATTTAACCCATTATGCTAAATATGCGCCAGGACCAACTGCTAAGCTACTGGCCGTAAAGTTTTACTAAGTTTTAATATTCATTAAACAGCTTTTTTGGTCGTTTAAATGAGGGAGCTTGAACAACATACCTCTCCTCAGGTCTGCTTTTTGCATCTGATGCTGCATTCCAATAGGCTCTAGTCATTAATTTCTACTGAAACGCCCCATGAAGTGAAACAACCCACTCGGAAAGTGAAAGCAACTCTGATTACCTCCAGTATTATATTGAGATGGGTGCTATCCACATCAACAGTAGTAAAACGTACTTACTTACATTTACTAAATATTTACAGACATACATTTAGTCAGTCGTACACATGCTACTTTTCAGTGTTTATTAGATAAGGTGTGTTTATAAGATATATGCACAGAATACTGCTAATAATGCAACAAATGAAATGATTTTTAAAAACAGAATTTTGGTGAAATGTAATATACAATAATAACAACTGTATTATATTAACATTGATACTAAATATCAAATTCTACTTGGTTGTGTATTCCAGTTACAGAGCAATCCATGATATGTGACTCTGGACTTTACATCTACCTGTTGTTCTCATGGTACATTACATGAGTCCAAACGGAATGCAATTTTATTCATAAGTGCATCTGTCTGCTGTTTGTAAAAAGTTGTAAAATCCTTTTTTTATTTGTTTTAAATTCTGGTACTTGTATAAAACACAAGTATTCTTAATAGCATCTATGTGTGTAATAGAATGTAAGTCTTATATAGCCACAGTAATTGTATATGTTTTACTAGACTTTAACTCAACAAGCAATCATTCTAAATTTTCATTAAGTGCTCTGAAGGAACACTTAGGGTTTATTATATCCGGTGAATGTGAATAGTAGCATGGGTGCTTTCTGTTCTTGTCTTTAGCTCTGAACCTTGTCCTTTTATGCATATTTTTCCATTGCCCTGGAAAAGCAACAGTATTGTGCAACAACAATATTCATCCTTCTGGAACACAGTGACTGTGAGGTTGTGTAGCATAAATCAAGTACATAGTCAACATTTTTGTCCTAAAGAAGTCTAAAATATTTGGAATATATTGCAACTGGACTTATTTTATTGTTTCTTGAAGATTTTTCACATTTAGCAGCTTTGAATAAACTACCTAAGGCTTATTCAGGCGTCAGCTGCACCAACTCTTCAGCCCGGCAAGCGGGAAGAGAGGGATGGATGGATGGAAGGATGGATGGATGGATGGATGGTTGGATAGATAGAAGGATGGATGGATGGATGGATGGATGGATGGATGGGTTTCAATACACATCCCCAAATATGGGAAACCACTGCTTCAGTGTCCAGAGTTAAATTAAACAAATAATACAATTGAAAATTTTGCCTTTTAAATTCTCACATTTCTACTTAAACATGTACAACATTAACGTTAAACATGCTTTCCTGCAGTGTTGAATATTTGTATAGAAATAATGCTGGCATGTACTGATCCAGCCAGAGACTGAATGTGCCTGGATACATGTGCCTAAGAGCATGGGCTTATAAAAGAATATGTGAGAATATGTTCTTAAATGTGGGCGGGTGAATGTAACCATTTATGTATTTGAACCTGGTGGTTGTTTTGCACGTGTGTGCTTTTCTGCTCTGGTAAGCAATGGTAAGTGGGTGTTTGTGTGCAAGCCTCTGCGTGTGTGTGTTTATGTGTATGCATGTATTTTGCCCACTCATAACCTATCTTTATCCATGCTGTGATGTCTACAATAACCTGTTCTTTGTTGAAAGGTTCAGCAGGGCCAAGAGAAACATGTTGCGAATGCATTCTTCCCAGGGATTTCTCTCTCTTCAAACCTGCAGTTTGCTCTGTGAGGGTTCAGTGTCTTGTTGAGACTGATTTCCTTTTGTAGATTGTATGTTATCGGCAGCTGGAGCAGCATTACAGCACTTTGGGCTGTACACAGCCTCAGAGAGGACCTGGACTTCCTGGGCAGATCATTCTTGACTCATTTATAAACCCTTGCTGTGCAGTCACTGCTGGAACAATTTAAATTTTATCATACTGTGACACCTTGACTCTTCTCTGGCATAAACGTTGTATTGCATTTATACCTCTGCTGTTTTAACTTTTTCTCCAATCTAGGGTGTTTCATGATTTTGCGTTCAATGAATATTTGGCATCATCACACATTAGTAGACTTTTGCTTTGCAGCACTTTTTCAGACTGAAATGTGATCCTAAAAGGAATCAGTGAACCAACATGAATTAATTGCCTTTCCTAAAGAAAGAAGACAGAAGATGCTGCAATTCAGTTCTGTGTAATTGTACCGGTAGCATTGGTTCTGGCTCATTTATCTTTTTAATTTGGGGTATATGCGTGAGTGCTAGGGGAATGATGAAGTTAAATGGGGAATTTTTCTTTTTTTTTTTTGTGTGTGCATTGAAGAAGTAGTACATTAGACAAAAACACATACTGCAACTTCCTTCTATGTCATTGTAAATGTTTGCACCACCGAAAACAACTTGCAGCCAAAAGACCTATATACCAAGAGGAAGTTTATAAATGGGTCTGTTTTAAATTATTCTTTCTATTTCCTGTTATTACTGAAGACATTTGATGTTCAAAGTATGGCAGGTCTATCTTTTGATTTAGTGAACTATGAACTATGAATTTTCTTTAACTACATCTATCTACATGGTTTGAGCGTGTCAGCATGATGGTAATCCTGCTAAACTGCGTGACCCTTGGAATGTACCAGCCCTGTGAAAACATCGACTGCTCCTCAGACCGGTGCCAAATATTACAGGTACACAAACCGTACATAATTTGAACACCAACAGTATTTATAACTGATAGGATGTTTTTACCCACTAAACAGGTTCAAGGTCTAAACTGGTGCACTAGTATATGGTCCCCAACCAGCAATGTGGACAACCAAACCGCTTCCTTTACAGAATGAGTAACATGCTCTACCACCAGCCCTACTTGAACATTGGAGCTGCTTTGGTGGAAAAACTCTATTTGTAAGAATGATAACATTACACTTTACCCATTGTGTTCCGATATTTACAGTTGCCCACCCTACAGCCTCTGCAGCCAAAATGTGTTTATTATACATCACACAAAAATATTACACTATTTTTTAAATGTGCTTATATATTTAATTCATTGAATGTCTTTGAAAGATCTATGTTAAAATATGTATGAGGTGTGTAAAAAACTGTTGTAAGTCTTACAGTCACATGACAGTACTTAAAATCATATTGAAATACATTAGAATTTGTATGCCCTATTTGTTATGCACATAGAGCACATTAATTGATGTTTACACTTGGTATCTATTACATCCCTATCCCTCTGCATTCTCACCCTCATGGTGTGTCCATCTCTCTTTTTTCACTGAATCTCTGCTAGCATGTGATATTTTTGTTGCAGCTTGTCTGTCTCTCGAATAGCTGCTCAGCAGCTTTCTCATCAAGCTGCTAAACAGAGTCCCTTTTGTCTAACGGCAGAATTGTCGTTAGTGTATGTAGCATCTGCACTAAAGTGTGTGCACATATGCCTCTCATTTGTTGGTGGAAACCACTTGTTGAAACTTTTCCTTACATTCTCAAACCACACACACATGCACAGACATACACAACTTGGCAACACACACAGTAGATTGATTTAACTCTCTAAGGGGGGTCATTGTCAAGTTGGACCTAATAGAACTTTTCCACCAAGTATATGTAGGCTCTATTTAAAATCAACATGGATTTAGTAAGCTACATCGCCAGAATCGATATGCTCCTTTCAAAAAATCTGTGGTTCAATACGACACTGTTCAGTGTTGGTCCTTCAGCTAACTCTGTAAATGTTAGCAAATGTGGATCTTGAGATTAGGGAAGGCTTTTATAATATGCTCATCTGATTTAGTATGGTGACTTGTAAAAGTATGAAAATAAAATAAAATCAAAACTTTATTTTTTTTAGTTTATTTTAGTTACACATAGAGTGCGTTTTGAAATTAATAATTTCAGACCTCTTTGTTGCTGCTAAGAATGTCAGCTAATATAGAAAATCCAGTTATTTCTTTCTTGAAAGGGTAACAGATTAAAGGAAAGATTCTTAACAAGAATGGCTCGAATAGCTCTGATAGACAGCCATTTGATGTGGACTGTAAAAGTAAGGGCTCAGCAGTAGTGGGTGAATTTATTTTTTTCATTTAGATATTTGCAACCTCAAATGTATAGGCAGGTGTGCAAATCAAATTATACAACCCCAATATAATAAAATTTAATTTCAACAAAACTCTTTAGAAAATGTTTTATTTTTCATTATATAAAAATTAGCTCATTGTCTAAACTACCAACAAATGGAACATTTTACACAAGTGTACATGTAAAGGTGCACGTGATTATACCTGAAAAAAGTGCATAAACATAAATCAATCATTGCAACCTAAAACAAACTACTAAAGAACAAAGTCACAAAGTTGTTGCAGCATCAAATGCTACAGGCCCTCAAGATTATCATAAATAGACTTTTGTATACTTTCAGCGGCCCGGGGTACTGTTAAACTCTACTGCAGTAGTCAGTCAGAAAGGTTGTTAGACACGCGCCCTTGATAAAATGAAACAAGCCTCTGCCATGTCTGCTAAGATAACTTGTTCTGTTAAGTGTTTCAGACTGCATACCACAGATGTTTTAAATCATGCCTGTCCCTATTTTGTCAGCATCCTGTGTTCTAGTTTTTTTAAGACATGACACTGTCATTGTTAATGTGTACCATTTCTGTTGATGTTATTTAAATCCAGCATGCAGTATGAGGGCTTTTTAATATCAAATATTTACCTCAACATGTAAGTGCTGAAACACTGTAATTTTGATGGTGCAAATACATCAGAAAAACACCTTTCATTCATGTTTTTAAGTATTTCATTTGAATGAAACACAAGACATTGGTTTGCTTTATATACTTGATAGATCAAAAATAATGTTGCTTTTAATAATTGCATGGAAATTAAAGCCATACTAACCCTAATTTATGACAATTTAAACAACAAAAAAAAACAAAAACAAAGTAATGATTATGCAAAGTTGCTCTGTTTCTTTACAAAATGCTTTCCTTTAAAGTGTTTATGTGTCCAAATAAGGTCTCGTCTCCTCTCCAGTTAATAGCAATGTGAGGGTAATGCGAACAATGTTATCATTAAGCCTTATTTGTCTTCTCTATGAGATGCTATGAATAAGCTCATTTCCACTGCTTGTATTCAGGATCTTGCTCTTTCTGTAATGATTCATATCTCATGTCCACTTGCAAGGGTTGAAACATAGACATACTGGTAAATCAAAACGTTAGTTCCGCTTTTTCTTCAACATAATGGGCCAGAGAAGCGATCTAATATAGCTGATTAGACCTCAAACTGTTTATCCACCTGTTTAATCTCAATATCAACCATAAACAAGATACCAAGGCACGTAAAGTCCTCTATCTTAGTCGGAGAGGGACTGCCGACCTGGAGGGATTAGTTCTGTTTCCAGACTTTTCCACTGGCTCGATTTGGCCCTACTCGACTCCACTCAGCTCGCTTTGCAAGTGTTTCCATTACAGTTTTTTCCATACTGGTACAACCAGGCATGTGTCGGGACTACATATGACGTGAACAGACTGCTGTTCACTGACTGGCCATGGAACCATGAGAAATGAGAAGGTTTTCACTAATAATATATGTGCAGGGAAAAGTGAATAAAACTCAAGATTGATAACAATAATATTAAGGACCACGATGGCTGGAGCGGGTTATAACGAAATATAATTTTGCCAACTACAAATAATAAACCATGCCTGAAGGCTGAAAGAAAATAAAAAGGACACATTAGCTTTCTGAATTACACGCGGGTGGGGCATTGTATTTATTAACATCCTAAACCAGCTGATAACACATAAAATCAGCTGTTCAGACACACAAACATTTCCCCAAAACAATACTACCATAAAACAGCATGTTTGGTTCAGAAATATATTGTTGTCCCTAAGTGAACCAGCGTCGGCAGGACGAGGGAGCATGCAGAGAGCAGGTGCCCGTAATCAGGCTGCCTTCTTTGGATCAAACTGGAGGATTAACCCCCGCTGGATACGGGGAGCAAGAATAGCCAGGTAACACCCTAAAATTACCTTCACCGCAGTCAAAAGTTTGCGGTTTTGTGCTCCTCTCCTGTGAAACCAGCTCCCAGTTTTAGTCCGTGAGGCAGACACCCTGTCTGTTTTTAAGGCTAGGCTTAAAACTTTCCTTTTTGATAAAGCTTATAGTTAGAGTGGCTTAGGTTATCTTGAACTATCTCTGTAGTTATGCTGGTATAGGCTTAGGCTGCTGGAGGACATAATGACCACTTTCACCCTCTTCGATACATTCTCACACTACTCTCCAATTTTGCATTTGCTGCTATTTCAGCTTTTAACTTTATGTTCTCTCTTTTCTCTTCCTAGAAGTTACACCTGGCCTGACTCTGTGTCTACTTGTGACACCTTTCTGGAGAGGGGCATTGTCCGAGCTTCTGCTGGCCACAACTTAATGCTCACCTTCTACCGATGATCCACATAACCCTGTCTTTCAGTGTTTAACCCTTTATCTCTCCTAGACATGGCAATTGACTGAGCTTTTACTGTGACTAACTATGTGCTCTCTTTCAGACTCTAACCTTGAAAACTGGCTCATAGTTGATCTGTTCTTTCTTTCTAGGTGAAACGACTAAAGGAGCTACATCCATTAACATTTACTTTTCCTTCCCATAGAAAGGACTCCTGGATCAGTGCTTCTGTGTTCTTTTGTGTCTCTGCTCTGTTCTCTCAAACCCCCAGTCGGTCGTGGCAGATGGCCGCTCACACTGAGCCTGGTTCTGCTGGAGGTTTCTTCCTATTAAAAGGGAGTTTTTCCTCTCCGCTGTCGCTACATGCATGCTCAGTATGAGGGATTGCTGCAAAGTCAACGCCAGTGACTGTCCACTGTCTCTACATGCTCATCTGCGAGGAGGGAATGCTGCAAGTCACTGACTGGATGCGATCTGCTTGGTTTTTTTAGATAGAAAAACTTTTTATCCAATTTGAATAAATAACTGAATCTGACTGCACTGTTCAATGATTAGGATGAATTGGAATGTATGTATCTGACTTTTGTGAAGTGCCTTGAGACAACATGTGTTGTGAATTGGCGCTATATAAATAATCTGAATTGAATTAAATTAAAGTCCTTGTCCTTGTTACTGCCATGGATAAGACAAAAACTGCCTCATACAGCCCAAAATTTTAACTTCTTCTGGCAAACTTTGGAACTTCACCAGTCCAGACAGCAGCGTCTCTTCTCTCCGCTTCTCCTGACACACCCCTCTCACACAAGAACCCCTGAGCCTTATTGTAAAAATTATGGCTGGGCTGATTCCAGATAATCATCCCAGTGGATCAAACATATGACATTCTTGCATAGACAATAATACAAACATAATTTGTATTTAGTTTATATTTTTATTTTCCATTTATTTTTTATTGTTTCACATAGATTACTTTAATGTGACAATGTCAAGTCAAGTCAAGCGTATTTATATAGCGCTTTTCAGCAACAAGGCACTCAAGCTGCTGTACATAAGCAAAAACATTGCAATGATACAGATGTAAGAATTATGATTCTTGATTAATTTATATTTATCAAGAATCATAATTTAAAATCATAATTAAAAACAATTATTTTCTTAACCAAAAATAATTACTTACGAATCGAAATCAAAGATGTCCTCTGGTGTAATTATGGCTCAAGGCCCTTGATAATTGCAATTATTAAATTCTCAGTAATAATTGATAACTATTACTAGATGTCACTGTTTAATCAACCGCTTCACCGAAAGTGGGGGAACTTTGACCTTATTTTGACAGACAAATCACTCTTGCTCAAAATAAACATAAACACTTTCTCTTTATCTACGTGAATATTTATTAAATCAACAGCCCTGATACACCTCGCTATTTGGATTCAATAATCTTCACCTAATCAAGCATGCAAAAATTCTTCACAAAAGGGGTAAAATAACTAACTAAACAAGATAAAACAACATTGAGTGTGTATGAAAGTCAAACCAGCAGTTATGGCAAAAACAAGAGAAAATATAGTACTGAGCAAAGCTTTGGGAGCAGCCTCCACCAGGCTGCAGTCATAAAACCCCCAAAGCTGGAGCTCAGTGAAACACAAAGGGTCATAAAATGTTTAGGCGGCAACCAGTGGAAAAGCACAAAGAGTGAAGACAATGGAACAGTGAGTATTCCACCATGAGGTTCTAGCAGTCCAACTTTAAGTCACCTGAGTCTGCGCTCAGGTGTTCAAAACACAGTGAGACACACGTGTTAAATCCTCCACGCCTTCGATCGGTAAACTAAAGTCTACTGGTCTTCTTATACCAGACACTTTTTCTCATGAGTTTTGGCCAGTGGGGAGAATTAATGAAAACCCACGTGTGAGTTTCTTCTCCAGAAGGATGCGTGCCTCCGTTGCGTGGTAACCGGTCTCTGTTTCCAGCGTGAAAAAGCAAAGGTGGCCGTGTCCCGTGTCCTTATATAGCCCACTGTAACATCAGTACTGCAACGCCCCTTCCTATCAGCTGCAATTCCTGCTGGGAGTTGTGGTTGCAGACAATACTGGGGTATATTGTAGCAGATGACACTGGGAGGTATAGTAGCGTACAAATGGTCCAACACAGAAAATCAAACAACAGAGGTAATTAAAAGAAATAAAGAGAATAGAATGATGGATAAGAAAACAAAAGGAAAATTGGACTGAAAACTTAACTAATAATGTTTAGATAACACATTCAAAGGCCACTCTAAACAAATAAGTTTTTAATCTTGATTTAAAGCAACTTGTATTTTGATGCTAAGCCATTCAGTGATTTTTAGACTAACAGAAGTATTTTAAAGTCTATTCTCTGAGCTACAGGGAACCAGTGTAAGGACTTTAGAACTGGGGTGATGTGCTCCACTTTCTTAGTTCTAGTGAGGACGTGGGCAGCAGCGTTTTGGATCAACTGCAGCTGTCTGATCGAGTTTTTAGGCAGACCTGTGAAGACACTGTTGCAGTAATTAATTCTACTAAAGATTGTTGGGGCCATCCATTTGGTCGCACATTTTGACGCACCCAGCTCAACAGACGTCGCAGCTCTGACATCACCGGAAGTATAAACCGGCTGAGATGCATAGTCTCGGGGCCATTTCCGCCTGTCGCAGGACAGTGTATAGGAGGCGCATTTCTGGAGAGACAAGAGCTCGCAGGCGAACCTTTGCTCCACAAGGCCATTCCCGGAAGAGCTTGAAAGCTGGAAATCTGTCTGATACGAGAAGATCAGAGGATTTATTTGCCGATTGAAGACCGTGCCACAACCGGCACAGGTAAAAAACCTACAGAGGTTCTATGTCCAAGGAGATGAGTTTCCTCCTTGTGTATGCAGTTGACTAAAGGTTCTTCATCTTTTCCCCTCCTGGACGGATGAGAAGTTACCGTTTTTTTTCTTAATTCGATCACCGACGCGTGTTCCCCCCTCCCTCCTTTTCTTCAGACTTGATCCCATCCTCAACCTGTGGAGGGAAGAAATCAACTTCAAAGTAATTTTGTTCTTTTCATAGTAAACCGGATAGGTGCATTTAGAGGTCTGGGCAGGATGAGGCAGTTAAGCTGATTTAGGATCACCAGTAGTTAATCTAAGGTATTAACTTGTTGCATGCAATACTGATGGAAGTGTTTTATGCTGAGCTGTGTTTTGATTTGCTGCGGAATCGTGGTTAATGTTTGTCCGGCTGATCCCAAATCAGCCAGGAGTTAGAAGTTGGACTTTTAAACGTTTTTCATTCAAGGCAGCTGCGGTCTGGGCCTCGCCCGACCACTCTTTGTTCCAGTTTTATTGCTGGAAATTTTCCACTGGGTTCCCGCCTCAAGAATTTATGACCCTTTGTCAAGATTTGGGGCGTTCAGCTGATAGTGGCTAAAGGGGCGTGGCCCCACCGTTTTATCTGCTGATCGCTGCAATCGAGACATCAACACGACAGGAGGATTTCTTCCCATTTAACCCAAATTACACATTTTGTCCATAAACTGCTGGTTTGATCTTCATAGACACTAATTGCATATATATATATATTTATTTTATTATTATTGTTAGGTAGTCATTGTTATTCCCTTTGTGTAGAATGGTGCTTGTTAGTTAGGTGATGGTTTTTGGACCAGAATAATGGTATATCAGGATTATTTGGCTTCAATAAATCTTCATATATATAATTAAGAGAAGCGTTTGTGTTTATTTCGTGCAAGAGAGATTTATCTGTCAAAACAAGGTCGAAGTTCCCCCACCTTCGGTGAAGCGGTTGAATAAACAGTGACAGTTTGTGGTTTTCATTAATAATTTGTAATTATTAAAGAGCTTTGAGCCCAAAATCACAACACCAGAGGATATCTCTGATTTATATTCGTAAGTGATGATTTTTGGTTAAGAAATTAATATTTTTCAAATTATTATTTTAAATCATGATTCTTGATGAATATTAATTAATCAATAATCATATATTCCTTACAAGATGAGTGCATGAATTAGTTTTTCCAGGTCCTGCTGAGACATTAGTCCTTTAATCCTGGAGATGTTCTTTAGGTGATAGAAGGCCAACCTTGTTATTGTCTTTATGTGCCTCTGAAGGTTCAGGTCTGAGTCCATCACTACACCCAGGTTTTGAGCCTTACTGGTGGTTTCTAGCTGTATTAACTGAAGCTGTGTGCTAACTTTTAAATGCTCTTCCTTTGGTCCAAGTTGCTCTTTTTCAATAGAGGTTTGATAACTACTGTTTTCAGGGCCTGGGGGAAAACACTGGAAAAAAGGGACGTGTTTATTATTTGAGTTAAATCAGATGTTATTACGGGCAAAGGTTTCTTAAGGAAAGCTGTGGGTAAAACATTTAGACAGCAGGAAGAAGAGCTTAGTTGCTCTACGATTTATTTTTGTAGCTTGGTGAAATTGGGAAATTTTGTCAAAATCAGTTCTGATTGGAGACAACTTTGGTACTGGAGTTGATGTGGATGTACCGACTGCCCCACTGATCTTTTGGGTTTTTTCTGTGAAGAAGTTAGCAAATTAAATGCAGGCCCTGCTAGAGTGGAGTTCAGATGCTTCAGTTACAGGAGGGTTTGTTAACCTGTCGACCGTGGCAAATAATGCCCGAGAATTGTTAATGTTTTTGCTGATGATCTCAGAAAAGAAAGATTCCTTTGCATTTTTCGGTTGTAGGTTATATCTGTATAGTCTCTCTTTATAGATAATATAGTGAATCTGGAGTCCAGACATCGGCATTCAGCTTTTTGACACTCCTTTTTTTCACTTCTGACTGGTGGAGCACTTCTCCACAGAGACATTTTCTTCGCAGAAATGACTTTCACTTTAATTGGAGCAATTTAATCAATGATGTCGGAGATTTTAGAATGAAAGTTATCTACCAGCTCATCTACAGTGTTACAGGGCAAAGTGGAGGTAGAAGAGTAAATATGGCTACAGGTTTCAGCAGCAACGTCCTTAAAGATGTGTTTTCTTATAATGTCTCTTTGGCAAACTGAGTCATTGCAGATGATGCTTTCAAAAATAACAGAAAAGTGGTCAGGCAAGGGCAACATCAGTTACAGACACCTTGGAAATGTTTAGACCCTTAGTGATGATCAAGTCCAAAATATCTCCCTGTTTGTGCGTTTGCTGTTTAACATGTTGAGTCGAACCAAAATTTCTAAGAGTGTCACATAGATCTATTGCACTGATGTCTTCAGGATTGTCCATGTGAATGTTGAAGTCTCCCACAATAATTAAACAGTCATAATCAACACATATCACAGATAAAAGCTAATTAAAATCACTGAAAAAGTTTGTTTTGGACTTAGGAGGCCTGTAAATATTCAAGACCATGGTTCGGACCCGGCTCTTTACCCAGAGAGCCAAATATTCAAAAGAGTCAAATTTGCCCAGAAATACTTTTTACACTTTAGTAAATCTTTAAACAAAGTGGCCACCCCTCCAACTTTTCTTGCTGTCTGCTCTCACAAATAAAATTGTAGTTCGGAGGCATTGACTCTATCAGAATGGGAGCTTCATTAAATTCATGTTTCTATTAAAAACATAACATCTAGATTGTGGTCAGTAATGAAGTCATTGATTAAAAATGATTTTCCTGACAGGAATCTAATGTTCACTAAAACCAGTGTATATGACTTAGTTGCTGCTTGTAGCTGACAGTTTATGGCTTTTTTTGATTGTTTATCTCTTATCCTTTTGGCTTTGTTCTTTCTGTCACGTATAAGCACAGAGATTTTACAACTATCTCCTATTAGGGACCCACGTTTTTCCTGGACATGCTCATTCCTGATAGAGTTACCACTGGGGCTCAGACTGTATCACAGAGAAGTGATTTGAAGGTCCTGATTAGGAGGAGATATATTAGGAGGTGGTGGGGCTCTGCGACATTTGTAAGATGTTGGTTCAGTAGCAGGGCCTGGGCCACGGGAAGTGTTGAATGGAGAAGATGTCAGAGCCATTTGGGTCCCGATCTTAAGAGCTCCTTTCATGTTATCAGAATCCAGTAAAGCAAAAAGCGGGCTCATTGGGGAGATGGGAGAGTTCTGTGCGGTCGGAGTCTGGGGTGAGGGGGGTTTAACGGGGGTTCAGTCTGGGTCTGGGGGTCTACTCCTGTGGATTTCGACGGGGAGACCTTTTGTGATGACTACTCTTTCTCAGCCAACTGGCCGGTTGTCTCTGCTGGAGCTGTTGGAGGCAGCGTTATCATTGTTGTTGATACTCCATGTTCTCTGCTGAAGGTCGAAGCTGCTGGCGGATTATTTACTGAATAGAAGAGATTAGATGTGAGACGTCTGGCTCCTGGCTTGTTGAAAGAGAAACCATCTTGCTTAAAGAGTTGTCTTTTTCCCCAAAAAATATTGAAGTTGTCGATAAAGTTCACAGATGTAGTAGCACATGTTATTTTCAACCACATATTAATCATTATAAGTCTCGAAAAAATCTAATCTCCACAGAAAATCGGTGCAAAGAGTCTGCTGAGAAACATCTTGATCTTGAGACCTCCAACAATATTCAGCAGACGAGTGAAATCCTCCTTCAATCCTTCGGATTGTTTCTTAACCACGTCATCCATGGCTCCACAGTGTATAATAAGGTTTTCTAGAGACGGGTGCTTTTCTGTGATTGCAAGAATATCTGACACCACGTTAATGATACCAATCATAACTTTTGTGTTTTTCTTGTTGCAGAAGTTTTTAATCCCATCCACAGCTGTGTTGCCCACTATTAGGGTTCTTGGTCCGGTGGGGCGCTTCTTCTCTGACAATTTATGAGAAGACTGTTCAGAATTAAGGTTGTTCTCAAACCCTTTTATTGTTCTCAGAAGATGGATCATTTGCCTGGTTTTCATTCTGTAGTGGGACAAATCTGTTTTGGAGCGGAATTCCATTATTTACAGCTGTGTCACTCCTATCAGTTGTTGTGACAGCAACTCGCTGTCGACGTCTCCTTTTCTCAGGGGAAACGGGGGCATTTCTCTTTAATTCTGGCCACTCTAATTTATTTAATTGCTGAGATCTTCCAGTGAGACGTCCACCTTGATTTTTTGGGCATGCACCTAAAACATGCCAGGGGGGTCTGCCGGTAGGTTTATTCTCAGTGTTCTGATTACCGGCTGAGTCGTTGAGCTGGCTGTCATTGTTTGGGATCACAGGTCGAATTGAATCATCGCTGTACCCCATATTCACCTCCACATTCACTTCTAGTCGATGGATTTTCATCTCCAAAACAGCCAATGTCTGTAAACATTTGTCAAAGTCCTCTGTGGTGAAAGGAGGCATTTTGTGCTGATTAGCTGGTGTTAACTTGTCCTTCTTTCGAGTTCGATTACAAAAATATCAAAATCCTTTAGAAAAAAAATAAAAATAATAATAATCCTTGGGAGTCGCTGGTAAGAAGTAGTTTTAGTCCAATATTTCCGTAATTTTGGCTAAAAGATAAAAAGTTAGGAGTAAAAGAATGCAAGCAAGCAGGGAGCTTAGGAGAAAAGTGTCTGGGCGTCTCTGCTGAGTCTGCTGCCCCCGCGACCCGGTCCCGGATAAGCGGAAGACGACAAGTACGAGCACGAGACGAGTACGAGGGTTCCACTTTGCTTGTCCTAAAGGGTCTTTTCACTAAGTAATAGTGCAAGCAGGCATGAAAAACAATATATTGTTATCAGTTTTTAATGTCAAAAGAGAACGTCCCTTTAGCATTGATTGTAATGTTTTGATTGATGTTAACACTTATGTGATTTTTAAAGATGATTTTTGAGTCAGAAATATATATGCTTGCACAAATTTATTTATTTTAATTTTCTTTACATTTTGGTAACTGAGTAGCAGCTGAACCAGTCATCTAGGAAGGAATGAAGACAGAAAAAAAGAAAAGAAAAAGCATGAAGAAAGAAGAGAGAACAAAGTGTGTGAAAGCAGTGGAGTGATAATTTTTAACATCTGTTGGGATGTCCATCTTCCTTTGGTTTGTACACCTTTTCAGGTTTAGCACTCCACCCATCTCCCTGGAGTAACATAGGTCAAGGTTGCAAACCTTTGTTCTTCCTTCTGATTAACTTGCCAGTCTTGTGTCCCTACATTTTTCCAGACATTCATAGCAGGATGCTTCTTTTCAGCTGCAAGCTTGTCACAAAACAAAGATGAGTTAGCTTCAGATCATGTTGCATACAGTCCTACCCCCTGAAAATCAAATTACAAGCAACACCAAGCATGTCAGTTCATCTCTAATCCCCTAATTACACAGAAAAGAACATCAGTTAAAGCATTTTGCTCACAACAGCAATAGCATGACATTACAAGCTAAGATCTTTGATTTGTGTAGTTTTTATTTCCCTCCCACTCTCTCCTTTTAATTAGATGCTTGATTAGAGCTGGGTGTGATATGGGGACTGCCCATGTGCGGCTTATCTTTGATTACTTTTCAGACAAATAATTTTCTATTATCCTACCATTTAGGGCAAAATACTCAATGTCTCCAAAGGATTAGAACTGGCTTTGGGCAAGAAAATAAATAGAAATATTTATTTATTAGAGAGAAGATGACTGAGGCTTTGAGATGAAGATTTGAAATTGGGGAAAAGATGAAAAATTTGTTTTACAGAGCAAGATATTACAGGTTTAGAGAGGAAGTTGGTTTGAACTGCAATTTTAGGTATCCATGTTATGTTAATCAAAATGAAGGTAGGGGCCCATATAGTTTTTACCTTTATTTCTATTTAAAGCACTGCTGCCTGATAAAACAGGACTTGATCAATATTCTACTAAGGAATGGTGAGGAAAGAAATAGTTTTATCACAGCTTTTGAATAACTCCTTTTATTTTTGATTTTTGAGATGTCTGCTTATCAAATCAAATCAAAGACACAACAGTTTCTCACACAGAAGGCATATTGTAAGATGCCAACTCCTGCGTTTGAGAAGCTGGTAACAATCAGTTTCATTCTCAAATGGAAAACAGGAATACATTTGAGGTTAAGTTGTTAAAAACTATTTTGTCTTTTAATGGAATATGACTTCAGTCAGAGGCTTCTTCAGATCTGCTGTAAGACAGACCGCTACAGGAGATCCTTCCTGCCCACAGCCATCAGCATCTACAACAGCTCTGTAAAGAAAGCTGCATAATATGAGCTACAACAACATTTCATTTGACTTTTGGGATTCATAAAGTATTTTTGAATTTTAATTTGACTTGACCAGTAAGGTACTTAAACATGTTACTTTAGACCTAAAACTACACTGTGCAGTATTGTGGTGCTTAAAGATTTCACCTGTGTGAAAAATGTCAAGAATAATTATTTTAATGCTGTAAGGATTATGGTGGATGAACTTCAACCTTATTTTGACAGATAAATCACTCTTGCACAAAATAATCACGCTTCTTCTTTATATATATATATATATATATATATATATATATATATATATTCCTATCTCACAAAATTAGCATATCATTAAAAGGGTCTCTAAACAAGCTATGAACCTAATCATCTAAATCAACGAGTTAACTCTAAACACCTGCAAAAGATTCCTGAGGCCTTTAAAATTTCCAGCCTGGTTCATCACTCATAACCCCAATCATGGGTAAGACTGCCGACCTGACTGCTGTCCAGAAGGCCACTATTGACACCCTCAAGCAAGAGGGTAAGACACAGAAAGAAATTTCTGAACAAAGAGGCTGTTCCCAGAGTGCTGTATCAAGGCACCTCAGTGGGAAGTCTGTGGGAAGGAAAAAGTGTGGCAGAAAACGCTGCACAACGAGAAGAGGTGACCGGACCCTGAGGAAGATTGTGGAGAAGGGCCGATTCCAGACCTTGGGGGACCTGCGGAAGCAGTGGACTGAGTCTGGAGTAGAAACATCTAGAGCCACCGTGCACAGGCGTGTGCAGGAAATGGGCTACAGGTGCCCAGGTCAAGCCACTTTTGAACCAGAAACAGCGGCAGAAGCGCCTGACCTGGGCTACAGAGAAGCAGCACTGGACTGTTGCTCAGTGGTCCAAAGTACTTTTTTTGGATGAAAGCAAATTCTGCATGTCATTCGGAAATCAAGGTGCCAGAGTCTGGAGGAAGACTGGGGAGAAGGAAACCAAAATGCCAGAAGTCCAGTGTCAAGTACCCACAGTCAGTGATGGTCTGGGGTGCCGTGTCAGCTGCTGGTGTTGGTCCACTGTGTTTTATCAAGGGAAGGGTCAATGCAGCTAGCTATCAGGAGATTTTGGAGCACTTCATGCTTCCATCTGCTGAAAAGCTTTATGGAGATGAAAATTTCATTTTTCAGCACGACCTGGCACCTGCTCACAGTGCCAAAACCACTGGTAAATGGTTTACTGACCATGGTATCACTGTGCTCAATTGGCCTGCCAACTCTCCTGACCTGAACCCCATAGGGAATCTGTGGGATATTGTGAATAGAACGTTGAGAGACTCAAGACCCAACACTCTGGATGAGCTAAAGGCCGCTATCGAAGCATCCTGGGCCTCCATAAGATCTCAGCAGTGCCACAGGCTGATTGCCTCCATGCCACGCCGCATTGAAGCAGTCATTTCTGCCAAAGGATTCCCGACCAAGTATTGAGTGCATAACTGTACATGATTATTTGCAGGTTGACGTTTTTTGTATTAAAAACACTTTTCTTTTTTTGGTCGGATGAAATATGCTAATTTTGTGAGATAGGAATTTTGGGTTTTCATGAGCTGTATGCCACAATCATCCGTATTAAGACAATAAAAGACCTGAAATATTTCAGTTAATGTGCAATGAATCTAAAATATATGAATGTTAAATTTTCATCATTACATTGTGGAAAATAATTAACTTTGTCACAATATGCTAATATTTTGAGAAGGACCTGTACTACTACTCTGGTCCAAAAACATTCACCTAACTAACAAGCGCTGTTCTACACAAAAGAAAAAAATGACTCCCTAACAATAATAATAAAAGAAAATATATGACGATCAAAGCAGCAGTTTTATGGAAACAATTAGCAATTTGGGTTAACTTGGAAAAAGAAGCCCTCCTGATGTCTCAATTTTCAGCGATCAGCTGGTAGATGGTGGGCTGTGCCCTTAGCCACTAGCTAAGTGGTGGGGATCACACATCTGTAATCAACTCAAAAAAAACTGTAAACTTCTCATCCATCAAAAATGGGGAAAATATTAATAATCCTTGAAGTCGACTGAATCAATAAGGGGTCTCCTTGTAAATAAAACCTCCGTGGGTTTCCACCTGCGCCCAAGTGTTAACGGGGTCTTCAATCGGTATATGAATCTTCTGACCTTCTTGTATCAGACAGATTTCCAGCTTTCAAGCTCTTTTGGGAATGGTCGTCTGGAGGAGAAGTTCGCCTCTAAGCTTTTTGTCTCTTCAGATATGCACCTCCGTTGCTTCGTCCCACAACGCTGGAAATGGACACGCTGAGAATGGCAACGAAAGTTTATTTTCTGCGGGTTTTATAATCCTGGGTGACGTCAGACGTGCGATGTCTGTTGAGCAGTGTGTCGGGGAAGGACTGTGGGTCGGACCAAAGTGCAGACAAGAGCTCGGTAGTCGCATCATAGTTACTTCCTTGTTTATTCATAAAAGTCCAAAAGGTAACAAAACACACTGCAGGAATGAAACAAGGACTAGATCAAAACTTGCGCAAACCTGCAGGTACTCATAGCAAGGCATAGCATAGTCCAAACGAAGCATAGGTATCCAAAGCGTAGCATAAACGTAGCATGAACAAAGCATATACATAGAAACGTAGCATAGAAACGTAGCATAAACGAAGCATAGACATCACCGACATAGAAACAAGGAACCAGCCAGGAACTAAACAAACAGAACAACTAATATACACAGAGCACAGAGAGGGGAACAAAAGGCAGGTAATCAAAGAAACAGGGAACAGGTGTGACAAGGAACAGGTGAAACAAATACAAAGGCTGAGGATGGATGAAAGGACTGAAACAGAAAACACAAACTAAGCAAGAGAATAAATCAGAGGAGGAAATAAAGAACTAGAATAACTATGAACTAAAGTAAACAGAGAAACTAGAGGGGAACATAGAAACAATAACTTAAGAAATAAACAAAGAGCCATAAGGAGAATCAAAATTACAAAATAAACCAACAAGTCCAAAATGTCACTCCATGACACTGTGCATGTTGAACTGTGCAGCCCAGCCGTCTATCCCCCCAAAATGGATGATCCCAACATTGCTGTTGTTAACATACTTTTAAAAGGAATCTGATCTGTAGTCTAATTGTACCTAAATTGTGTACCTAAAATATAAACCCAAACCTGAAGAAGAGATTACAAAATAACTGGAGGTAATTACTTTAGGAAACATGATTTTTTTTTTACTATCAGGCACATCTATTTGCACACCTGGTATGTGTGAAAACCTTAAAAAAAAAAAAAAAGTATTTGATTGCATTAGCATGATCTCACTTTGAAAGAAAAAAAACAAAAAAAAAAACACCTGGAGTGTTTGTTGCCACAAGTCTCAAACTTAGTCTCATCTGACCAAGGCACACATATTAAGTTAAAGTACAATTAGAATGTAGCTGACTCCTCCTGTTTACATTTGTGATTGCAAAGAAAATAAGGGCATTTTTTCTGGCATCACTGCTAATCAACCGATTGGCCTATAGACAGCATTTAGTTGTTGCTATGGAGACCTGGTGACCACAAGTTGCCACTTTTTGTTGAAGTTCCCGACAGTGAGCTTTGGGTATTTTTTTTCCTCCCTTACAATATTGGTCCCTGTACATGGTGGTAAAATAAATATGGGTCCTTGTACAGCCTGCTGGCCAATGGCTAATAGAAATTCAAAAATATTTTTGTTACATTTATTTCAAAGGTATTGTTAAAGGTACCAATTATTGTGCCATCAGGGATTAGAAATTTCTTGAGATTGTTTTTCCCACTAAATATACATGTTAAATGTTAATGTTAAATTATTATAACTTTCATCAGTGTAAGATTTTGCAACTGCAACAAATAATATTGCTTAATATGTACTCTATCTTTAATCCAAATAGATAAATAAATAAATAACAATTGTTTATTTAAAAGCTTTTTCACATCTTTAGCAAGGTGTTTTTGAATTGCTGTTATGAAGGACCTTTAGCAATGAACTTTGATGTATTCAAGTCTGAAACTGTGGATACGTTTAGACATTTGAAGATGCACCATGTAAGTCATAACCCTTTCATAAAAAGGAATGGACAAATATAACTCCTCCATATCAGTGCATTTTGTTGACAGCAGGCAATATGCACCCCTTGAGTTGGAAAGATAACTTGTTTTCTGTCTTCAAAATGTCAGTGTCTAGTCAACTGGTATGTATAAGCTAAAAGCTTTGTTTAATTATAGGGGAGAGAAAACTATTTCTACAATCATTACAGTTTACGGTCACTAAGGCGACATTCACACTGCAGCTTGAAGTGATCTAAATTCGATTTTAATTTTGCTCTTCTGCGACCTGTATGAAACTTTTCATGACAGTCTGAGCGACACAGATCCATTTTTTTCAAATGCGACCCAGGCCACTTGGATATGTGGTCCTAAATCCGATACGTATCTGATCTTTTCAAATGCAACCTGTGTTTGAACGGCCAGGACGCATTCATCCTACCTGTAGGTCATTGATACTCGACAAACGTCACTATTCTGGGTCCTGCTAAGTGGAAGCTGGAAGAAAACCAACAACAATGGCGGAGGTGGCTCACTTTCTTTTCGATCTTTTTAAAAATATTGAGTTGTTAATGTGCTGGCTCGGATTGGAAAACAACTTAAAAAAGATACAGTCCAAAATTTTCATCCATATTTACTTCTTCAAACACTAAGCACGCTTGTTACATGTGTAGTGGAATTTTCTTATCAAAGTGGAGAGAAGTTGACTCACAACAAGAGAAAATCCGGACTTTGTCTTCATAAGTTTTATGCAAAGGCATTAAGCATTTAAAGACTCTGTCACTGAGGTTAGTCAGTGAAGCAGAGCCCCGATCAACATTTGCACACAATATTTATACCAAACATGACAGTGTTATCTCAACTTCAAAGAGTCTGTGTTTTATGGCCTAGACCCACCTCGGGTTCAGAGGTGACAAAGTTATCTAGGAACAGACCCATCTGCTCTTCCTGAGACATCACCCTAAATGATGGGTTTTAACCATTAAACTTTTGATAATGGCTTTACAGCTTCCTCCTCTAACACAGATGTTCTGAGGAGTGAGGTAACCTAAAGGTCATACACTTTGGAGCACTTAATAAAAGAATTTCCATTACACATGTGTCGTCATTGCATCGTCCACTGCGCATGCGGGACACTTAAGTTGAATGAATGCAGTTCTCACAGATCACTACAAGTCATATATTTGGAAATGTGTGACCACAAAAAAAAATTAGATTTCACAAAAAAATCGGAATTGAGCATCAAGACCTGCAGTGCGAACATAACCTAAGTTTGTTTCTTTTTATTACACTTCAAAAGATATACCATACACCATATTTTGTTTCCTTTTCCATTGGTAAAAACCTGATGGTTTTTTTTTGCTTCTTTTAATGCAAAATACAGTAAAATAAATTACACTTTTCCTCCTACTTTCTTTGAACACTTTGTCTCTATTCATCTTTTTGTCAGGCCTTTGATGCGTTCATCTACATCTTCTTTGCCCTGGAGATGATCATAAAGATGGTCGCTCTGGGAATCTTTGGTCGGCGGAGTTATCTTGGGGACACGTGGAATCGGCTGGACTTCTTCATCGTTATGGCAGGGTGAGAAACTCCTGTTCCTTTATTTTCAGCGGTGTCCAAAGTGGCCCTGGGGGCCATTTTTGGCTTTCTGACTGATTTTTGGTGCACTGAAATCTGCTTTTTCTCCTTAAAATCATTGATTGAGTTTAATAATGAATCAAATAACTGATTATTAAAATTGACTAAATACAGCAAGCATTTTCAAATACAGATGGAGCCAAATCATGAGAAAAGACAACAAATTGTAATTTATTTTTCAATTGAGCTGAATCATTTGCACTTCCCTTTCCTACAGAAAATGTTATTACTTGGTTTATAATGCATACTTATATATGGTGGAGCATGAAAAACAAGCCCCAATAATTTGTTTTGTGATTTTAGTTGTTTTTCTTTAAATCATATTTTTTGACCCTCGAGTATTTTGATTTTACCATTTTGCCCCAAAATGACAAAAAGTTTGAACACCAATACTTAATTTGATCCTCCATTATGTAGGGAGACACAACTGGAAAATTGATTGTGTGAAACAGGATCCTATGCACATAAATAAATAAACATGGGCAATTAATCTAAAACATTGTTAAATAATTTAAAGATGTGTACATTAATTGTTAAACTACTGTAAAATATTGTATAATACTGCAAATGTTCAGAGTTGTAACTACAGCTTACAGCATGTTTAAATTATTTCAAAGTTCAGATATGTAATTATGACCTATTGTGGCTCTATTTAAAGACTTGGCCCTGAATCGCTTTTTTTGTCTCAACCTGCTTTGTCTTCCTGACACAATCCTTGGTGCTCCTATGCATGGCTGATCATCCCATTGTTAAATATATATTGCAGCATTAAATATTAATATATTGATAGTCGCTGGCCCCTCACCTGGGACATTGCCTCTAATAACACAGTGATGATGCAGTTCAGCTGAGCTAAGACAGTTTAATGTATCACCTAAAATTACCCTGTCATAAATCTTACATGGATTACTACTGTTGCTTATGAAATAAAAGGGAGTTTGTTGGACTGTTGGAAGATTACTAATTATTTTTTTTTCCATCAGGAGCTTTTAAACATTTACAGCAAATGCTTGAATATCTGACCCAAGACAGAGATAAAGGAAGGTTTCATCTCCACAAAGGGTGGTCTAAAGTCTCACCCACGGATTCCTCCCCCCACCTTTTAATATTCAGTCAATGTAATTTTGTTTCACGTCATCCATTGTATACAGCATGTACGCACTGAATGATCAGTGCTCTTTTTCTAGAATGTTGCGTGTGGCTTAGTGTGCACAATGAGTTGAACACGAGGAGAGGAGGAGGACCTTGTGCAAGCAAATTTGAGTCCTCAAAGTCTCAAAGGACAGAAGCAGCTTTGTGGTCTGTTCTCAATAAACAAACTTGCAGAGTTTTTTTAAACTCATCAAAGCCAACCTGCCTTTAAGTGAAAAGTTGAACAACCTCCCTAATTTAAAAGAGCGCCTCTCTCTTATTTAGTTTACATAAGCTGTATAGATGCAACGTCAGAGGCGGTGGGTAGAGTTCCTTTAGACAGTTCTACGCTGGGAACCAGTGTCGTTGCAAACTTTGGTTAGCCCTCTGGGGCCCGGTTCTCTACGGTGGCTATCTTATGTTGGCAAGGAGTAACCCCCAACCAAAATTCCATGTCTTATGTGAATTTATGTGCATCAGTGTCACATTTCTGTTTCTTGTGCTTTATTCTCACTCTGATAATGCTCAGAGAACCCATTTCCCCAGCATTCTGCAATCTGTATTGACTGCAGTAAATTACACCAACTAGTTTTAGGTTTCTTTGATCTTTATTTATTATTGTCGTATTTGTTGTTTGGTTGGACCAGTGTGCAGATGGACACTTGAGAGCAGCATGGTGAGTTGAAGAGCTTCTATAATAATAATGATAACAACTTACATGGATAAGCCAGAACATGGAAAATAGACATGGACATGGAGCCAGGTAGCAACAGGGAAGCATTCAGTGTAGCAATCAGGGATGTAAACAGGAGGAACCAATGAGGAACAATGAAAACCCGGAAGCTAATATACTGAGGGAAGTGGAGTATGAACCAATGAACTGGGAAAGAAGCTTATCAGGAGAATGTGAGACAGCTGGGGACCAGGGATGCAGGAGAACTGAGGGAGAGTCATTAATTAACACAGAAGAGCAGGGAGTACAAGGAGGTAACCAAAACAAATCTAAATGAACTGAAGCAAGTAAACAATGAAACTAACTACAGAACATAAACAGGAGGGAAAAACAGATCCAAGAAGAAATGTAACTAGACACCTCTAACATCAGAACCTAGGAAGCAGCAAAACTAACAAACACTAAACAGACTTTAATAAATATGAATGAACAGAAAAGTACGTGGCTAGAAAAGAAAACAAAAACACAACACTGGCACTGGCTGAGAAGAAAACAATAAGCAAAACACAAACTCAAAAACCTAACACTGGCTGATCATGACAATTATTAATAATGAACAGATCCACCATTTGTTTCCTTTTAAAGCATTTATAACTTTCAATGAAAACTCAAATTTGGCAGGGCAAGTTTCTTACTCACAACAGATCATTTTAAAAAAGGAAGTGTCACCCAACATAAATAGTACAATGTGATCACAAACATTGAGTCACTTCAATGAACTCAGATAGAATAATCTAATTCTACCATACATCAAATAACCTAAGTTATTTTATTTTTTTACACAAAGAGGCCACTGCCAAAATACAATGAAAACCTGTAAGTGCATAATCGCCAGTTTTAAACTGCCAATTTAATATTTATTGGAGGATCCTTGTTCGGCTTTACAGTGGGAATATAGAATTTTGGGACTTTAGACTTTTAACACCATAGTTTTCTCCATGTTGCAGACAAAACATTGCTGCGAAAACACTGTAGTTGCATGGATTAAATGGAGAGTTAATAAATGGTCTGTCTCATTTATATTAGTTGGTCTTATGATTACCACTCATTTATGTGTTTTCTTTTTTACTATTCAAAATTTACAGGGAGTTACCCAAGACTTTTTGCTAAATGTATTTGCAGAACAATTCCTATACTGTCTTGTAAGAAGGGAAAACATTAGAATAAAGTTAACACACCTCTGATCTGACAGTGGAAATATTAAGACTGGGCAGTAATAGGTCATTAAACGTTTTGACTCATGGTCAGGTCAAATGTTCTGTCCTAAAACTCTGTGATGTAGTGTTTTGTTTCATTGGCTTTCATTGCAGACAGTCTTAGCAGACAGCTTTTGTACTCTTCACACTCTTTTTTACATGAACATATTCGCAGAATAATGTCAGAGAGAGACAAAAGACAGTTCAACTGGCAATAGCAGTCCTTTAGAATGCTGAAATCCATTTCTAAAAGCTAAACTATAAAGTATTTTATAATTATCATTACAGAAACGTGTCTTGGCTCTTTACTAAGATCTATTCGAAATCTAAAACACCCCTTCCATGTTATCAGGGGGCGGCCTCACATTATCTCTGAAGCAGTTTAAGGGAAACATGCTGTTTGAAAATGACCAAATATCTGGCAGTGACATAATTTGAGAGAAATGCAGTAACAGTTTTGACAAAGTATCTTCTTAATAACCATGGATAAAGTCTGAAGGAGTCTTGAGTTTTTATGAAGGCTCAATTTAAAGACTGGAAATACTGGTATCTGAAAACATTGACATAGAAGTAGTTTTAAAATCAATTTCATCACTGACACTTTTCTAATAATGTCTATATTAAATAAATCACCAAAAGAAAGCTACTTGAAATAAACTAGAAACCAATGTTTTTCATATTTAAATCAGTGTGCATTTGTTTTCAGTCCCCTTTACTATATTAACCCTTCATAAAATTCAGTACAACAAATTGCCTCTTGAAGTAAGTTTAATCTCAGTAAATACAACTGTTTGTTAGAAAACAATAATGAAACAGCATCACAGAGACCAAAGAACACAGCAAACATTTGAGTGATACAGTTGTGAAGATGTTTAAAACAGCAATAAGATGAAACAATTTGGGCCTTTTAGGGAGCCCTGGTCAATCTATAACCTATCTATCTAAAAATAAAATTTTTCCCATCCACTTTATAATTATTCAAAGATTTCTGTTAGTCTATCACATACAATCTAAAAAAACAGATATATTCAAATTTGTGATTGTAACCTCACAAAATATGAATACTTTTAAAAGGCCCTATGCTGCAATATTAAAAACATATTACGTTTTTTCTAGAGCTCCTTTTTTCATTTCTTCTAAATCCTCTTTTTAGTTTCCATCTCTAATTTATCCTTCAAAAAGGAGATATATTTTTTTTCACTGTGATTATTATGATTTTTCTTGACTTTCTAGCTTTCAACACTCACTGGCACCAAATTTCAGCCCTAAAGCAAGAGGGGGTTTTGCATAATGTTTGATCTAATCCCTATTTCCCTCTGATCCCAGAACTTTTCAGCTCATATATCATTCTTCATCCTGCCACTCCTCCTCTCTCTCTTTCTCTGTCACCATCACTTAAGTTTTTAGCCTTAAGCAGAGACCTGTCACCTCCTTTTTTGGGCCAAGTCCCAATGCTCAGTACATGCATGGTAGAGATTCCATCAACACCCCAATTACTCCCCAGTATTACATCTTTAGCATATGTGCAGACGAGGAACAGTAGGCCGTGGGAAAAAGTTACACCCCTGGGAACCATGCACTGCAAACACAAACCATAGGCGAGCTGCAGAAAGAAGATGAGGAGCAGTAAGAGCTTAGCTTGGATTGCCTAGACTTCTAGTACCAAAATAAAACAACGGATTTTGGCATCTACTAGACTGCAGACTCTTTTATGGTTTTCTAATATGTTTTCAATCCAATAAAACCTTGGATTGTATACTAAATATATTTATTTACTCCTAAAGCAGGAGATAAGTATTCCCTGCATGTGAGGAGCACTGGAAAACATAATTTTGCAAAAGCACTTAAGAACAACAGCAGACTCTGGTTAAGCAAATCAATGCAGCAGAGGAAACATTGTCAAAAGATGCATTTAAAAACAAAAACTAATCATAAACATCTAAAAATAAACAGAAAAACTGGGAATTTACTGACAGAGGAACTCTAATTTTACTAGGCCTACAGTGGTGTAAGAAAGCATCTGCCTCCTCATAGATTTTTTCTGTTTTTGCTTTTTTTACAGTTAAATGTCAGATCAGTAAAAATTAATACTGGATGAAGATAACCTGAGTAAATACAAAAACAAGTTTTTAAATTATGATTTCATTCATTAAGGGGTAAAAGCTATTTGAACCAACCTGGCCCTATGTGAAAATATAATTGCTCTCTATATCTAAGAACTAGTTATGCCACTTTTAGCAGTTCACATCAAGTTTGCAATAACTGGTAAGGAGTCTTTTACATTACTATTGACGAGTTTTGACCTATTCTCTTTTGCAGAAATGTTTTAATTTAGCCACACTGGAGGATTTTTCAGTATGAACATTTTTAAGGTAATACTACAGTATTGAAATTAGATTTAAGTTCAGACTTAGGCTAGATCACTCTAATATTTCATTTAGTTTATTTTAGTGTTTTAGAGGTGGCTTTGCCAGATTGCTTTACATCATCACTGCATAACCAAAGTGCGAATGGGCTTAAGGCCATGTTGTGATTATGAATCTGAGTATATTATTTAATATTTAATATTAATATTTTTTATATTTCATCAAATAATATTTCGGTTAAGGGTTGTCCTGTGAATACCAGCCCAGTAAGGCGGTGGTATTAGGACAAAATAGAAAGGTGTGAGATGAGCTCTAACATTATTGAACAGCAAAACTGCACACATATGGAATGAATTCACATAATTTCTTAAAATATAATAATTTATTAACAAAAATATGTCAACTCAAGGTCAAACATTTCAATCAACAAACTCTTTACTATGCTAAAACAATCCAACTAAACTACCAAGCAAAATTAAAGAATAGGGAAGACTAATGGGCTATGTACAATATAAACAAATTGATTAAAGATGATTGAAAACCATGACTAGAAGAATGATGCAACATTACAATGTAATGGGTATGTTTGAGAACCAAGGATTATCTTGAAGAATCTGGAAGTGAAGTTAAATTAGTCTTGGAACCAACTTAGGCAATAATCAGCATACCTTTAGACAACCATTCACAATGCAAGATCAGATAAAATATTATTTTATTAAAATAATGTTTTAAAGAAAGATCTGCTGAATAAAACCAACCTTCCGGATGACTAATTCCTGATGGGGTCTCATTAGCTGCCTTTATTTATTAAAATAATATTTAAAGAAATATTATTAAGGGAATATTTTGGAAAAGAGCCAAATCTTTCTGGAGAAATGGGGCTTAATGGTAAAATAATGTTTAGGGACACATTATTTACTGGATTGAAAACTAAACCTTTCTGGGTAAATATTATTTGGCAGCAAGCACGTGTCCTTAGCTGTTAGCAGTAAAAGCTAAGGACTAAAAGGAGGCTGACAGCTTAGTACCAGAATCAAACACACACCTTTAAAAATACCGTCAATAAAAGGGTTAAAATGCATAAGCGCGGACGGCACGTTATGATCAATCTTCTGTTTAAAATCACCCTTCAAGTAAAGTTTGTCTTAACTTTAAAAACATACAAACAAAGAACACAAAACTGAACTTATGTGCTGCAGATAAGTCTGCTAGCACCAAGATAGCTGAGTTCAACCCAAACAAAACCAAACTTCATAAAATGAAAAATGTTTAGATCATTTCAATCTAAATCCTTCTCTATTATTGTGCCCAAACACCAAACCTCGTATTGAGGCAACGTGTTGAACGTGTTGAGGAGTTGTCTGGGCGACTAAGAAGTTTGAAGAAACATCCACAGTCAACAAGCGGTTAGCTTTCAGCTAACCTCCGGAGCAGTGGCTGGAAGTCAGCTTGTTCTGTCCGCTGACCACACTGCACGTTACCACGGGATGCGGCTCCTGTTGTCGTCCTCTCAGACTGGGGAAAAACCGCTCCACTCTGCGTCGTAGAGACAGCGTCTCTGCAGGGAACTCTGGAACACAGTTTGCTTCTGGAGACCTCAGAGAGAAAGTAAAGCAATACTTATACCTTAATCTCTCTTTATGCATGAATACCGGATTCTTTCAACACTAATTCATCAGTACTTTACTTGTGCATATGATCACGTGATCTTATGACACCCTTGGATCCAGTTTGAAGAGTTTTGTCTTTTTGCCTGCAAAGAGACATTAGTGTGCTGTTTTCCCACCTATCCCAATGATCACCGGTGTGGAAGAGGCAGGATGTAGCAAGAGTAGTGCTTTGATTTGGGCAGTGACATCACAGGAAGTCCACAGTTATCCAGTTTCCTCCTTCTGAAGTTGTGCTTGAAGTCGGTTAAATGCAATTTAATTTGAAAGTTCCAGAAAGGTTTGTACCACATTTCTTGTTGTAACTCATGGCTGTGGGTCCCAACAGCCATATACTTTCAGCTGGACATCCCCCTGCAGGGTTTTCTGGTAGAGAGCAAAATTCACGATTTTATTAAATTGTGGTAAGTCATCCAGGTGTTGAGGAAGCAAAAGAGCCTCAAACCTTTACACCACCACCACTTTATCTTTATCCAATATAAAAATTCCTGTAACACAGGTCTTAGATTTGATAATCTAATATATTCCTGTCACACAGGTATTAGATTTGATAATCTAAGACCTGTGTGACAGGAAAAGCAAAAACAGACCACATGGTGTAGTACAGAGGTGGTTAGCCGGTGCCCCTGCATTCCTGGGTCTGATGTCTCATTTTCCTCTTGACATTACTCCATATATACTCTACATTCAAAAGGGTTTAGGTTTGGCCAACTAACCAGCTGATCAACAAAGGGTATACATTGATCATACAACCTGGCATTGGTAGTGAGGGCTGGTGCCTAATCCTGCAGGAAAATGAAATTAGAATTTCCAACAAACTTTGTTAGCAGAGTGAAGCTTGAAATGCAGGCAGACAGTTTCCTGGCAGAACACTGTGCTGACTGGCTTCATAAGACTTGTCAGATGACATGGCTCCCCAAATCATCACTGACTGTAAAAATGAGGCCTTTAAGCAGCATGGATTCTGTGCTTAACCACTCTTCCTCCAGATTCTAGGACCCTGAATTCTAAATGAGATCAGGCCAACATGGCCCAACACAACAAACGCAATAGTTCTATCCCATGCCACTTGAAGCACTGACTCCAACCACAATCCACCTCTTTTTAATCCGTCAACTCTTTAATGATTTTTGCATCACAAACATCTCAAGGCAGCAGTTATACTTATTCCGTATAACTTTTACTTCCACTCAATGTTCCATTAGTATGCTTGAATGCAGCACACACTAATTTATCGAGATGCATTCACCTATTTATTTATTTATCTGGTATTTCAAATACCAGTAATGAAATACATATAAACATACAGGTCCTTCTCAAAATATTAGCATATTGTGATAAAGTTCATTATTTTCCATAATGTCATGATGACAATTTAACATTCATATATTTTAGATTCATTGCACACTAACTGAAATATTTCAAGTCTTTTATTGTCTTAATACGGATGATTTTGGCATACAGCTCATGAAAACCCAAAATTCCTATCTCACAAAATTAGCATATTTCATCCGACCAATAAAAGAAAAGTGTTTTTAATACAAAAAACGTCAACCTTCAAATAATCATGTACAGTTATGCACTCAATACTTGGTCGGGAATCCTTTGGCAGAAATGACTGCTTCAATGCGGCGTGGCATGGAGGCAATCAGCCTGTGGCACTGCTGAGGTCTTATGGAGGCCCAGGATGCTTCGATAGCGGCCTTTAGCTCATCCAGAGTGTTGGGTCTTGAGTCTCTCAACGTTCTCTTCACAATATCCCACAGATTCTCTATGGGGTTCAGGTCAGGAGAGTTGGCAGGCCAATTGAGCACAGTGATACCATGGTCAGTAAACCATTTACCAGTGGTTTTGGCACTGTGAGCAGGTGCCAGGTCGTGCTGAAAAATGAAATCTTCATCTCCATAAAGCTTTTCAGCAGATGTAAGCATGAAGTGCTCCAAAATCTCCTGATAGCTAGCTGCATTGACCCTGCCCTTGATAAAACACAGTGGACCAACACCAGCAGCTGACACGGCACCCCAGACCATCATTGACTGTGGGTACTTGACACTGGACTTCTGGCATTTTGGCATTTCCTTCTCCCCAGTCTTCCTCCAGACTCTGGCACCTTGATTTCCGAATGACATGCAGAATTTGCTTTCATCTGAAAAAAGTACTTTGGACCACTGAGCAACAGTCCATTGCTGCTTCTCTGTAGCCCAGGTCAGGCGCTTCTGCCGCTGTTTCTGGTTCAAAAGTGGCTTGACCTGGGGAATGCGGCACCTGTAGCCCATTTCCTGCACACGGCTGTGCACGGGGTGTCTAGATGTTTCTACTCCAGACTCAGTCCACTGCTTCCGCAGGTCCCCCAAGGTCTGTAATCGGCCCTTCTCCACAATCTTCCTCAGGGTCCGGTCACCTCTTCTCGTTGTGCAGCGTTTTCTGCCACACTTTTTCCTTCCCACAGACTTCCCACTGAGGTGCCTTGATACAGCACTCTGGGAACAGCCTATTCGTTCAGAAATTTCTTTCTGTGTCTTACCCTCTTGCTTGAGGGTGTCAATAGTGGCCTTCTGGACAGTAGTCAGGTCGGCAGTCTTACCCATGATTGGGGTTTTGAGTGATGAACCAGGCTGGGAGTTTTAAAGGCCTCAGGAATCTTTTGCAGGTGTTTAGAGTTAACTCGTTGATTCAGATTATTAGGTTCATAGCTCGTTTAGAGACCCTTTTAATGATATGCTAATTTTGTGAGATAGGAATTTTGGGTTTTCATGAGCTGTATGCCAAAATCATCCGTATTAAGACAATAAAAGACCTGAAATATTTCAGTGAGTGTGCAATGAATCTAAAATATATGAATGTTAAATTTTCATCATGACATTATGGAAAATAATGAACTTTATCACAATATGCTAATATTTTGAGAAGGACCTGTACTGACAAATTAAATAAAATATTAATTGTGAGGACTAAGAAAACAAAAAAAATTTTCTAGATTACTTTGTAATATTTCAATTATTAGAAGCAACTATTTGATAGAGAGTAATAGTTTGTTTTGCTTAACAAAACTTAAGCAGGTCATTTACAGGTTCTTTTTTTAAAATATTTAAATCGTCATTGAAATTAAAAATATGTCCTCCAAGAGGGGACCTAGAAAAAAGGCAGCAGAGTTACACAAAGATACTGTACATTCATACATAACATGTCTGAACAAATCTGGCAGCACAAGATAAAGGTACAGAATCGAAACGATTTACAATTGGTTAAACTGGTTCTTTCTTTGTCTTTCAAGATTACCTTGAATACACCAAACGTCACCAGCTCTGTCAGGTTTGAATCTTTCTTTAATTCATTCCAGGGATGGGGTGCAGCATATTTAAAATCTTCTTTACCCAGTTCAGTTCTGACCCTGGGAACAGTCAGGTAATGAAAAGCCTGAGATTCATAATGATTGAGGGGTTTGATTGAGGGAATTAGGCTTTTCTACACAAAAAGCAGCCAGGATAAATGTCTACGAACAGACAGAGAAGGACGACCAGCAGTAGTGTACAAATGACAATGATGGAAACGATGTCCAGAACCAGTAACAAAAGTCTAATTTATTTAGATTTTGCTCTGATGAATTCTTATACAAGTCACCATAGTTCAGCAGGGCCTGAAATGTTGCTGAAATTAAATGATCTCTGATTGCCAAGATAGGTAAGACTAGAGAAGAAACCCAACTTGACTTTCAATTTAGACACAGGCCTGTTTATGTGCTCCTTGACACAGTGATGATAGCACCAAAGTAGTTACAAGTTAACAATTTCAATTTATGTCCCATTTACTGTTGTAATTCTAGGAAGAATTGCTGGTAATTATTTACCTCCAGAGGACAACATGAAATTGGACTTCTCAGGATTCTGTAGAAGTTTAAGTCAGACTGGACTCTGTTAAAAACAGTCTGAACTAATTTCATAGTTTGCACTACAGATTGAGAGAAACAGTAGATGACAACATCATCAGCATAAAAATTATGCGTGGCATGTGGTAAATCCTGACTAAGGTAATTCACATAGATAATGAACACTGGTCCGAGAGTTGAACCTTGAGGAACACATTTTGTTATGTGGACAACTGAAGAGCAGGACCCCGTTGATCTCACACACTGTGTTCTACCAGACAAATACAGGTCCTTCTCAAAACATTAGCATATTGTGATAAAGTTCAGTATTTTCCATAATGTCATGATGAAAATTTAACATTCATATATTTTAGATTCATTGCACACTAACTGAAGTATTTCAGGTCTTTTATTGTCTTAATACGGATGATTTTGGCATACAGCTCATGAAAACCCAAAATTCCTATCTCACAAAATTAGCATATCATTAAAAGGGTCTCTAAACGAGCTATGAACCTAATCATCTGAATCAACGAGTTAACTCTAAACACCTGCAAAAGATTCCTGAGGCCTTTAAAACTCCCAGCCTGGTTCATCACTCAAAACCCCAATCATGGGTAAGACTGCCGACCTGACTGCTGTCCAGAAGGCCACTATTGACACCCTCAAGCAAGAGGGTAAGACACAGAAAGAAATTTCTGAACGAATAGGCTGTTCCCAGAGTGCTGTATCAAGGCACCTCAGTGGGAAGTCTGTGGGAAGGAAAAAGTGTGGCAGAAAACGCTGCACAACGAGAAGAGGTGATCGGACCCTGAGGAAGATTGTGGAGAAGGGCCGATTCCAGACCTTGGGGGACCTGCGGAAGCAGTGGACTGAGTCTGGAGTAGAAACATCCAGAGCCACCGTGCACAGGCGTGTGCAGGAAATGGGCTACAGGTGCCGCATTCCCCAGGTCAAGCCACTTTTGAACCAGAAACAGCGGCAGAAGCGCCTGACCTGGGCTACAGAGAAGCAGCACTGGACTGTTGCTCAGTGGTCCAAAGTACTTTTTTCGGATGAAAGCAAATTCTGCATGTCATTCGGAAATCAAGGTGCCAGAGTCTGGAGGAAGACTGGGGAGAAGGAAACCAAAATGCCAGAAGTCCAGTGTCAAGTACCCACAGTCAGTGATGGTCTGGGGTGCCGTGTCAGCTGCTGGTGTTGGTCCACTGTGTTTTATCAAGGGCAGGGTCAATGCAACTAGCTATCAGGAGATTTTGGAGCACTTCATGCTTCCATCTGCTGAAAAGCTTTATGGAGATGAAGATTTCATTTTTCAGCACGACCTGGCACCTGCTCACAGTGCCAAAACCACTGGTAAATGGTTTACTGACCATGGTATCACTGTGCTCAATTGGCCTGCCAACTCTCCTGACCTGAACCCCATAGAGAATCTGTGGGATATTGTGAAGAGAACGTTGAGAGACTCAAGATCCAACACTCTGGATGAGCTAAAGGCCGCTATCGAAGCATCCTGGGCCTCCATAAGACCTGAGCAGTGCCACAGGCTGATTGCCTCCATGCCACGCCGCATTGAAGCAGTCATTTCTGCAAAAGGATTCCCGACCAAGTATTGAGTGCATAACTGTACATGATTATTTGAAGGTTGACGTTTTTTGTATTAAAAACACTTTTCTTTTATTGGTTGGATGAAATATGCTAATTTTGTGAGATATGAATTTTGGGTTTTCATGAGCTGTATGCCAAAATCATCCGTATTAAGACAATAAAAGACCTGAAATATTTCAGTTAGTTTGCAATGAATGTAAAATGTATGAATGTAAAATTTTCATCATGACATTATGGAAAATAATGAACTTTATCACAATATGCTAATATTTTGAGAAGGACCTGTATTTATGTAAATGTACTAAGGACTTTCTTTGCTCCTCAGGTCGATCTTTTCTCAGGAGTCATAGCAGAAAAAAAGGCTTTAATGTATTTTTTTGCAGAGACAAGCTGTTGCCTGGTGCTTGCTGGAAAAGCAAGTCTGAGCTTTTAAGAACCACATCGTACATGACTAATCAACTCCTATTAAAATATATTTTTGTGAAAATGTTGAGGATTACAAGCTGTCTCTGTAAGTGAATTCTTCTCTTACAAATATTTAAATATACCAGCTGTAGCATGTTTCTTTGATGGTGGATGCATTTTAAGCAAGCTGCATAAGTCAAAGAGCACAGGGCCTAAAGGTGCTGCAGAAGGCCTGCTGGTGAGTATATGACAGTTCTTAAAGTAGCCTATTTTTGTCTGATTATGGTAGAATGACGTATTGATGTTGACATCTAGGCTCTGCTGAGACGGATAAATCTGTTGCAAAGATTTCTATTCTACACTAAATGCACCATGGAGAAAAAGGAAGAAATAAAAATTAACAAGTAAACAGAAAGTTAGATGTAATCATCCGTACCTAACCTAGTTGGTGTCTTAGTGGTCTATAAGATGTGTTGCACCAGTACTGAATGGTTAGAAATAATACGCAAAAGAAAAACAAAAGCACAAGCAGGATTCTAGGATTAGAGCATTTAAAATGGAGAGTGAAGATCAAGTCCAACTGGTACATCACCATGAGACTAATGAAGGAGCCTGTGAGGTGAAAAGCTAGTGGATAGAATACTAGGCCACGATGGGAAAGGTAGTGAGGAGGGTATTACTAGCAGCTTTTGAAAATGATTGTGCCCATGTGCTCATGCACACCTCTGTAGCTTATCTGACTTTATAACCACTTCAGGGACACAAAATGTACTGCACTCATTAATCTAATTTTAATAATTGATGCCGTCTTCTCCAAAAGGAGTTTAGTCTGGACTGCAAGCATAAAATGAGACATTTAGTGCTCTGTGGTAATTGCCTGATTAGTATATTCTTTTCTATTAGGTCAGTGTACAGCCAATGGAATGGCTTGTGCAATATCATTTTAGGTGCAATATTGTTCTGATTAAATCCATCCACTGTCTGGATTTCCAATTAGATATCTATAGTAATGCATGCAAGGTCATATTAGAACATCAGCAATGAAGTCTTGTAAACGGTAGTATGTGTTTTAGCCTTTTTGTCCACTAATACACATAAACAACAGTCTTCCAAGGTCTTACTCATAGATGAAAACATAATCTTTGTGTTGTAAATCCAAATTAAAGCAGCACTACACTTCTTTAGCATCATTTAATTCTATTTTCTCTATACTGATCTCTACTCTGGCTTCCGCCCACTGTCATGATCCGCACCTGTTTGTGTTTCTTGTGATTTCACTCACCTGTTTTTCATATTGTTCTTTTCACCTCAGTGTATTTAAGTTCCTGTTTTCTGTCCCTTCATTGTTAGATACTTTCTGTTGTCATCACTGTTGCTGTCTTCCTGTTGTGTGTGTTTCCATCATGTCTGAAAGTTTATCATTCCCTCCAATAAAATGTATATATCCACCACGTGCCCGTCGATGTCTTGTTGCTGATTTGGTCCTCTACTCAAAAAAATATGACATCCAGAGAAAACCAACACCAAAGAAGATGACTCTTAGGTTAATTGGTTTATGTTAATTGCTTTTATGAGTGAGTGTATGCATGAAGAGCTGCATCTTCTCACTGGTAAAAACACGGACCTCTGCGAATCAGCGGTTCTCTGCTTCACCGAGACATGGCTGAGTGAAAACATCCCGGACTGCGCACTGCTGATGCCGGACTTCCAGCTGTTCAGAGTGGATCGCAGCGCGGAGCTATCGGGGAAGAAGCGAGGAGGCGGAATCTGCTTTTATATAAACAAAGGTTGGTGCAGAAACATAAAAGTGCTGGGGAAAACATGCAGTCCTGATCTGGAGTCATTTTCCATAAACTGTAAACCGTTTTATTCACCGAGAGAGTTTTCCTCGTTTATAATAATCGGCTCATATTTTCCACCCCATGGCTGCACTTCTGCCGTGGAAAAACATCTCGCTGAGCTGATTACAGACGTGGAAAAAAAACAAACGGACTCTTTCATCATAATACTGGGAGAAAATAATACTGGGAATACCAGATACAAAAACACACTGGACCATTGTTACACAGCTTTAAAGGACTCATATCATGCTGTTACCAGGGCTGCTCTGGGTTTTTCGGATCATTATCTAATCCACATCATCCCAACCTACAGACAGAGACTAAGAGCTTCCAAACCCAAGGTTCACACTGTTAAGAAGTGGACTGAGGAATCAAAGCAGATGGTACAGGCCTGCTTTGAATGCACAGACTGGACTGTTTTTGAAACTTCAGCCACTGACCTAAACCAACTAACTGATGTGGTGACATCATACATCCGTTTCTGTGAGGACATGTGTGTGCAGACCAGGACCTTCTGCACCTTTGGGAATAACAAGGCATGGTTTACTCCACACCTCAGGAATCTGCACAGGGAAAAAGAGGAAGCTCACAGCAGTGGAGATTGGGCGCGGTACAGGCAGGCCAGGAACAGACTAACAAAGGAGATCAAAGCAGCCAAGAGATGCTAGAGTGAGAAGCTTAAGAACAGCCTTTCTACTGGTGACACTTCAGCTGTATGGACTGGTCTGAGAAACCTGACTGCCTATAGGAGCCCCCCCACCCTTATGAACAGAGTCCTCGCCTGGCGAACCGTTTGAATAGCTTCTACTGCATACATGACAAGAAGCCATTCACACCTCAAACCATCTCCTCCACATCCCATTCAGGAGCAAATTCCTCCCACAAAGTAACCAACCCCCTACCTTCAGATCCTCTGCCTGCACTAAAGATCTCCGAGGAAGATGTAAATAGGCTCTTTCAGCGCATGAAAACAAAGAAAGCTGGAGGACTTGATAACGTCTCCCCATCATGCCTGAAAGCCTGTGCAAATCAACTCGCTCCGATCTTCCCAAGGATCTTCAACAAATCACTGGAGAAATGTGAGGTCCCCTCCTACCTCAAACGATCCACCATCATCCCGGTTCCCAAGAAACCCACCATCCTAGTATTAAATGACTACAGGCCTGTAGCCCTGACGTCTGTGGTCATGAAATCCTTTGAGCGGCTGGTGTTGAAGCACCTGAAAGACATTACAGGCCCCCTGCTGGACCACCTGCAATTTGCTTACCGAGCAAACAGGTCGGCAGATGATGCTGTTAACTTAGGTCTACACTTCATCCTGCAACACCTCGACCGTCCAGGGACGTATGCCAGGTTCCTGTTTGTAGACTTCCGCTCGGCCTTCAACACCATCCTACCAGACATCCTCCACCAGAAGCTCACCCAGCTCAACGTCCCAGCCTCCACCTGTCTGTGGATCAACAGCTTCCTGACGGACCGACAGCAGCAGGTGAGACTGGGTAGCACCTTCTCCCGAACCAGATCTATAAGTTGCTCCTTGAACCCTGAAGGGTTGTCCCCGTTCTGGCTTCTGAACCCAGAGACGAGGGTTCTCCAAGCTGTGCTTCTGCCTCTGAGGGTTCTCCAGGCTCTGTGTCTGCCTCTGAGGGTTCTCCAGGCTCTGTTTCTGAGGGTTCCCCAGGCTCTACTTCCGAGGGTTCTCCAGGCTCTGCTTCCGAGGGTTCTCCTGGCTCTGCCTCTGAGGGTTTGCCAGGCTCTGCCTCTGAGGGTTTGCCAGGCTCTGCCTCTGAGGGTTCGCCAGGCTCCACGCCTCCGGAGTTCCACAGAGTTTCTGGGGGGACCTCTGCTCTGCTCGGTCGGCCTCCTGACCAACCTGCAGGTTCCCGTCGCAGACTGCCACGGTCTCTACGCTTCTGTCTGCCTCCATGCCTTCGCCATCGACCGCCCAGAACTCTATGGTGCAGGTCCTAGCGCTGGCCTGAACTCCGTGCCAGCTCGGGACGACCTCCTGGTTGCCCGTCTGAACTCTGTGCCTGCTCAGGACGACCTCCTGGTCGCCCGCCTGGACTCTGTGCCTGCTCGGGACGACCTCCTGGTTACCCGCCTGAACTTTGTGCCTGCTCGGGACGACCTCCTGGCCGCCCGCCTGAACATTGTTTTTGGCCCTCCTACTGAGGCCCCCACTGCCTGCCCTGGTCAGGTTGTCTTTTGTTTGGACTCTTGTGGACTCTTGTTTAACTGTTGAAGTTTTGAATCGTTCTTCTGTTTGTTTTGCTGGTCATGCTTTAATTTTTGTATTCATGTTTTGCTAAGTTGTTTTCCTAGATTAGGCTTCTGGTTATGCTTTGATTTCATGCTTGTCTAGTTTGATTTCTATTAGTTTGTATTCTTGAATTCCTGTTTTTGCCGCAGCCATGTTTTGTTCTGTCTGTCAGTTAAGTTTATTCAGTTCACCTGCTCAAAGTCAATCTGTCTCCTTGCTCCACTTGGTTTTCACTCCATATATAAACACCTGTTCAGTTAGTCATCGCAGAAACATTTGTCATATCATGTCTTGTTTTCAATTCATGCTCATGTCCTGCTGTTCACGCCAAGCCTGTTTTGCCAGCCTGCCCATTTCTGTTTTTGCCCTCACCTCCTGTGAGTGAGTTTTTTTGTTATTAAATATTTTTCCACTTACCATCATGCTGCCTGCTAGTCTGCATTCTGGGTTCGTCCGTTGCTCAAGCCGTGACAATGATATTATCAAAGATGTCTGACTTTTGAAGTCCTACTTGAACACAACATTATGGCATGTAATTGGCATAGATCAGAGTTGTCTTATATAAGGTATTTAGAACCAAAATTTTTCTGGGCGGTTATAAAAAATACTGAAAATAAAATTCCAAAAGATACATACAAAAGCTATTTAAACATGACAGCCAACATTCAAATTTAACCAGAAAAAGCTGGACATTCTGAAGGACTTTTTCTCATTACATTATATATATATATATATATATATATATATATATATATATATATATATAAATGTGCAAAAGGTTTTAGGCAGATGTGAAAAAATGCTGTAAACAAAGAATGCTTTCAAAAATGGAAGTGTTAATCATTTATATTCTTTAGTCAACAAAATGCAGTGAATGAACAAAAGAGAAATCTAAATCAAATCAATATTTGTGTGACCACTCTTTGCCTTCAAAACAGCATCAATTCTTCTAGGTCCACTTGCATACAGTTTTTGAAGGAACTCGGCTGGTAGGTTGTTCCAAACATCTTGGAGAAGTAACCACAGATCTTCTGTGAATGTAGGTTTTCTCATATCCTTCTGTCTCATAATGTAATCCCAGACACACCTGATGATGTTGAGATCAGGGCTCTGTGGGGGGGGCCATACCATTACTTCCATTAATTATTGTTCTTCTTTACGCTGAAGATAGTTCTTAATGACTTTGGCTGTATGTTTGGGTTTGCTCAATTAGCATTTTGTAAATTTATAAAAATAAACAATCATCATTTAAATTTCTAAAGCATTCTTTGTTTACAGCATTTTTTCATAATGGCCTAAAACGTTTGCACAGTACTGTATATATATATAACATAGTCAGAAAGCTGCTGTGTCTCTGCTGTTTACTTAAACTCCCTTTTGCTATAAATAAAGAACATAAGCTGTGGTCATAAAAAATACCATTAGGAGCAATTACAAAGTTTTTTGGTAAAATTAATTTTAACCATCTAAAGTATGTCCAAATTTATTTGAAAGGGATATCGTAATACGTCTTAATTTTTTTTCACGTCTGTCTATTAGACACAAATTACAGTCAAGCCTAAACAAGGCTGAATATAAGTTGTTGTTTTTTTCTCAGTCACTACAGTTAAGAATTGGATAAATACTAACAACCTCTACCTGTCTTTACCCCTTCAAATAAATTGTGAATATGATATGCCCTTTCTCACAAATACAAATGCCAGTGTCCAGTAAAAGTAGGACAATGCAGATTGTTTTTTTTTAACAGTCCCCCCCCCCCATTCCTTTTCCACCCTACCGTTGAAGAGAGTTTGACAGTCCCTTTCCTTTTTAAGAGCCAGATTATTAAAGGTAAGACATTGTCCATGTTTTCCAACTTCATAACGTTGCAGCATTTGGTTTTTATTGGATTCCCTCTGAAATGTCATTGTTATTGTACTGACAATTCCTTAAAGACACTTCCTCCTGTTCGCAGTTCAGAAGGTTAAAAGTGAATAATTGTCTAGGGCTTTTTAATTACTTGGAAAAACTGCAGAAACTCTCCATCCTCTCAGGAAATCAACATGTTATTACGAAAAGCAGGAATACCTTGGTAAAAGTAGAACATTTATGTGAAATACTTGAAACTTTCCTCTGTTTTTCATACTTTTCTTTTGCCAATCTTGACAACAGTCTGCCCTCCCACTTCCCCAGCTCAGAATGTTTTGAATCTTCGAGGAGCTTTTCTCTGTTCAGCCAGTTATATATGCCTATCTCTTCTCTTCTCTTCTCTTCTCTTCTCTTCTCTTCTCTTCTCTTCTCTTCTCTTCTCTTCTCTTCTCTTCTCTTCTCTTCTCTTCTCTTCTCTTCTCTTCTCTTCTCTTCTCTTCTCTTCTCTTCTCTTCTCTTCTCTTCTCTCTGTCTGTCTGTCTGTCTGTTCCTAAAGTTGCAATTATCTCTAACACTTGATAAAAGCCTAAGGCTTTCTCTGACTCTCCCTCTCAATCTGACTTTATTGCCTTCATTATAATGCACTTAATCAACAGTTGATGCTTTTTCAGGTCCTTTTCTGATCTCTCCTTGTCTCAGGATTTTCCATCTCCTGTAATCATTGTTTTTTCTTTGTTTTTATGGCAGCCAACCCTCCTATATTCTGCTCTTCAGCTGTCTTGCTTTCTTCTATACCTCAGGCAAAGTATATTTTCAGTGTAATGAATTGTCAAAAATAGGTCAAACAGCAAAATACGTTCTCTTTGCCTTCCCTCTCATTTTCTGTTATTACATGCTGTTCCTAGTTCTATTAGATGCCAGGGTACTCCTCCACCTCCAATTTCCCCCCCTTCGTAACACTCTGCTTTCATCTCAGATGGTTGCACATTCAATCTCGGACCTCGCTTGCTCATAGATGCCTCCAGACCAACAGGACACACTTTGATGCTTCACTCCATGTGCTAAAAGGCAGCATAGCCACTTTGCAAGACCCCAGGAGGTTCGCTGCACTTATTCAAGTGCAGTTTGACATCTTCTTTCACCTGGGTCTAGATGAAAAAAAATGTCTGGTTCATTCAGTCCCTGTAGTGCACCTTAAAATTGCCTTGTAAAACAATACACCTGCATGAATAATTGTTCATGTACAGCTGAAAGGTATACAAGTCAATTTGTTTTGCAGACACATTAAAGGAAATATTCCTTAAACTTTATATAAAAGGGTTGAAATAAAAATCCATACAGTCAAGCACATTATTCATTTTAAACTCAGCGCAGCAAGACCCCAGCTGTGTGGAGATCTGCGTGTATGTGGGTGTTTTCGTCTTTGCTTTCTAATGGGAACAAATCTGATAGGATGAAAATAATGAATCATCTGAGGCTGCCAGTAAAGATGGAATTACCGCTAAATTATTTGTGTTATTAATTTTTCTCTGGTGTTTGTTGTGTGTCTTTTCCAGGATGGTTGAATACTCTCTGGATTTGCAGAACATCAACTTCACAGCCATCAGAACAGTGAGGGTACTTCGACCTCTCAAGGCAATTAACAGGGTGCCAAGTAAGTCGCAATATCTCTTCAAATTTCTAGGTTACGAAAAGGAGGTGTCTGCCACAGGGCATTTCGTAATGATAGTTTGTAGGTGCAACCCATTTTGGGGAAGTTTTGTACCTGCTTGGACAACCAAAGACGTAAAGTATTTTTTATAAACTACTCATAGAATGCTGTAAAAATCTTTTATGTGACTTTGGTAAATAGTTTTTTTTTTTTTTTTTTTAATTCAGAAAGTTATTTTAAACAAAGTAGCTTTTGTCTTTTTGGTTATAGTCAAATTTATTGGGGGATGAGTGACGTGGGCCAAGTGAACAATTAGTTGGAATAAGGCAAGATATAAAGTCTTTAAAAAATAATACATAATTTAAAAATACATAAGTGAAATTTTTATTTAATTATCTTCCCGATTTATAATTTTTTTAAAATCCTAAATGATTTATTTCCAGGTTTTGAAATGGAAGTAAGTAGGGAAGATTTTGTTATCGTGCACATTTATTATGTGTTACATAAAATACGATAGAAAGCTATTTATCCTTACATTGTCTAAATGTCAAGATCGATAAATTCATTAATAAAATGCTGAAAAAAATAAGAAAAGTCAAAAATTAGTAAAATACATCGTCTTCCGCTTATCCTGGACCGGGTCACGGGGGCAGCAGACTCAGCAGAGACACCCAGACGTCCCTCTCCCCAGACAGCTTCACCAGATCCTCCGGGGGAGCCCAAGGCATTCCCAGGCCAGAGACATAGTCCCTCCAGCGTGTCCTGGGCTGTCCCATGGGCCTCCTTCAGGTGGGACGTGCCTGGAACACTTCCCGAGGAAGGCGTCCAGGAGGCATCCGGTATAGATGCCCGAGCCACCTCAACTGGCTCCTCTCGATGTGGAGGAGCAGCAGCTCTATTCTGAGCCCCTCCCGGATGGCCAAGCTCCTCACCCTATCTCTAAGGGAGTGCCCGGCCACCCTACGGAGGAAGCTCATTTCAGCCGGTTGTATCCGGGATCTCGTTCTTTCGGTTATGCCCCAAAGTTCATGGCCATAGGTGAGGGTAGGAACGTAGACCGACCGGTAAATCGAGAGCTTCGCTTTTCGGCTCAGCTCTCTCTTCACCACAACGGACCGGCACAGTGCCCCCATTGCTGCGGCAGCCTTACCGATCTGTCTGTCGATCTCCCGCTCCATTCTTCCCCCATTCGTGAACAAGACCCCGAGATACTTGAACTCCTCCACTTTAGGCAGGAACTCCCCTCCAACCTGAAGAGGACAAGCCACTGTTTTCCGGTCGAGTACCATGGCCTCTGACTTGGAGGCTGACTTGGAGGCCATGGTACAGCCACACTCGGCTGCGAACCACCCCAGCGCATGCTGTAGGTCTTGGCTAGAGGGGGCCAGCAGGACCACGTCATCTGCAAAAAAGAAGAGACGAAATCCACTGGTCCCCAAACCAGAACCCCTCTGGCCCTTGGCTGCGTCTAGAAATGCTGTCCATAAAAGTTATGGGACGGACCGGATGGTTTGCTAGAATTGCTTCGAGGCCAACCGGTAGTCCTTCTCCATGGCCTCACCATACTCCTCCCAGGCCCGAGTTTTTGCCTCTGCCACAGCCCGGGCTGTGGCACGCTTGGCCTCACGGTACCCATCAGCCGCCTCAGGAGTCCCACAAGCCAACCACAGCCGATAAGACTCCTCCTTCAGCTTGACAGCGTCCCTTACTGCTGGTGTCCACCACCGGGTTCTGGGGTTGCTGCCATGTCAGTCACCACAGACCTTACGGCCTCAGCTACGGGCAGCAGCATTAACAATAGATGCGGAGAACATGGTCCACTTGGACTCTATGTCTCCAACATCCCTGGTCAAAGCTCTCCCGGAGATGGGAGTTGAATAAATCCCTGGCCGAGGGCACCGCCGGACGTTCCCAGCAGACCCTCACTATGCGCTTGGGCCTGCCAAGTTTTTCCGGCTTTCTCATCCTCAAGCGGATCCAACTCACCACCAGGTGGTGATCAGTAGACAGCTCAGCCCCTCTCTTCACCCGAGTGTCCAAAACATGCGGCCGAAGGTCTGATGATATGACAACAAAGTCGATCATTGACCTCCTGCCTAGGGTGTCCTGGTGCCAAGTGCATTGATGGACACCCTTATGTTTGAACATGGTGTTCATTATGGACAATCCTTGACTAGCACAGAAGTCCACTAACAAAGCACCACTCGGATTCAGATAGGGGAGGCCATTCCTCCCGATCACGCCTCTCCAGGTGTCACTGTCGTTTCCCATGTGGGCGTTGAAATCCCCCAGCAGAATAATGGAGTCCCCGGGAGGGGCACTATCCAGCACCCCCAACAGGGACGCCAAGAAGACCGGGTACTCCGCACTACCGCTCGGCCTGTAGGCCGAAACGACGTCAGAGACCTGTCCCCAACCCGAAGAAATGCGACCCTCTCATCCACTGGGGTAAACCCCAACACGAGACGGCTGAGCTGGGGGTGCAACAAGCAAACCCACCCCAGGCTGCCACCTCTATCCATGGGCCACTCCAGAGTAGAAGAGAGTCCAGCCCCCCTCGAGGAGATGGGTTCCAGAGCCCAGGCTGTGTGTGGAGGCGAGTCCGACTATTTCTAGTCGATATCTCTCGACCTCCTGCACAAGCTCAAGCTCCATCCCCCCCAGCAAGGTGACATTCCACGTCCCTAGAGCCAGCCTAAGCATCCAGGGATCGGGCCGCTGAGGTCTCCACCTCCGTCTGCTGCCCAATCCTCTTTGCACCGGTCCCTCACGGTTCCCCCTGCAGGTGGTGGGCCCAGTGGGGGATGGCCTTGCGTCTCTCGTTCGACCTTGGCCCGGCTATGTCCCGCGAGGAGCAACCCAGCCACTAGGCACTCTCCGGCAAGTCCCGACCCCAGGCCTGGCTCCAGGGTGGGACCCCGGCTCATCCGTACGGGGCAACGTCACGTGCATCGATCTACTAGTCTTCCTGAAGGATTCTTGAACCGCTTTTTCTCTGACCCGTCACCTAGAGCCTGTTTGGCATGGGAGACCCTACCAGGGGCATTTATGCCCCAGACAACATAGCCTCTAGGATCATTTGAGCACTCAAACCCCTCCACCATGTCAAGGTGGGGGTTCAAGTAAGAAAAATACCAACACATTAAAATGTTTTGGCGTCTGTGAAACTACAGTTGAGGAGAACAATTTAATTTAATTTAATCTATGTCATTAACTATCTTAACTATAAAAGCAAGTTCGCTTAGGGTCAAAAAGCCATGACTTAAGACTTGTATTGCTAAGTCCTTGGTGCTGTCATTTTTATATACCGAGTACATGACTAAAATGATTTTTTATTTATTTTTTTTACAAAAATGGTATTTGTTGCTGTTGATGCAATAGGCAAATCCTGCTGCACTGACAGTGTGTCACACTAATAACACTTAGGCAAATGGAATATCTGAAACCGGTACCACTGCAGGAGAGCATCCTACAAAACACATCGCAAAGGCGTTGCTGTCTTTGCTTTAACTTTGTCTTTCTGGATGTGTCCCTGTTGTATTTTTAAGCAATATTCTGAGATGTTTCACAAAGCATAAAGCTAAAACAGAAAGTCAAAGCTTTGAGATCACATCTTATTATGTGGGGATACTACTTCAATACACTTATTGGAGGACAATAATCAAAATAAAAGAAAGTTATTAATCCAAAAGAACATTCCCAGCAACCAAAAGGTTCCATAAAATGATTACAGTGTTTTGGGGCTTTTAAACCTGGTCATATCAATTTGATAAGTGCTGCTAAGTTTATGGCTTTTAATGAGAAATATCTGGGCTTTTTGCTTGCAGCATTTCCTCTATGTTGATATGACTAAATTGTGCTTAGCAGGCAATCACTCTAAGAGCCTATGAGTACTCTCTAACTTGGATATGCTGGTGCTTGAAGTTAATGTTTTGCTTCCTTTGTAATTGCTTGCTGTGTACCACCCACTGCTCATAAATCTGCAGCAGAAACTAAGCTCTTCATCTTTTTACTTCTAAAAAAGTAAGTGGTAATATGGTTGGTGAAAAACAAATTCCGTTTTTGTATATCTGGCATAAATCATAAAAGGGAGGCAGATATATTAGTCATCAGGCTCTTCTCCTCTGGAGCCAGCTCCCAGTTTTAGTCCGTGAGCCAGACACCCTGTCTATTTTTAAGACTAGACTTAAAACTTTCCTTTTTGCATATTTAGACTGGCTTAGGTTATCCTGATCTATCTCTGTAGTTATAGTAATAGGCTTAGACTGATGGAGGTAAAATGACCACTTTTCCTGACTACATTCTCCTACTTCTCTCCAATTTGGCATTATTTGATGTTATTTTAGTTTTTAATGTTAAGTTATCTCTGCTTTTCTATTCATAGAAGCTTCATATGACATTCTGTTTATCAGTGACACCTTCCTGCAGGGGTCATCAGCTGAGCTACTGCTGCCAACAACTTAATTTTCTTCCACAGATGATACATTTGGCTCTGTCTTTCAGTGTTTTACCTTATCTCTCTCTTAGACAGAGTTTTTACTGCAACTAATTGTATGTGGTCGGTTTGATCCTATAGATTTGAAAATAGGCTCAGAGCTTTCCTGCTTAGCTCTCTTTTTCTCCTTGATGAAGCCACTAATGGATCTACTACTGCAATAATTGGCTGTTACTTTTCTTTAACAGAGACATTTATTTTGGATCACTAATGTATGGATCAGGTGAACAGCACTACGCTGGTTAAAATCTTATTTATCTGACAGATTCCAGTTTGTTCATGTAAATTATAAATCATCTTCAAACTCCAGGGTTAATTGTGGAGTACCACATGGTTCAGTACTTGGGCCAATTCTCTTTACTAAATACGTCCAATAGGAAAGATTATCAAGAAGCATGGGATCATTTTTTTACTGTTATGCTGATGATAATCAGTTTGTTTTATCCATAAATCCTGATGAGCCTAACCAGTTAGATTGACTATTCAGGCTTGTCTTGAAGACACAAAAACGTGGATGAATTTAAATGTTCTGCTTCTAAATTCAGACAAGATAGACGTTCTCAATCAGAATCAACCTTTAGTGCCAAGTTTGTACAGACAAACAAGGAATTTGACTCTGGTACACTTTGCTCTCAATAATAAATAATATCTTTTTAAATGTACATATATACAGGGGTTGGACAATGAAACTGAAACACCTGTCATTTTAGTGTGGGAGGTTTCATGGCTAAATTGGACCAGCCTGGTAGCCAGTCTTCATTGATTGCACATTGCACCAGTAAGAGCAGAGTGTGAAGGCTCAATTAGCAGGGTAAGAGCACAATTTTGTTCAAAATATTGAAATGCACACAACATTAGGGGTGACATACCAGAGTTCAAAAGAGGACAAATTGTTGGTGCACGTCTTGCTGGCTCATCTGTGACCAAGACAGCGAGTCTTTGTGATGTATCAAGAGCCACGGTATGCAGGGTAATGTCAGCATACTGTTGTGGAATTTTCTTATCAAAGTGGGTAGAAGTTGACTCATGACAAGAGAAAATCCGGACTTTGTCTTATAAGTTTTATTCAAAGGCATTCAGCGTTTGAATGACTCTGTCACCAAGCAAGTCAGTTGAACAGAGCCCTGATCAACATTTACACACAGTATTTATACCAGAACATGACAGTGTTATCTCAACTGCAAAGAGTCTGTGTTTTATGACCCAAACCCTTCTTAAGTTCAAAAGTGACAAGGTTATCTAGGAACAGACCTAACTGCCCTTCCTGACATTGTCCTAAAGATGGGTCTGAACCATCAAACTTCTGATAATGGCTTTTACAGCTTCTTCCTCTAACACAGATGTTCTGAGGAGTAAAAAAGGTTATACACTGTGAAATGCTTACAGCAAGAATTTCCATCACAATACCACCAAGAAGGACGAACCACATCCAACAGGATTAACTGTGGACGCAAGAGGAAGCTGTCTGAAAGGGATGCTAACCCGGATTGTATCCAAAAATGATGTGGAGAAGCCCCAAAGAAGCGTACCACCCAGACTGTTGCATGCCCAGAGTGAAGCATGGGGGTGGATCAGTGATGGTTTGGGCTGCTATATCATGGCATTCCCTTGGCCCAATACTTGTGCTAGATGGGCACGTCACTGCCAAGGACTACTGAACCATTCTTGAGGACCATGTGCATCCAATGGTTCAAACATTGTATCCTGAAGGCAGTTCACCAATACACACAGCAAGACAGGTGAAAGATTGGTTTGATGAACATGAAAGTGAAGTTGAACATCTCCCATGGCCTGCATAGTCACCAGATGTAAATATTATTGAGCCACTTTGGGGTGTTTTGGAGGAGCGAGTCAGGAAACGTTTTCCACCTCCAGTATCACGTAGTGACCTGGCCACTATCCTGCAAGAAGAATGACTTAAAATCCCTCTGACCACTGTGCAGGACTTGTATATGTCATTCCCAAGACGAATTGACGCTGTACTGGCCGCACCATACTTATAAATTATTGTGGTCTAAAACCAGGTGTTTCAGTTTCATCAGAAGCAGAATCAGCTTTATTGCCAAGTTCGTACATACAAACAAGGAATTTGACTCCGGTACACTTTGCTCTTTGGTTTTGTTTTTGCATTACAGAATATACATATTTACAATGTACAATATACACATATATAAATAAAAAGGTGCATTTGCAACATCTGTATGCTGTTGTTTTGTACTTTATTGAATGTTGATCAGAGAAACGGCCTGGGGGAAGAAACTGTCTCTGTGGCGGCTGGTTTTAGCGAACAGTGCTCTGTAGCGGCGGCCTGAAGGTAAAGCTCTGAACAGTTTATGTGCAGGATGTGTGGGGTCTGCAGAGATTTTAACAGCTCTTTTCCTGACCCTAGACACGTATAAGTCCTGGATGGAGGGAAGGTCAACCCTGATTATTCTCTCTGCATTCCTGATTATTCGTCCACACTGAGATGGATGAAGACAGGACAGACTGAATGATGGCAGTTTAGAAGATGACCAGCAGCTCCTGTGGAAGGTTGAACTTCTTGAGTTGCCTCAGGAAGTACAGTCTCTGCTGGGCCTTCTTTCGAACAGTGTCTATGTGTGACCATCTCAGGTCCTCAGAGATGGTGGTTTCTAAGAACCTGAAGTGGTCCACGGCCAATACAGTGTTGTTGAGGATGGTGAGGGGGGTGTATGGGGGTGGTGTTCTCTGAAAGTCCACCACCATTTCCACAGTCTTGAGTGGGTTGACTTCAAGGTAGTTCTGACCGCACCAGTGTACCAGCCGATCCACCTGCTGTCGACTCATCACCATCCTGGATCAGTCCAATGACAGTGGTGTCAACTGCAAACTTAAGGAGTTTCACGGACGGGTCTGCTGAGGTGCAGTCATTTGTGTGCAGGGAGAAGAGGAGTGGGGATAGAATACACCCCTGGGGGGCACCAGTACTTATTGATCTGGTTTGGGAGAAGATGCTCCCCAGTCTCACCTGCTGCTGTCGGTCCGTCAGGAAGCTGTTGATCCACTGACAGGTGGAGGTTGGGACATTGAGCTGGGTGAGCTTCTGGTGGAGGATGTCTGGTAGGATGGTGTTGAAGGCCGAGCTGAAGTCTACAAACAGGATCCTGACATACGTCCCTGGACGGTCGAGGTGTTGCAGGATGAAGTGTAGACCTAAGTTAACAGCATCATCTGCCGACCTGTTTGCTCGGTAAGCAAATTGCAGGGGGTCCAGCAGGGGGCCTGTAATGTCTTTCAGGTGCTTCAACACCAGCCGCTCAAAGGATTTCATGACCACAGACGTCAGGGCTACAGGCCTGTAGTCATTTAATACTAGGATGGTGGGTTAAACAAGTTTCTAGGATTTCCTTCTTTCACCTCCGAAATATTGCAAAATTAGAAATAGAGCTTAGCAATGAAGTGACACTGAAAAACTTGTCCATTTATGTTACTTCAAGGCTGGGGTATTGTATTTCTTTTCTATCAGGATGTCCATAAAATGCAGTTAAAAGCGTTCAGCTGATCCAAAATGCTGCAGCAAGAGTTCTGATTAAAATTAAAAAGACAGATAATATTTCTCCTATTTTAGCTTCTCGTCATTGACTCTCTGCTAAATCCAGAATATAATTTAATTTTCTCGTTCTCACATATAAAGCCCTTAATAATCAAGCTTCATTATACATCAGATATCTGATTAATACATATATTCCTAACAGAGCACTTTGTTCTCAGACTACAGGTTTACTGGTGGTTCCTAGAGTCTCTAGAAGTAGAATGGGAGGCAGATCCTTTAGTTATCAGGCTCCTCTCCATTGAAACCAGCTTCCAGTTTGAGTCCATAAGGCACCCTGTCTGCTTTTTAGGCCAGGCTTAAAACATTCCTTTATGATAAAGCTTATAGTTAGATTGGCTTAGGTTATCCTGAGGTATCACTGTAGTTAGGCTGCTATGGGCTTAGGATGCTGGAGGACATAATGACCACTTTCACTCTCTGCTACATTCTCATACTACTCTCCAATTTTGCATTATTTGCAGTTATTTTAGCTTTTAACTTCATGTTCTCTCCCTGTTTTTTCTCTTTTTAGAAGATACATCTGGCCTAGGTATGTGTTTAGTGGTGGCACCTTCCTGGAGAGGGGCATCAGCCAAGCTGCTACTGCCAACAATGTAATGCTCACCTTCTACAGATGATACACTTGGCCCTGTCTTTCAGCGTTTAACCCTGCCTCTCCTAGACATAGCTACCGGCTGAGCTTATACTGTGACTAACTGTATGTGCTCTCTTTCATAATCTAGACTTGAAAATTGGCTCAGAGTTCATCTACTTAGCTGTCTTTCTCTCCTAGATGAAGCCAATAAAGGCGCTACAACCATTAATGTTTTACAATTTTTTCCCATAGAAAGTAATCCTGGATCAGGGCTTCTGCGTTCTTTTTGTGTCTCTCCTCTGTTCTCTCAAACCCCTAGTCGGTCATGGCAGATAACCATTCACACTGAGGCTGGTTCTGCTGGAGGTTTATTGGAATGTATGTACCTGACTTGAAATCTGTTTGATTCACTTGAAATGACTTTGTACCTTGAGACGATATGCTGTAAATCAGTGCTATATAAATAAAACATAATTTAATTTAAACTAATTTAATTGCTTCTGTGGTTTTTTTTTTTGTGTATGCTCTGTCTTCTTAAACCCCCAGTCGTTCTTAGCAGACGAATACTGACATTGAGGTTCTGCTGGAGTTTCTTCCTGTTAAGCGGGAGTTTTCCTTTCCGCTGCTGCTACATGCATGCCGAGTATGAGGGGTTGCTGCATAGTCAACAACACAATGCAAGCGACTGTCCACTGTCGCTTGCATTGTGCTTGTCCAGAAGGAGTGACTGCTCCATGTCACTGACTCGCTGCAAAGTGCTGGGTTTCCTTAGAAAACCTTTTAACCAATATGAACAATAAACTGAATCTGACTCGGTGGTGATGGTGGTAGGGATTCGTCCTGTAACCAGTGGGTTGCCGGTTGAACCCCCACTCCATCTGTCTCAGTTGTGGTGCAAAACACTTCACCCGCCTTGCCCGCTGATCAGAGGGCTCGGTGGTGCTGATTGTATGGCAGACTCACTTCTGTCAGTCTGCCTGAGGGCAGCTGTGGCAACAATGAAGCTTACCGTTTGACTGCATTGTTAAATAACTAGGATCAATTTGGAACATATGTAATTAACTTTGAATCTTTCTGTATAATTCGATTGAATTGGCTTTTTTTTTTGTAAGACAACTTTTGTTGTGAATTGATGCTATATAAATAAACTGAACTGAACTGAATTGAAGAAAACTATTGTAAAAAGAAACTTAAAATTGCTCCCAAATGTTTGGCTTGCATTGGCCTGGCTTCATACAAGAAAAATAGGCAAGCAAACACTACTGAGAAAAACTCTGTAGTGTTTGCTTGCCTATTTTTCTTGTGTCTAACACAATGGGGGCAAACTTTTCATTAATATATCCCAACATTATCCCCATGAAGTGTTATGCACTTAATTTCACCTCTCTTGGGTCATAATGTTATGCACGATCAGTGCACCAGTAAGAAAAACCTCTAATGTATCTCCTTCCACGTTCCCCTGGTCTGAGATTTGCTTGCTTCACCTTCTTCTCCTATATAATTTGCATCACTTCATCTCATTTATCTTTTCACAGCAAATGCACTAGTTGTCCCCTCATTCCTCAGGGAGTAATTTGTTCCACAGGGAGAGGAAAAAAAACACACTTATGATCTAGTCCTTAGAGTTGTGAATTCTGGACTCAGGAATGCTGAGCTGATCAGTAGGGACAGCATGACCACAACCTGACATCCTCATCTGAGATTTATGTCTGCTCGTTTTTTATGCATGCTCTGATGGGAACATGTTTAGGCATTGGCTTGGTTTAGAGCCAGATTCCAGGCTTCCGTTTATGTTCCAGGAATGACAGGATGACAACATGTTCTTATGTTATGGACTACAAGGACACACATTTGTTGTCAAATTCATAACAAAAAAATGATTCACAACTTGCTCATTGACATAGGCAATTGAGTAACCAGCACATTATCTGCACCTATGGGACTGAAGAGTAAGCTGTGAAAGCATGAATAAACCGCTATGGCACATTTGATTTAAACTTTTATCAGTAACAGCAAATGGCTTTCAGCAGCAATCCAAAATGTATACGAAACAATTATTGGACAATGTTTAGCATACAAAATGAACAGGAGTCACGGGTTATTTTGGCAGTTTTTCAAAATTAGCAGAATTTGGTTAGTGAAACATTTGCACAAAAGAAAAATTCAAAGGTTAAGAAGGGGAAAGGTCAGCAACAGAAATAAATGGAGTTGCGAAGATGGGATTATCCAGCTCCATGAAAGATGAAAATGAAGGGGAGGTAGGGAAAGATGACGAGAGGAGAGATGCTGGGGAACCCACATGAACAGGCCATTACAATGATAGATAGGAGCAAGGAAGTGCAAGGAATGGAGAGTGTCATCTGTTGAATAGAGATGAAGCAAGAAAGGGACAAAGAGGACAAAGAAGTGGTGAGAGGAATGAGAAAAAAGAAGTGATTATGAATGGTAAAAAGAGAACAAGTAATAGTAGCAGTAGGTTTGTAAGCAGTGGTGCAATGATTAATCATATAGACAAAATTGTAACTAAATTAGATCCAGCTATGTACAGAGTAATTGCTCACTTATTCACACCTTCAAGTATAACAGTTTGCCTCAGACCTTGAACTGATGGAACACAATGCACCTATCTTTTTGCAGGTAAACAAAAACATCTAACACTAATTAAGGCTTGTGGCATTGGAGTATGCATTCAAAATTGGCTAATGTTATATAAAAAAGTCTTGTAACATGAGGATATCAAAGCACTTCAGCTTAGTGATACCTTGCATTTTTCAAACTCATGAAACCCATCAACAGTAATTTTTCAAACTAAATGTATTTTCCCTCTATAATGATGTTTCTGATGATGACCTTGATGTTTAAAACAACATTTCAGATGTAAGATTTTCTTTTTCAATCTAAAAGTAAAATTATTTTTTAAGAAAAACAAGAAGAAAATAAAATAAATAAATACAATGCCAATTGTATTTGGCTAGTACGAATAAAATGTAATGAAAGTTCTAGGAATAAATAATGTACTTACACATAAAACAGTTTATGTCTCATTAAACAACTGGCACACATTACTGTACAATCTGTGTCTGTGAGACTGTTTTCTCGTGCATAGAAAGGGGAGAATATTTTGCATTAGCTTGCATTAGCATGTAGCTTTGCCACAGAGCACGATGAATATGAATCAATCATATATGTCAACCACAGCATTATTTTAAAATATTTTCCAGAAACTGTTTTTCAACAAAATGTATGCCATGCACTGACAAGCATTCCACCAACCCTAGGACCAGTCACATCTGCATGAGATGGGAAAAACCAGTGTATTACTTTTTGGAACTGGTTTTTAACGAGAGAAATATATGAGCAGTTTTACGTATGTATTTAAATGTCAGTAGGAATCAACAGATTCCACTGTCACACTGCAAGACAGTTTTTTACTTTGCTCTATGCTAAATGAAATACTATCCAAACAAGATATATCCCCCAGTGGGCCCACCACCTGCCGTCTCGTGTTGGGGTTTACCCCAGTGGATGAGAGGGTTGTATCCCTGCGCCTTCGGGTTGGGGAGAGGTCTCTGACTATCATTTCAGCCTACGGGCCGAGTGGTAGTGCAGAGTACCCTGCCTTCTTGGCGTCCCTGTCGGGGGTGCTGGATAGTGCCCCTCCCGGGGACTCCATTATTCTGCTGGGGGACTTCAACGCCCACGTGGGGAACGACAGTGACACCTGGAGAGGCGTGATCGGGAGGAATGGCCTCCCCGATCTGAATCCGAGTGGTGTTTTGTTATTGGACTTCTGTGCTACCCCTCCTTGAACCGTCACCTTAACGTGGTGGAGGGGTTTGAGTGCTCAAATGATCCTAGAGGCTATGTTGTCTGGGGCCTAAATGCCCCTGGTAGGGTCTCCCATGGCAAACAGGTTCTAGGTGATGGGTCAGACAAAGAATGGTTCAAGAACCCGTCATGAAAAACACAATATCGAGGCACGTGACGTCGCCCGGTACGGCGGAGCCGGGGTCCCACCCTGGAGCCAGGCCTGGGGTCGGGACTCGTCGGAGAGCGCCTGGTGGCCGGGTTGCTCCTCGCGGGACCCGGCCGGGCCAAGCCCGAACGAGACGCGAGGCCATCCCCCAGTGGGCCCACCACCTGCAGGGGGAACCGTGAGGGACCGGTGCAAAGAGGATTGGGTGGCGGACGAAGGTGGAGACCTCAACGGCCCGATCCCCGAATGCTTAGGCTGGCTCTAGGGACGTGGAATGTCACCTCGCTGGGGGGGAAGGAGCCTGAGCTTGTGCGGGAGGTCGAGAGATATCGACTAGAAATAGTCGGGCTCGCCTCCACGCACAGCGTGGGCTCTGGAACCCATCTCCTTGAGAGGGGTTGGACTCTCTTCTACTCTGGAGTGGCCCATGGGGAGAGGTGGCGGGCTGGTGTGGGTTTGCTTGTTGCCCCCCAGCTCAGCCGTCTCGTGTTGGGGTTTACCCCAGTGGATGAGAGGGTTGTATCCCTGCGCCTTCGGGTTGGGGAGAGGTCTCTGACTATCATTTCAGCCTACGGGCCGAGTGGTAGTGCAGAGTACCCTTCCTTCTTGGCGTCCCTGTCGGGGGTGCTGGATAGTGCCCCTACCGGGGACTCTATTATTCTGCTGGGGGACTTCAACGCCCACGTGGGGAATGACAGTGACACCTGGAGAGGCGTGATCGGGAGGAATGGCCTCCCCGATCTGAATCCGAGTGGTGTTTTGTTATTGGACTTCTGTGCTAGTCACGGATTGTCCATAACGAACACCATGTTCAAACATAAGGGTGTCCATCAGTGCACTTGGCACCAGGACACCCTAGGCAGGAGGTCGATGATCGACTTTGTTGTCGTATCATCAGACCTTCGGCTGCATGTTTTGGACACTCGGGTGAAGAGAGGGGCTGAGCTGTCCACTGATCATCACCTGGTGGTGAGTTGGATCCGCTGGAGGAGGAAAAAGCCAGACAGACTTGGCAGGCCCAAGCCCATAGTGAGGGTCTGCTGGGAACGCCTGGCGGAGCCCTTGGCCAGGGATGTATTCAACTCCCACCTCCGGGAGAGCTTCGACCAGGTCCCGGCGGATGTTGGAGACATAGAGTCCGAGTGGACCATGTTCTCTGCATCTATTGTCAATGTTGCTGCCCATAGCTGCGGCCGTAAGGTCTGCGGTGCCTGTCGTGGCGGCAATCCCAGAACCCGGTGGTGGACACCGGCAGTAAGGGATGCTGTTAAGCTGAAGAAGGAGTCCTATTGGCTGTGGTTGGCTTGTGGGACTCCTGAGGCGGCTGACGGGTACTGTGAGGCCAAGCGTGCTGCGGCCTGGGCTGTGGCAGAGGCAAAAACTCGGGCCTGGGAAGAGTTCGGTGAGGCCATGGAGAAGGACTACCGGTTTGCCTCGAAGCGATTCTGGCAAACCGTCCGGCGCCTCAGGAGGGGGAAGCAGTGCTTTGCCAACACTGTTTATAGTGGGGGCAGGAGACTGCTGACCTCGACTGAGGACATTATCGGGCGGTGGAAGGAGTACTTCGAGGATCTCCTCAATCCTGCCATCACGCATTCTGTGGTGGAAACAGAGGCTGGGGACTCGGGGTTGGACTCTTTCATCACCCAGGCTGAAGTCACCAAGGTGGTTAAAAAGCTCCGCGGTGGCAAGGCTTCGGGGGTGGATGAGATCCGCCCTGAGTACCTCAAGTGTCTGGATGTTGTAGGGCTGTCATGGTTGACACGCCTCTTCAACATTGCGTGGCGGTCGGGGACAGTGCCTCTGGACTGGCAGACTGGGGTGGTGGTCCCCCTTTATAAGAAGGGGGACCGGAGGGTGTGTTCCAACTACAGGGGGATCACACTCCTCAGCCTCCCTGGTAAGGCCTACGCCAGGGTATTGGAGAGGAGAGTCCGACCGATAGTCGAACCTCGGCTTCAGGAGGAACAGTGTGGTTTTCGTCCCGGCCGTAGAACACTGGACCAGCTCTATACCCTCTACAGGGTGCTCGAGGGTTCATGGGAGTTTGCCCAACCGGTTCACATGTGTTTTGTGGACCTGGAGAAGGCATTCGACTGTGTCCCTCGTGATGCCCTGTGGGGGGTGCTCCAGGAGTATGGAATCGGGGGCCCTTTATTAGGGGCCATCCGGTCCCTGTACGAGCGGAGCAGGAGTTTGGTCCGCATTGCCGGCACTAAGTCGGACCTGTTTCCAGTGCATGTTGGACTCCGGCAGGGCTGCCCTTTGTCGCCGGTCCTGTTCATAACTTTTATGGACAGGATTTCTAGACGCAGCCAAGGGCCGGAGGGGGTCTGGTTTGGGGACCAGTGGATTTCGTCTCTTCTTTTTGCGGATGACGTGGTTTTGCTGGCCCCCTCTAGCCAAGACCTACAGCATACGCTGTGGCGGTTCGCAGCCGAGTGTGAAGCGGCTGGGATGAGGATCAGCTCCTCCAAGTCCGAGGCCATGGTACTCGACCGGAAAAGGGTGGCTTGTCCTCTTCAGGTTGGAGGGGAGTTCCTGCCTCAAGTGGAGGAGTTTAAGTATCTCGGGGTCTTGTTCACGAGTGAGGGAAGAATGGAGCGGGAGATCGACAGACGGATCGGTGCGGCTGCCACAGTAATGGGGGCGCTGTGCCGGTCCATTGTGGTGAAGAGAGAGCTGAGCCGAAAAGCAAAGCTCTCAATTTACTGGTCGGTCTACGTTCCTACCCTCACCTATGGCCATAAACTTTGGGTCATGACCGAAAGAACGAGATCACGGATACAAGCGGCTGAAATGAGCTTCCTCCGTAGGGTGGCCGGGCACTCCCTTAGAGATAGGGTGAGGAGCTCGGCCATCCGGGAGGAGCTCGGAGTAGAGCCGCTGCTCCTCCACATCAAGAGGTGCCAGTTGAGGTGGCTCGGGCATCTATACCGGATGCCTCCTGGACGCCTTCCTCGGGAGGTGTTCCAGGCACGTCCCACCGGGAGGAGGCCCAGGGGACGGCCCAGGACACGCTGGAGGGACTATGTCTCTCGGCTGGCCTGGGAACGCCTTGGGCTCCCCCTGGAGGAGCTGGAGGAGGTGTCTGGAGAGAGGGACGTCTGGGCGTCTCTGCTGAGTCTGCTGCCCCCGCGACCCGGTCCTGGATAAGCGGAAGACGACGAACGAACGAACAAGATATATAATATAATAGATCTTAGTGCAGCATTCGACACTGTTGATCACTCCATTTTATTAGAGCGCCTGGAAAACTGGGTTGGCTTTCTGGTACAGCACTCAACTGGTTTAAATCCTACTTGAAGGACAGGGACTTTTTTGTGTCAGTAGGTAACTTTACATCAGAGACCACAAAAATCACATGTGGCATTCCCCAAGGGTCCATCTTATGGCCCCTCCTATTCAATATCTACATGCTCCCCCTAACTCAGATTTTAATAAACAACAACGTAAGTTATCATAACTATGCAGACGACACACAGCTATACGTTACAATGCCACCAGGTGACCATGAACCCATTTAAGTGCTGGGTAAATGCTTAGAAGAAATCAATGCATGGATGGGCCTAAATTTTTTTCAGCTGAATCAAAACAAAACTGAAGTAATAATCTTTGGACCAAAGGAAGAGCGTTTAAAAGTTAGCACACAGCTTCAGTTTACAGCTAGAAACCACCAGTCAGGCTCGAAACCTGGGTGTAGTGATGGACTCAGACCTGAACCTTCAGAGGCACATAAAGGTAGTAACTAGGTCAGCCTTCTATCACCTAGAGAACATCTCCAAGATTAAAGGACTAATGTCTCAGCAGGACCTTGAAAAACTAATTCATGCGTTCATCTTTAGTAGAATTGATTACTGCAACGGTGTCTTCACAGGTCTGCCTAAAAAGTCGATCAGACAGCTGCAGTTGATCCAGAATGCTACTGCCTCACTAGAACTAAGAAAGTGGAGTACATCACCCCGGTTCTAAAGTCCCTACACTGGCTCCCAGTAGCTCAGAGAATAGACTTTAAAATACTTCTGTTTTCAGTCCAATTTTCCTTTCATTTTCTTGTCCATCATTCTATTCTCTTTATTTTATTTTATTTTACTTTTTTAAATTACCTCTGTTTGATTTTATCATTTGATTTGTTTTTCTGTGTCTCTATCTGTGTTTATTTGCTTTGTGATTGTATTGTAATTGTATGTACAGCGCTTTGAGTGTCTCGTTGCTGAAAAGCGCTATATAAATAAACTTACCTTACCTTACCTTACCTTACCTTAATATAATATAATATAATATAATATAATATAATATAATATAGGCAGCAATGTGCCTTGTGTAATCACAATTATCAGTCCTGTGTCACTTTTATGTCTGCCTCTCTTTGTTTACCTATTTCTTTTCCAAAACCTAATTTGTAACTAAGTTTATACCATAGCAGAAATTTTTGTCTCTCCGCTGTAAGGGAATTTTATATACGTCTGTCCAGAAAAGAGCAGGAGCAGTGTCATTGGCTAGAAAATCAAGTGGCTGGATTGAGTTCAGTCATTATCCACTCTGACATGTCAAAATGCCTTTTGAAGAATCAATAACTGAAGTCCTTCCATGAATATAACTCATAATTCTGCTCTCAGAAATGGATTATGTAGAGATTTAGAATATCATAACTACGGATTTGAAAAGATTATTATACTGACTTACCTCATCAACCTCTATCAGTATCACATAGACATGTGTCTGTTTAAAAGAAACCCTACAATCTTTTTTGATTTTGAAATGAATGTCACTTTCATGCTTTGTCAAGTATTGACAAGAAAGTAACCAATATTGATTGGAAGTGTCACATAGGATGCACTATTATTACTTGCAACTAGGGTACAGCTATTTCACTTCTTTTTATTTGTTGCATAAATAGGGAAGCAAATCTTAGCTATATTAAAAACAATTTTCCACAGAGCTCATCTCATGGGTAATTCAATCTGATTTCTGTGGGAGATGCACCGAAACAATCAGAGTGCTGTGCTCATGCAGCAATAGCATCAAACACAGACACAAACACACACCTGCACAAATCCTCACACACGCATGCAAACACGCTATTATATGCAAACACCTGTTAGCACAAGATGACTGAATGATTATGCACAAACTCTCAGTGGAGGATCAGTGTGGTGTGAGTCAATTAATTGCACTAATGGAAGTTATCCATGTCTGGCTCCCACCGGCCACAGCTTAAAAGCCTTGGTCTGTTGTCTGCATTACCCACAGTCCTCATGGGGGAGGCTGTATTAGCAACCAAGGTAACGGTCATCAGCATGTTCCCACTTTGTCAGTTTCTTTCTATTTACTCCTTATACATCTCACCTTTAATCTAGTTTACACTTGCCTTAGCTTCTTTTTCTCATCAGCTAACATTCCCCTCTACCTGGTTGCTGCTCTCATAGTCAGCATTAAACTTCAGCTGGTTTAAGTTGTCAGTTTTTGAAAGTAAATGTTTGCTGTCATATTCAGAATACTTAAATCAATTGTCTGAGATAATTAACTGTTTGTTCTATTGTCTAACACTGCAAATAAATATTTGATACCTTTAAAATAGAACCAATTGAGATATTTTACATAAAATCCTAAGAGAGAATGTTAAGTCAATAGGAGCTCTTCTATTCCCCCTTTTCCCCTTTGTTAATTTGTAGAATTTATCATTCTTCCTTTATATAGTGTTTGTAAAATAATTTTAAAAAATTATCTAATAGTTACAAAATTATATCTTTTGAATTAAAGACTAGCTAGATAGTGCAGTGATATAAGCTGCTGCAGACTTCAAACAGAATTAATCAATGGGAGATGTCTGTTTCATCTTTCTCAAAGGAAATCCTAGTCTGTAATATTTATTATCTGACCGAAACACATTCAAGGTTAGACTTCACTTTTACAGTATTTTACCTGAGGGAAATCCAGTTATGATCATCAGCTGATTTAATTTAACAGGTAATTGAGCTCAAATTACAATAATTCTAGTGATTCTTACAAGTCAATATTATTTATCTCCAACAGTTCCATTGTAGATTTGATTGTATGTTTATGGCAGTTGTCGTGATGGAAGATGAACATGTTCAACACTATGAAGTTTTTTTTAGCATATAATAGATCAATTTGCTGAAGTCCAGATAAAAGAGAGAGAGAGTATTTTTTATTACTTGAATGACTTCTTTCCAATGTAGATGTTTACGTATTAGTTTGTGGTAGCATTGCCTTTAATCGGTATGATTTGTAAGAAATTGGCAATTTTCCCCCACAATCTTCTTACAATATTTTGCTGGAATTTTGGCCCATTACTCCTGGCCCATTACTCCTGACTTAGCTGTCGACCTTAATGCAATATGTGCCTCCCTTGACCCCATTCTATGATTGTACAGGGCCTACCACTAAATGGCAAAGTTGCTGTCAGTCCCAAATGCTTCCCCTTTGTTAGAATACCAGTAAACGTTTGTGTAAAATGTTGTAGAGAGGACATTTCACCACTAGACTTATTGTACAAGTAGCACCCTACCAAGCTGGAATTCACTGAGCTCCTGAGAGCGATCGTTTCTTTTACAAATGTGTTTAGAGGTAGTCTGCATGCTTAGATTCTGGATTTTAAACACCTGGTTACTTGAAAGTGATGGAATCCTTGAATTCAATGATTTGGACGGGTTACACAATGCTTTTATCAGCGTATACATTCAGTTAAACCGAAAGTTATCCATGCCCCTGGCATATGAAGTTTTAAAATAATTTTTATTAAACCAAGATTTTTTTGTGTGATCGAACATTTTTAGTATCTCTTAAAAGATAATAAAACAATATCAAATGAGTGTTTATAAATATTGTTTCTGTTCTGTCTTTGTTTTTTTATTTAATTAAAAATGACATGTAGAAAAATTTTTATTCTTTTCAATAAACACTGAATAAATCTTTTTTTGGTATTACGACAAGCAAACCTTTTTTTTTATATAATTGCTGACTAACCATTTGCATGCTTTTAATGGTATTGGTGATTCGTCTTCATTTCAGGCCTGGACTCTAGTATAATCTGTAGAAGGAAGAAAAATGTTTGTCAAATTAAAATATAATTATTATAATTTTTTATTAAGACAGTTGGTGTGACTGGAGGCATTCTCTAAGAAGGAAAATAAGCCTGCATCCCCTCTTTGCGCTGATCAGTTAGCTAAATACTACATCCACCTTGGTACAAGTGTAATATGTGATAAGTGTAAAGCTTTGATTTGGTTTAGATTGTTGATTGACTGAAATATTTTCTATCAATTTGGAGGTATATAAAATCCAGAAAAATGTTTACTTAGTTGTTTAAATGCTATTTTACTGTTTTTAGTGTTGCACTTTTCAAAACTTGAAAAAAACAGCCTGTGCTTTGGAGCAGAAATATCAATCCTTCTATCATCGTATTCATTATAGCACACTTATTGACATCATAGGTAAAGATGAGTAAAAAGCTACCTATAAATTCATTTTGTAATGAAGTTGTATAATCTCAAACAAACAAAAAAAAAACAACATTAAAATTAAACTATTAATAGAAAAGGTACATTTTTAAGACTTTATGGCACTAGTGCCCTTCTACTTGCCTGATAGACAAGGGGGAAGACATGCAGTAAATTCCCCATGGTTGGAAATCAAACTGCATTGAGGACGAAAGCCTCTATATATGGGGAGCCTATTCTACCACTGAGCCACAGGAGCCCCACATATGTTTATATTTAGTTGGGGAAAATGTTCCCATTTTAAGAAATTTGTTTTTTGACAAAGTGCCATATTTGTTGACACCTTGCTGTTGATACTTTGTAACAGCCTCCTTTGCCATCCTTCACAGCACCTTGTCTTCCCCTTATAACATTTCCAGAGGTAGGAGCATGAACACAGATGAATCTTCCTTTTTATACAATTTCTCTAAATTATCCAGAGGTCTGGGTCCTCTCTTACTTACAAATTTATTTAGCTCACACCACAAGTTTTCTATGGGCTTAGGCCTTAGTTAATTTTGAGTAGAGTAAGATATTTCTGTGTTGATTTTTCTGTGCTCTGGATGATTATCCCACTAAAAAGAACAATGACTAGCCATTTTCTGTAATTTGGTAATGGCCACCAGCTCTCTATTGAAAACCTCATGGTATGTCTATGGTATGACAAGGGTTGGTCATACTATGTTATCTAACAAGGTTCCCAGGGGTCTTTTGAAGAGAAAAAGGTCTCAAACAACCAGTTGGCATGTACACAGTCTATAAAGTTCTTTCTGGGAAGTTTGTGATCCAAACATGTCCATTTTTGCTTCAACACTAACCTTTGGAGATTTTATTACCTCCCTTACTATCCTCCTCACTTACAAACCTGGGTCCTTGTCCACTCTGGATTCTCACAGTGGTTCATTTCAAACTTTTTAATTATTAATTATTGTTCAGGATACAGGTACGTTTGGGTGGGTAGCTTTTTTTTTTGTTGTTGTTTCCAGTTCATAGCTTATGAAGAATGACATACATCTGTGTTATAAGTATTTTTTTCCTAATGGGCCTTTCTGACAATTTATAGCTATACTTTGGGGACAAATGATGTCAGTTATTACTACTTAAAAGTTCTTAAACACTCCAATGAACTTAAAAAAGTAACCTTTCGATCCACTGGAAAAAAATGTTTGATAATAAATGATTGATAATAAATCTGCCTAATAAAATATTGCATTTAGCATATTGAAACTGTGTTGTTACTTAAGGCGTTTGTCTGTGTTTCCTTGCAGGCATGCGTATCCTGGTGAACCTGCTGCTTGACACTTTGCCCATGCTGGGTAACGTCCTCCTCCTCTGCTTCTTCGTATTCTTCATCTTTGGCATCATTGGGGTACAGCTCTGGGCGGGGCTGCTGAGGAACCGTTGCTACCCAGAGGACAACTTCACACTGTGAGTACTCATCTGCTCTGTGTGTTAGCTTGTGAAAAAGGGTGTGAGAAAATGTGATGCTCCAGAATGCAGGACATGTTATTCATTTTGTGTTTCAAAAGTTGTGGTCATGGCTGTGCACTCATGTCTTCATAAAACTGACTATATTAACATGGCCATATTTTATCTTGTTCAAAATGGAAGTTTGCATGAATTAGAAAAGACATTGCAGGCACAAGATGTGCTAGAAAAGACATTGCAGGCACAAGATGTCCCTTTACATACGTATGCCAGTGTGGTTTTCTGTGTGTTTCTCAGCTCTCCTCTCATCACCTGACCTGACTTGGTGAGAAAAATAATTACATAATCCACTCAATTTACTAATATCACCATAGAAAAAGAAATGAAGACTCCCTCGTGCTCTCAGCCTCTCAAGTCCTGTCATAATGACGAAAAGCAAAATGTGCACAAAGCAAATATCATTATCTCAGAATCAAGTCTGGCACTTAATTACAAGGAGAAAATTGTGTGTTTTTTTAACATTATCTGTAACCCCGCTTACAGTGTCAAATGAGAGTGCATTATTAGGTCATTGAACATGCATGGAGATATGAGGGAATTTCTAGGTTATTTCAACATTTTAAATCGTGTTTGGCTCAATAAAACAATGAAATGCAAAAAAATACATATAATTGTTTTTTAACCATTTTCTATCCGGTGAAGTAGCACTCAGAATTGTTGTCTGAGTGCCAAGAAAAAGCCCAACAAATTTACTTTCACAAGTGGAGCATTAGAACTAACGCTTTACAGCTCTGCTTGATATTTATTAAAAAAAGACTATTCAAAACTGCTTTGAGATCATTCCAGTTGTTACAGACACGGAAACAAAAATGAAAAGGAAATAAATAAGAAACAAGAGAGAGAGAGGTGGGGAGGAAAAGGGGAGAGAAGGATAAAAGAATGGAAGAAAGAAAGAAGAATGAAGAGAATACAAGATAACACCCTGCTTGCTTCACGTGCTATAAACATTCATATTAACAGCTTTTTTACCAAAAACTGCATGGTACTTATGAAGCAATATGTATTTAGTGGCATTTTCTAGAATCAATCTAGAATTGCGCCGCTCAAGGTGGCAGCGGGTTGGAGTAGCTCTGTTACTTTTGATTCTGATTTATTCTTTTTTGGGAACTATTCCTCTTGTGGTGGATACAGTTGATTTTTTATTTTTTGGACAACTGTCCTCTCCGGTGTCAGATGCTGTGGAGCTTGGAGGATTTTTCCTAATACTTTCTATATTGGAGATTTGTTATGAGGCATTGCCATGGCAACGGGGTTGTTTCTTACAACCGGGAGCAGCTGATTAATATCTCAAAAGCTCAAATAATACTTCAACTACAACCCCAAATCCCTGATGAGTTGAAAAGGAGACGCCGTGGATGCAGAGCAGGAGCTAAGAGAAGAGAGAGAAGGAGGAAGTTCAAACCATCTCTTCCATCGATTATGATGGGCAATGTGAGATCGTTGGGAAACAAGTTGGATGAACTCCAAGCCCTACAAAGGACCCAGCCAGAGTATCGGGCATGCAGTATTATGTGTTTTACTGAGACATGGGTGCAGGATCATATCCCCGTCTCTCTGCCGGGCTTTTTAACCATACGAGCAGACAGAGATTTAAAGAGGAGCAGCAAATGTAAAGGAGGTGGACTGGCAGTACTTGTGAACAACAGATGGTGTAATCCAGGACATGTAACTGTGAAGTGTCATCTCTGCAGTCCAGATATTGAACTGTTGGCAGTAAGTTTTCGTCCATATTATTTACCCAGAGAGTTCACCGGTGTTATTTTGGCAACAGTTTACGTTCCACCTTCCGCTATTGCCGACACTGAATGTGATGCCATCAGCTCAGTTGTTGCTAAGCTACAGACACAAAACCCCAATGCTTTTGTGGCAATTTCTGGTGATTTTAACCATGCTTCACTCTCTGCTACACTTCCAATGTTTCAACAGTTTGTCAGCTGCTCTACCAGAGAAAACAAAACATTGGATTTGTTTTGTGGAAATGTCAAGGACTCATACATCTCTACAGCAAGACCTCCTCTAGGCAAATCAGATCGCAATCTTGTCTTTCTCTGCTCGAAATGAAAGCCCCTTGTTCAGAAGCAACCTGTAAAAAAGAGGACTGTGAGAAAATGGTCACAGGAAGCTGAAGAAGCTCTGCAAGGTTGCTTTGAGGTTACAAACTGGGATGCACTGTGCCAGCCACATGGAGAAGACATCATTGCCATGACTGAGTGTGTAACCGACTATATAAACTTCTGTGTGGATAACATCATCCCCCTAGAACTGTAAGATGCTTCCCCAATAACAAACCTTGGATCACCAATGACCTGAAGGACCTGCTTAACAAGAAAAAAAGAGCCTTCAGAGAGGGAGACAGAGAATTATTGAGGATTATACAGAAGCAACTTAAAGTCAAGATAAGAGACAGCAAGGAGGTGTACAAGAAGAAGCTGGAGAGCAAGCTCCAGCAAAACAATATCAGAGATGTGTGGACAGGGATGAAGAAGATCACAGGCTTCAGGCAGAGGGATGATCGGACCGATGAAGGTCTGGACAGAGCCAATGAACTGAACACGTTCTTCAATAGGTTCAGTTCAGAAACAAGCTCAGCATCCTCCTCTCCTGCTCACAGCCAAACAGACATTCCACCCTCCTTTGACCCACAGGACCCACAGCTGTCCAGTAACACCTCAAATTTTTTATCTTCCACCTCAGCCCTAGACCCTTCTGCTTCTACATATTTGCCTTCAACCATATCAGAAGATGCTGATGCTTCCTTTGCTTCCCCCTTCCACCTGTGTGTCTCAAGAAGTCAGGTGAAGAGACAACTGGAGAGACTGAATAGGAATAAGGCTGCAGGTTCAGATCATGTCAGCCCTAGAGTCCTGAAGGCCTGTGCAGAGCAGCTCTGTGGGATTCTGCAGCACCTCTTCAACCTTAGCCTGGCCCAGAAGAAGGTTCCGGTGTTGTGGAAGACCTCCTGTCTTGTTCCGGTACCAAAGAAAACTCACCCATCAGTCCTCAATGACTATAGACCTGTTGCCCTGACATCTCACATCATGAAGGTCCTAGAGAGACTCGTGTTGGCCCACCTGAGTAAGCAAACAATAAACTATCAGGACCCCCTTCAGTTTGCTTATCGCTGTGGAGTTACGGTTGAAGATGCCATCATACACCTGCTTCAACAAACCCACTGTCATCTGGACAAAGCCAGCAGCACTGTGAGGATCATGTTCTTTGATTTCTCCAGTGCATTTAAGACAATCCAACCTGATTTGCTTTGTCAAAAACTCCAGAAGACTCAGGTGGAGGCCTCAACAATCTCCTGGATCAAAGACTACCTGACAAACAGACCACAGTTTGTGAGACTGAAGGGTTGTGAGTCTAACCAGGTAGTCAGCAGCACAGGAGCACCACAGGGACTGTACTCTCACCATTCCTTTTCACTCTGTACACCTCAGACTTCCAGTACAAGACAGACTCCTGTCATCTGCAGAAATACTCGGATGATTCTGCAGTCATGGGTTGGATCAGAGATGGACAAGAAGCTGAGTACAGGAAGGTGGTGGACCGCTTTGTGGCATGGTGTGGAAACAATCATCTCATTTTGAACATGACTAAAACAAAGGAGATGATTGTAGATTTTAAGAGAAACAGGAATAAGTCAAAAACTATTTATATCATGGGAGAAGAAATGGAGGTGGTGGAGGAGTATAAATGCCTCGGTGTTCACCTGGACAACAGACTAGAGTGGAGAGGCAACTGTGAAGCCATCTACAAGAAGGGACAGAGCAGACTGTACTTCTTGAAGAAGCTTAGGTCCTTTGGTGTTTGCAGCAAGATGCTGCATATCTTCTTTAAGTCTGTTGTGGAAAGTGTGATCTCTTCTGCCATCATCTGCTGGGGAAGCAGCATCAGAGGGACTTAAAAAAGCTCAACAAGCTGATAAAGAAGTCTGGCTCTGTTCTGTGGACTCCTCTGGAACCTCTGGAGATCATTGTGGAAAGAAGGATTCTTCATAAAATGAAGAACATTATGGAGAACCCTGAGCATCCTCTTCATGAGACTGTCCTACAACAACAGAGTGTCTTCAGTCAGAGGCTTCTTCAGACCTGCTGTAAGACTGAGCGCTACAGGAGATCCTTCCTGCCCACAGCCATCAGCATCTACAACGGCTCTTTGAAGAAACCCTCATAATGAGCTACAACAACATTTAATTTCCCTTTGGGATTAATAAAGTATTTTGGAATTGAATTGAATTGAATTGAAATGCAACTCAATATAGAACATTTGTGTATCTGTTAACACCTGAATCTAAACAATTGTGGGTCTGAGTGTGAGCGCGTTGTTTATACAAGGTTTCTCCATTAAAAATAAGCAATAGCGAGTTTGAGGAGCCACAGACCTGACCCCCTAGACCCAGGACAGGTACGGAGGAGATCCAAGCCACAGACATTCAAAGGCCCCCCAGAGCACAGGAACCCCAGGAGAACAACTGCCGGGACTACCGCAACGTCCCCAGAGAAGAGCAGGGGAGCATCCCAGGGGAACAACCCAACAGCCACAGTGCAGAAGCCCCAGGGAGCTGCAGCAACGAGCCCACAGGCCGGCAGCCGTCTACGCCCGTCTAAGCCCCGCTGCAAGCACCCCGCACATCCTGCCCACCACACAGCATGCCGCAATGGCAAAGGCCCTGCCCAACGCCCCAGCCCCCGCCACAGGCACAACAGGGCAGACACCATCGAGCGCTGCGCCCATAACAGAACCCCCGACCCCCCGACCCCACACCATGATGATATGTAGGACATTCAAACATCATTCAAAAAGAAAATATCTGAACTTTAATTTTAACCATGTTTACAAAGCCTTTATTCACTACCAACTGTAACATTTATAGAGAGAAATGAATACGCCTCTGCGCTCCATTATATGCTGCTACATTTTTGGGCTAACACTGTTCCCCATCTCTGTGGCTGCAGTGTTTTTATTTTTGGGTGAACATATTGGTTACTCTTCCATCATGTCACTTCAAAATCAGAAGAAATTAGTTACTTGATGGTTGTTTGAGCTCATTCTTTGTTGATTCTGCAGTGACAGAGAGGAATACAGCTGCTTTTAAATTTTGGTGCATTAGTCAGTGTACAATATTCTGTTGAAGTTTTTGCATTGCTTTCAGTGTAAGCGAACATAGACATCATCTATAATGTGTAATATACATTTTAGTAAAGTATCTTTACACCTTTTAATGTTTTACGGGTTTAAACATCAACGGACTCCTACCCATTACAGATAAAACAAAAGATTTGATAATTCATCAAACGTTTCAATACTGCAAGATTATAATGACAAAAATATATATTTTTTTGTTAGATGCTTAATGACTTCATTGTAATGGTGTAATAGGGTGTGTTATATTTTGCAAAACCTCAAGGAATTTTCCTGTTCAAATGACACATGAATTAAAAATGTGATGTGCATGTACTGTATTGTGACAAAAATAACTGTAAGTCAAGGTACCATTCATACTGCTAGGTTAAACAAAGCGAAATATCTTAGTTTGATTCAGTATAATTCGGCGTGACCTTTTGCATCTGGTGTGACAGAAAATGCTGACAGACAAGAGTTTCCTTCAGATGATAGCTTGTATAACATTCAGCCTAGGTGTGTTTGGGGCATTCGGTCACTAAAATGTCTATACAGATGAAGACCTCAAGAAAAATCAAAACAAAACCGTGTTTGTCAAATACAATACAATATTTTTATTAACTGAAGTCCACCCAGCTGAGCAAAATTTCTTTATACAGCATTTATGTCATCTTTTGAGTTGAAGTACTTGTAGTTATTCAAAATATACAGTATCCCCATAGTACATTTAGAGTGTAATCAGAATTATATAATCTGTAACCAGTCACATTCTATCACATTATTGCTAGTCCTCGTCTCAACTGGCACCTGTAAGTACACCAAATGGGCAACTAGTTTAAATTTAATTAAACTTTATTGCAATGTACTTTTAGCAATGTTTTTTTTTTATTTGTGTCAAATTTATCACATAATAAATGTATTTATCTCTCTCTGGTGGAATTTTAATAAGCTTAGGGATTTCATCAAGCCAAAGCCCTTCTGTGTAACATATTCATGCATTAAAACTGAAAATTATCCTCCTGAGACCCAAGAATAAAAACATGTTTTGATTTTTATTTATTGTCATATAAATCAGGTGTTGGGGTGAAAAAACACATTGCAAAAATTATTTTGTTTTTACCTAGTTTTTATTTTATTTTATTCTAACTCCAGTGCACAATGGGACAAAATTGATTGTAAGTATTTACATTAGCTAAATTTAACAAATTATAAAAAAAACAGCACCACTCCCCTGAAATCTTTGCACACAGGATATCAAAAAACATAGAACACATTTAGAAAAAAAACATAATAGTAAAGTACATCATGGGTCAACTTAGAAGTCACTGCCTTTTCACTAGGTGCAAGCCATAGGAACTGATTACACTGAAGTTCTTATTTTACAATTGCCTAGTCATTAGCAATACCTTAGGAATCATCAATATTTTTGGAGACAGAGAATCACTGATATTTTTTTGCTGACACAGAGAAACATGTAACACAGATGTTACACATCTCACAAATATATTTTAGTGTTGGACCCAGTTATTCTGCTACTAAAAGGGAGAGTGGCAGCACCAGATTTCCTTATTCTCTGCTCTGGTGGAGCTTCCTTTTCTTCATCACTTGTTGATGTGTTTGTTCTTAGATTAACAGTTCCTTGGCCAAGAGAAGTTTGAACTCCAGGTACTGGAAGGTGTTCTTTGCAGTTTGTTGCAAGAACGGTTATAGCTATGTTGCAAGACCTGGCTGTCTTGTCTGGCTCTCTTGTCAGTACTGAGTCCACAAGTAGGTGACGGCCAAGTCAATGAAGTAGAGCAGGGGTGCACAAGTCCAGTTATTGAGAGCTACAATCCTACAGCCTTTAGATGTATTTATTCTCAAACACACCTTAATCAAATGAATGGCTCTTTACCAGGCCTCTAAAGAGCTGAATAACATCCTGATGAGGGAATTTAGCTATGTGATTCAGGTGTATGGGAGCAGGGATGCATCTAAGAGTTGCATAGTAGCTCTGGAGAACTGGAGCTGAGCAACCCTGAAGCAGAGTAGGGTGCAAACAGTCCACTTCTTGAACTGGATGGACATTCTAGAGAAGCTGAGCATGCGATCAGACATGTAAACCTCTATCATGTTGATGTTATACTCTGCAACTGCTGCTGGTTTTGGGACTTGGATTTGTTTCTGTTCTATTTGACTATTTTGAATTCCATGGGCAGTGGATGGCATGAAAACAGTCTTGTTGTCCATCCAATTGGTGATTGCCGTTTTAGGTCTCCTTTTAATATATTAAGAAATATAAATTAAATACCTTTACTGGAACACATTCCTTTATATTGCCTTTCATGTGTTGCTGAAAATAAGAAATCCCAAATTATGGTTTTGGCCCAAGATAGGACACATTAGCTAGTTCTGCAACTACTGTCTGGCAAACTTCAGTCTCATGTTCTGTAAGATCTATGTCGGAATCTCCCTCAATGAATCTTCTAAAATTCAATCTGCATCTGTCAGAGCTGGCTTCTAGAGAAATGAAATAAACATAAGTGCAAAGTCCTGATGTGCAGTACAATAAACTGTCATAAACTGCTTATTTACCCTTTGAAATTAAATCAGCTTACTTCTGAAAATGCATAAATGTTTTTTATTAGATGTTAATTTTGACAAATTAAATTGAAATATACAATTTAAAAAACTTTTAAATTATAAAAAAAATACAATTACCTTTATTTTGTGCATAAATTGTGGGGAAGCCGTTTCTTGAAAAGACAGGAAACAGACAATTGGGAAGGCCACATCCCCACAAATGTGACATCATTTTAGAGCAGTTGTCCTCTCTCTGAGAGGCATCAGGACACACTCTGACTTAAACTTAACTTTCAAACATCAACTCTTTCCATTTTAATTATAACTAACTTTCTTCCTGATGTGACAGTGATTAAATGAAAATAATCCAATCATTCCCATGATGTTGCTTACTAAAAGAGGCAATGTAGAAGCATTTAAAAACAAATTCTCTTTAGCTCTAAATTTTAAATACAATGTCTTTTTGAGTTCAAATTTCGCAGTAAATTGGATAAGATTTTTGCCGTGAGAACATACTAAACTTCAAAGCTGACTGATATTGATGATTATAGCCAGTGCCGATAGTTATAAGCTATATTCCAGTCTTTTGTTTTTTAATGGATTTTTTCTTTACTTGTTAATTTTTTTTGGCCTGGAAGATAATGGGGTGCAATAAATTAACTGATGTTGCCTTCTGGTCCTTTGGAGATATAGTGATGCAATTATTTCAGGTGAATTACACAAAACATGGTTACAGATCTGTAATACCTTGTAGACTAAAGGGGAAGAATTCCCCCATACAAACATCTGAGCAGCATTCTTTGAGATGTTCTTCCAGTTGGAACTTGTTCATCATAAACCAGCTCACTGAAGGGTTCGTATTATCCTTTAGTATCTGCTAGAACATTAGCCAATATAAAAAATACACTTGTTTACAAAATGAGAAATACTGGCCAAATTTACCCACCAACTGAGAAATAAGTCTTTTCTGACGGAAATTTATTACAAATGTTTTGGGTTCAAAGTATTACAAAAGAAGCTACCTTAAAATAGGTTCAGCAATACATAGTAGAATACATTGAGATAATTGTGGCAATTTGTCCTACTTCTGTCTGTTTACAAAATTTTATTTAATTAGCCATTAACTTCCTTAAAGTATCATAGGACTTCCACTGGAAAAAAAATAAATAAATGCAAAATTAGCAGTGATGGGAAGCCATGGACAATTAAATCAAATTACCTTGTGATTGTGAGTTTGCATTGAGTTAGCTGTTTCCTTTACTTGTAGGTACTACTTCAATTAAAGTTGGTCAGAGTGAAATTTCACACGTTATTTCGTTTTACAATTTACTAATAAAAGTTACAATAAAAGCAACAACATTTCCCATAGCTATGTAGTTTATCTGAGATTTTATGAAAGTGGCATGGAGGTGATCCTAAATTGTAATGATCTCTCAGTTTTATCTGTTATTTGTTAACTTAAACATAGAGCAGGTAGGTTATTTGTGCTTATGTTTTTTAACAGTGAGAAAAATAAAGGATGAACCCTAAATATAATGTTTATCCATTCATCAGTCAGAAATTAAAATAATTATTTTAATGTTCCCTAGCAGCCTTAGAAGGAAATCAGAGTTAGAAGCTGGGATATTTAACAGGTGTTTGTTTCCAAATAGTCTATTAAGAGTACATCTAATACAACTGTAATAGTGGTGTGTGATTGCCTGGGGAGACCAAATTCTCAACCAGGCGTTTGATTAGGCTGGTTTAGAGGCAAGGAGGAATGGGTTTGATAGGAGTTTGCACTGCCAAGCCTAGTGAGAAAATAATGATGTGATAAGAAGCTTTGGGGTAGGTCATCACCATAGTAACCTTGTCATAAATTAGATGGAGACTTGAAAAGCGAATGCAATTATGGGTGTCCTACCCCTAAATAGAATTGATGCTGAGTTAATTTCAGTAATGTCATCCAATTAGAATGTATAATTTTTCTCTTAGTGTCATTTTATGTTTTGTTTTTTTTGTTTTTTCCCCACCGATGCATTCTGACTCTAAATCTGACTACATGTTTTAGGAACAAAATGCAAGGGATACAACCTTTACTCTTCACTTAGGTGTCAATCATTTCCTCAGGTACAAAATGATCAATGTATGTCATTTGGTGAACTTAATCATCTTTATATTCAAAGACACATCTCCAATAATAATAAGATGGGCTGCTGCTACTGAATGTGGGCTTAGTCACACACAGAAGCAGGGACATGTGGATGGCCAGTGCAATGGAAAGTAAAGTAGAGAATGTGGGTGGGTTACCTCCTTTATTTCTGGTGTTTACTTGCTGTTCCCAGAGCGGTGGTTGGCAACAAAACAAAAATACAAATAACAGAAGTCACTGGTGGTCCACAGAAAATCATATCTATGAAAACAGGTCCATTCATACAGACCCACATCTGTTAAGCTGATGCCTACTTAATGCACACACAAAATGCCAAGTGTAATGTGGATACATCTGAAATTGCCATTGAAAACAGACCTTCGCTGTGCCAATCCATGAAATGAAAGTGATAAGTAGTTGCCAAGGAATGTCAAGATAATAATATGGCTGTTTGATAATTTTTTCAGCAATGTGAAGGTTGATGTGGATGGATGGATGGATGGATGGATGGATGGATGGATGGATGGATTAAATACAAATATGTGCCATATGAGCTGTACGTAAGTGACCTGAATCATAGGTGCCTGATGTTGTAAAATTGTGAAAAAAATTTGGAAAAAATACCTAGCTTTAACAACTCTACGCAACCCCTCCAGCTTTACCCCACATTATTACTAACACACCCCTGGCAAAAAGTAGGCCCTATGGAACTGATGGTGTCAGGTTCTAAGTGTCCTTTTGGTGCCCGTGTTCAACTCAGTAATTTTTTATTTTTTATTTTTTGGCATAGGTTCTATGCTGATCAATAGGTTAAATACAGCTAGATTCACATCAAAGGCAGTCCTCGAAGGACTGTTTAAGTTTAAGTGCTGAATTTAAAAAATTGGGGACCAGCCTCCTCCATTGTTTACACGCATATGAATTTTATTTTCAAATTAATTTTGCTGCCATATTATCCTAATAAGAGTTAATGTGTGTTGTAGAAATCCCAAAGACAAGTTTTGTATAGTTTTTATACGTAAAACCAGAAAAATGCAAGAGCAGAGCTATGTCTTGGCTTGGTTCAATTAAATAGTTCAGACTTAGATAAATCTCCATTTCTTTGGAAACTGTTGCTATGGAAAGGAATTCTTGTTCTTGGAGATTTATACGATTATTATAAGTCCTTTAGCAACCTTAAAGTACAATTTCAGCTGCCACAGAGGCAGTTTTGGAAATATTTGCAGTTCCAACATTTAGTGTTCCAGACCTTTAGATCTCCCACCACACCTTCTTAAACTATTGACTATCTCAACTACATCAGGAAGGTCTACAAGGGAGGTCATGAGGTTTCCAAATATTACTGGTAAACGGCACGTATAAGGGACTCCCCATTGTATGAACAGCTGGGGAAACTGAACTTGGCATAGTTTTTACTGATCAGGAATGGAATATGACAATTCAGAATATCAAAAAACTGTACAGGGAACAACTACTAAACAGAGTTTATTTTTCACCACATAGGTTATAGAGGGTCTTATGTCTTATGCGGTCCCCAGAATGTTGGCGATGCTAGACTAAGGCGGGCACATTGACCCATATGGTTTGTTCTAAAGCCCAAGGCTTCTGGACTACGATTAATAATTACCTTAAAATCAGATATACAACAGGAAATTCTTTTTTTGCCCAGACTATTCATTCTAGGGAACCCTAAGGTTCAACGCTGCTGAATGGGTTCAGACTTCACTGATGTTAGGGTGCAAACCGATTACCAGTGGAGGTCCACCTCCATCCCCTTGTTACTATATAGTATAATCAATTAGGAAGACTGGCCACACTAGAACATATCTCATACAGACTACTGAATGTAATAAAGAATTATTGTTTAAAGTGGAACCCATACCTTTCTCAAAATAAGAAGACCAAATAAAAATTTATGGTGGGATGGGGGATGGGACTGTGAGGAGGTCTGTCAGATGTTGCTAGGTAAGGCATAGCTTGAGCTGCGCATAACCAAATGCTGCCCACCCTGAAGTTGTTATAAAAGAGTTTAAGTAAAGTGACATGGAAGTGATCCCGTATTGTAATTTTAGCTTAGTATACCTATTATTTGTTAACCTCTCTCTCCTAGATATAGCAATTGACTGAGCTTTTACTGTAACTAATTATATGTGCTCTCTTTCAGACTCTATCCTTGAAAACTGGCTCAAAGTTTATCTGTTCTTTTTTTCTAGATGAAACGACTAAAGGAGCTACATCCACTAACATTTACTTTTCCTTCCCATAGAAAGTACTCCTGGATCAGTGCTTCTGTATTCTTTTTGTGTCTCTGCTCTGTTCTCTCAAACCCCTAGTCGGTCGTGGCAGATGGCCGCTCACACTGAGCCTGGTTCTGCTGGAGGTTTCTTCCTGTTAAAAGGGTGTTTTTCCTCTCCACTGTCGCTACATGCATGCTCAGTATGAGGGATTGCTGCAAAGTCAACGCCAGTGACTGTCCACTGTCGCTACATGCTCATCCAGGAGGAGTGAATGCTACAAATCTCTGACTCGATGCAATATGCTGGGTTTCCTTTGACAGAAAAACGTTTTCTCCAATTTGAATAAATAACTGAATCTGACTGCACTGTTCAATGGTTAAGATTAATTGGAAAGTATGTACCTGACTTTTGTGAAGTGCCTTGAGACGACATGTGTTGTGAATTGGCGCTACATAAATAAACTTAAACTGAACTGAATTAACCTAAACAAGGAGCAGGAAGGTAATTTGTGCAAATTAAATTAATAAAGGATAAAACCATCCATCCATCCATCCTTCAGAATGAGTTAAATTGAATTAAATGATAAAAATAAATAAATAAATAAATGAATGAGTTAAACTATCCAGTTCAAATTTGACCACACTAAGTAATTTAGATTTGGCCAGTTGTTAATACTACTGGGCAAAGCTATTGTCAGCATCTGTCTGTGTATTAGTTTGTGTTTTTGTTCATTTTAACCCGGTGTAGTCTTCGATTACTTCCTGTCTGTGTTATCGTGTTAATTGCTTTGGTCTTCTGTTTCCCACAGATCTTGTTGTTGATTGGTTCTCCCTGCATTTCTATTTGTATATATGTTCCTTTGTTGCCTTAGTCCCCCGCAGTATCTGGTCACAGTATCCTGTGTCCTGGCATGATTCTGGTTTCCCTTACTTCTTATTTCCTGCCTGGTTAATACAGAAGAAGAAGTAAAGATAACTTTCTTGCATTTGTGTGGCTCCTGGCATTCTTCCTCTGAACTTTGGTCCTACCCAAACCCTCATATCCAAGGCTAATAATACAAGCTTACCCTTACTTTACCAGACAAAAACACTTGCTAACTGTAACTCAACTTAGGTTTTTGAGATGGACTTTAGTTTGACAAGAAACATAATATTAATAGCACAACACATCAAAAAATTTTAGTACAGAATAAACTTGTAAAACCACTTGGTGTTGCAGCAAAATAGAAGAGCCCAACTACAAAAATCAAGCCAAAACTTGTAGTCAAATTATCCTTGGAAAAATGTTGTTTAGTTGCTTAGTTGCATTAGGAGTAATTTGTTTTCAACACAATACAACAGACTCCAAAAAAGAGTTGCAGAAAGCTGAAGAGAGTCTGATATAAAGGTGAAGTAGTACCACATTTCTCCCACACTAGGTGAGATATAATTGCTAAAATGTCTGAATTTATCAGTATCTTTTTTTCTGGTTTGCCCTTTAGATAGAAACCGATAATCTGGCTGATGTCAGATCATAAACAGCCCCGCTGTTCTTTGTTATTATTCCCTATCATTCTTTTATCCTAATGTCAAGACAAACAACTCTCTCTCTTCACACCTATGATTCTTTATGTTTTTGGAAGATATTTTTACAAATTTTTTGTACTTTTGACTTTGACTTTTTCTTTAAATTAGGCTTTGTACTGCCATTTGCCCACAATTCTCTCACACTGTATCTTTTTGTCTTCTTTTTTATTTACCTAAAAGAATACAGAGGGGCTTTAAATACATTTTTCACTAAGTCTGTAACTTTTTTACGCTTTTAACCAAAGTTTTGGGTCACTGATCCAAATAATTGAATCAGCTCTATGACAACAGAAGTAAAAAACCAAGCGCTTAGGCATTCAGTCTGCTTCTAAAAATATTTGTTAAAGAATCTCTTGCTCTCAGGAGCACAATTGTAGAATTGCGCCGCTCAAGGTGGCAGCAGGTTGGAGTAGCTCTGTTACTTTTGATTCTGATTTATTCTTTTTTGGGAACTATTCCTCTTGTGGTGGATACAGTTGATTTTTTTTGTATGACTGTCCACTCCAGTGTCGGATGCTGTGCAGCTTGGAGGATTTTTCTTAATACTTTCTATTTTTGGACATTTGTTATGATGCATTGCCATGGCAACGGGGTTGTTTCTTACAACCGGGAGCAGCTGATTAATATCTCAAAAGCTCAAATAATACTTCAACTACAACCCCAAATCCCTGATGAGTTGAAAAGGAGACACCGTGGATGCAGAGCAGGAGCTAAGAGAAGAGAGAGAAGGAGGAAGTTCAAACCATCTCTTCCGTCAATTTTGACGGGCAATGTGAGATCGTTGGGAAACAAGTTGGATGAACTCCAAGCCCTACAAAGGACCCAGCCAGAGTACCGGGCATGCAGTATCATGTGTTTTACTGAGACATGGCTGCAGGATCATATCCCCGACTCCAGCATCTCCCTGCCGGGCTTTTTAACCATACTAGCAGACAGAGATTTAAAGAGGAGCGGCAAATGTAAAGGAGGTGGACTGGCAGTACTTGTGAACAACAGATGGTGTAATCCAGGACATGTTACTGTGAAGTGTCATCTCTGCAGTCCAGATATTGAACTGTTAGCAGTAAGTTTTCGTCCATATTATTTACCCAGAGAGTTCACCAGTGTTATTTTGGTAACAGTTTACGTTCCACCTTCCGCTGTTGCTGACACTGCATGTGATGCCATCAGCTCAGTTGTTGCTAAGCTACAGACACAAAACCCCAATGCTTTTGTGGCAATTTCTGGTGATGTTAACCATGCTTCACTCTCTGCTACACTTGTTTCAACAGTTTGTCAGCTGCTCTACCAGAGAAAACAAAACATTGGATTTGTTTTATGCAAATGTCAAGGACTCATACTTCTCTACAGCACAACCTCCTCTAGGCAAATCAGATCACAATCTTGTTTTTCTCTGCTCGAAATATAAGCCCCTTGTTCAGAGACAACCTGTAGGTTCAGTTCAGAAACAAGCTTCGCATCCTCCTCTCCTGCTCACAGCCAAACAGACATTCCATCTTCCTTTGACCCACAGGACCCACAGCTGTCCAGTAACACCTCACATTTTTTATCTTCCACCTCAGCCCTATACCCTTCTGCTTCTACATGTTTGCCTTCAACCATATAAGAAGATGCTGATGCTTCCTTTGCTTCCCACTTCCACCTGTGTGTCTCAAGAAGTCAGGTCAAGAGACAACTGGAGAGATTGAATAGGAATAAGGCTGCAGGTACAGATCATGTCAGCCCTAGAGTCCTGAAGGCCTGTGCAGAGCAGCTCTGTGGGATTCTGCAGCACCTCTTCAACCTTAGCCTGGCCCAGAAGAAGGTGCCGGTGTTGTGGAAGACCTCCTGCCTTGTTCCGGTACCAAAGAAAACTCACCCATCAGTCCTCAATGACTATAGACCTGTTGCCCTGACATCTCACATCATGAAGGTCCTAGAGAGACTCGTGTTGGCCCACCTGAGTAAGCAAACAATAAACTATCAGGACCCCCTTCAGTTTGCTTATCGCTGTGGAGTTGGAGTTGAAGATGCCATCATACACCTGCTTCAACAAACCCACTGTCATCTGGACAAAGCCAGCAGCACTGTGAGGATCATGTTCTTTGATTTCTCCAGTGCATTTAATACAATCCAACCTGATTTGCTTTGTCAGAAACTCCAGAAGACTCAGGTGGAGGCCTCAACAATCTCCTGGATCAAAGACTACCTGACAAACAGACCACAGTTTGTGAGACTGAAGGGTTGTGAGTCTAACCAGGTAGTCAGCAGCACAGGAGCACCACAGGGGACTGTACTCTCACCATTCCTTTTCACTCTGTACACCTCAGACTTCCATTACAAGACAGACTCCTGTCATCTGCAGAAATACTCGGATGATTCTGCAGTCGTGGGGTGGATCAGAGATGGACAAGAAGATGAGTACAGGAAGGTGGTGGACCGCTTTGTGGCATGGTGTGGAAACAATCATCTCATTTTGAACGTGACTAAAACAAAGGAGATGATTGTAGATTTTAAGAGAAACAGGAATAAGTCAAAAACTATTTCTATCATGGGAGAAGAAGTGGAGGTGGTGGAGGAGTATAAATACCTCGGTGTTCACCTGGACAACAGACTAGAGTGGATATGCAACTGTGAAGCCATCTACAAGAAGGGACAGAGCAGACTGTACTTCTTGAGGAAGCTTAGGTCCTTTGGTGTTTGCAGCAAGATGCTGCATATCTTCTATAAGTCTGTTGTAGAAAGTGTGATCTCTTCTACCATCATCTGCTGGGGAAGCAGCATCAGAGCCAGGGACTTAAAAAAACTCAACAAGCTGATAAAAAAGGCTGGCTCTGTTCTGGGGACTCCTCTGGAACCTCTGGAGATCATTGTGAAAAGAAGGATTCTTCATAAAATGAAGAACATTATGGAGAACCCCGAGCATCCTCTTCATGAGACTGTCCTACAACAACAGAGTGTCTTCAGTCAGAGGCTTCTTCAGATCTGCTGTAAGACGGAGTGCTACAGGAGATCCTTCCTGCCCACAGCCATCAGCATCTACAACGGCTCTTTGAGGAAACCTTCATAATATGAGCTATAACAACATTTAATTTCCCTTTGGGATTAATAAAGTATTTTTGAATTTGATTTTGATTTTGAATAGCTTCTAGCATCAGACTGCAAAAGAATCCCACCTGTGCTATATTCAATTCAATTCAGTTCAGTTTATTTATATAGTGCCAATTCACAACACATGTTGTCTCAAGGCACTTCACAAAAGTCAGGTACAACAGTGCAGTCAGATTCAGTTATTTATTCAAACTGGATAAAAAGTTTTTCTATCTAAGGAAACCCAGCAGATTGCATCGAGTCAGAGATTTGTAGCATTCACTCCTCCTGGATGAGCATGTAGAGACAGTGGACAGTCACTGGCGTTGACTTTGCAGCAATCCCTCATACTGAGCATGCATGTAGCGACAGTGGAGAGGAAAAACTCCCTTTTAACAGGAAGAAACCTCCAGCAGAACCAGGCTCAGTGTGGGGGTTTGAGAGAACAGAACAGAGAAACACAAAGAATACAGAAGCACTGATCCAGGGGTACTTTCTATGGGAAGGAAAAGTAAATGTTAGTGGATGTAGCTCCTTTAGTCATTTAATCTAGAAAAAAAGAACAGATAAACTTTGAGCCAGTTTTCAAGGATAGAGTCTGAAAGAGAGCACATATAATTAGAGTTACAGTAAAAGCTCAGTCAATTGCTATATCTTTGAGAGAGAAAGGGTTAAACACCGAAAGATAGGGCCAAGTGGATAATCGGTAGAGGGTGAGCATTAAGTTGTTGCCAGCAGAAGCTCAGACGATTCCCCTCTCCAGAACGGTGTCACAGGTAGACACAGAGCCAGGCCAGGTGTAGCTTCTAGGAAGAGAATAAAGAGAACAAGGTTAAAAGCTGAAATAACAGTAAATAATGCAAAATTGGAGAGTATTGTGAAAATGTAGCAAAGAAGGTGAAAGTGGTCATTATGTCCTCCAGCAGCCTAAGCCTATAGGAGCATAACTACAGAGATAGTTTCAGTTTATTTATATATATAGCGCTTATTTACAACAATGTCGTCTCAAGGCACCCAACAAAGGTTCCAGAACGGCGCGGGGCCGCCAGGGAGGCCTGACCAAACCACTGAGTGCCAGAGACCGGCCACCCCAGAACGGGCCATGTATGGGAACTAAGTAAAATAATAAACTGATAAAGTTTGTCCATCTAGAGCCCACTGATGGCCATTGTTATACTAAAAACCACAATGATTGGGATACCTCTCTCTGTCAGACTGATTATAACCATTGGAAAAGAGAAGGAGTCATACAGGTAGCAGAAATGAAGGGTGTGTTTGCAGCTCAACCATAACAGAGGCAGTTTAGTCTAAACCTGACTCCCCCTTACTCCATCCAACAGGGAGGGAGGAAGGCGGAGGTAAAAAATAAAGATAGCCTCAGCCACTCTAACTATAAGCTTTATCAAAAAGGAAAGTTTTAAGCCTAGCCTTAAAAGTAGATCTCTCTTTTTAATTTTCATCAGAACTCTTGCTGCAGCATGTTGAATCAGCTGAAGGCTTTTAACTGCATTTTGTGGACATCCTGATAGTAAAGAATTACAATAGTCCAGCCTTGAAGTAACAAATGCATGGACTAGTTGTTCAGCGTCACTCCTGGATAGGATATTTTTAATTCTGGCAATGTTCCGGAGGTTAAAGAAGGAAATCCTAGAAACCTGTGGGGAGTGGTGCTTTGGCCTAGTGGTTAGAGCAGGAGGTTTGTGTTCCAGAGGGGACACAAGGGGCCGGGTTCGTATCCCACAGATTACCACTCTGGGTCCCTGAGCAAGACCCTTAGCCCCAGAATGCTCCCCGGGCGCCGCGCACAACGGCAGCCCACTGCTCCCTATAAGGGATGGGTTAAATGCAGAGGGTCTAATTTCCCCTCGGGGATCAATAAAGTATCAATTATTATTATTATTATTTTTATTATTTAATATGGAATTTAAATGACAGGTCAAAAATAACACCAAGGTGTCATTTTCAACACAGTTCTGACCCACATACAGAAAACACTTAGAAGTAAAGTTTAACGTGTTTTTATTGTCAGCAAAGTAATCAGGGACGAGAACTGGAAACACCAACTGTACGGAAAAAAGGAGAAGGGACTGGTGAATAAACGGACAATATATAGCAGCTGATTAAAGAGATCTGAGAAATGGCTTACGAAATTGTTTTTGCTTGAACCACCAGGGGTAGAGACATTCAGAGTCTTAGCTTGTGAAGTGAGGTTGCTCAGTTATCTTCTCAGCTGCTGGTTTGGTGTAAACCAGATGAAGCACAGGTGCCGATGCTTGCGATAGAGGGTGGAACAGGGTTCGCTTATGCCTTGGTACTGGAGTTGAAGGAAGCGGGAAGCCACCAGCTTGGTCCGTGTCCGAAAAGTACAAACGGTTGGGAGAGAAATCCACAAGAAGGTAGATCCAATACTCAGTAGATTATTATCCAGATTGCTAAGAGAACCTCTGGAACGAAGTCGGGTCTCAGCAAGGTAAACAAAGCAGGTAAGAACCTGCAAATACAAAAGTTACTAGAAGCACATGAACGAAGCAAAAATCAGTAGAGGCTGATTTTGTTACCACTTAAGGTAAACACTCTGGCGTCGAAGTGCTGGCAACCTCCCGCTTAAGTACTCCTCCATGCAATCAGCAGATAGGTCGCACCTGTCATCCAGCGCACCTGAGAACCTCCAGCACCAACTGAGAAACACTGAAGCCTGGAAACAAGTACACCATACACACACACACCAGCACACACACACACACACACACACACATAGACAAAGACTCTGGCACAAGGTTTTTTACTTTATTACCTGAGGTCAATTTAATGCCATCCAGGTTAAGTGATTGACTAAGCAGTTTCTTTTTTAAAGACTCCGGTCCAAAGACAACAACTTGCTTGCTTGCTTGTAGTCTATCTAACTAGATTAATGGATAAGTAAAGCTGAGTATCATCACCATAACAGTGAAAATTTATCCCATGCTGCCTGATAATTTGACCTATTGGAAGCATATATATAGTAAAGAGATTTGGCCCAAGTACTGAACCCTCTGGTACTCCACAATTAACCCTGGAGTTTAAAGATGATTTATCATTTACATGAACAAACTGGAGTCTCTCAGACAAATAAGATTTAAACCAGCCTAGCACTGTTCCCCTGATACCTACAGCACATTCCAGCCTTTCTAAGAGAATATTATAATCGACTGTATCAAATGCAGCACTGAGATCTAAGAGGACAAGTACAGACACTAGTCCATTATCTGAGGCCATAAGAATATCATTAGTGACTTTTGGCAGAGCTGTTTGAGTGCTATGATGAGCTCTGAAGCCTGACTGAAACTCTTCAAACAGGTCGTTGCTGTGTAAATGCACACACATTTGATTAGCACCTATTTTCTCAAGAATTTTAGATAAAAATGGAAGATCGGATATAGGTCTGTAATTTTTCAAGTCATCTCGATCAAGCGAAGGTTTCTTAAGTAAAGGTTTAATTACAGCTACCTTAAAAGCCTGTGGTACCATTTACTAAAGATAGGTTAATCATTCCTAAAATGGGGCTGTTAATTAGAGGGAACACTTCCTTAAATACTTTGGTTGGGATTGGGTCTAACATACAAGTTGAAGGTTTAGATGAAGCTAATATTTCCGATAACTCAGGAAGTTCCACAGGATCAAAACAGTCCAAACACAAATCAGGTTCTGCAGTTATTTCCAATGTTGTCTCACTTGCGGAGGATGAAGTAATCATCTTAAGGAGTATGTCAACGATTTAATTTTGAATAGAATCAATTTTATTTAAGCAGAATCCCATAAAGTCATGAATGCTGAGAGCTAAGGGAATGGATGGCTCAACAGAGCTATGACTATGTGTAAGTCTAGCAACTGTACTAAAGAGAAACCTAGGATTATTCTTGTTCTCTTCTATTGATGATGAGAAATAAGCTGTTCTGGCTTGGCGAAGTGTCTTTTTATACAACAGTAGGCTATTTTTTCAGCTTAAGTAGGAATTCTCTAGGTGTGTAGAGCGCCATTTTCTCTCCAATTTTCTAACATTGTGCTTTAAAGTATGCAGATCTAAATTAAACCAAGCAGCCTGCCTGCTGTGAACAATTACCTTCTTTTTTAAGGGGGCTGCATTGTCTAATGCACCATGCAATGATGAACGAACACTATGAACAAGATAATCAATTTGTGAAGGGGCAGAAACAAAATTATTGCCCTCCACTGTGCTTTTCTGTGATAATGAAGAAATTAAAAGTGAAACAGATTCTTTAAAGGTTGTTACAGCATTGTCTGATAATGATCTACTATAATGAAATTTTCTTTCATGTGTGGAGTACTCGGTTAAATTAAACTCAAAGGTTATTAAGAAATGGTCAGACAGGACAGGGTTATGAAACAAATATTGTTATGTCTTTACACTCAATGCCATATGTCAGCACAAGGTCCAGAGAATGAAGACAAAGGTGGGCAGGTTTGTTAATGGTTTGTGCAAAGCCAATTGAGTCTAAGATAGCATTAAACACTATATTTAGGCTATCACTTTCAGTGTCAACATGAATGTTAAAATCCCCCACTATAATAACCTTATTTGTATTTAACACTAAACACTCAGATAAAAGGTCTGAAAACTGATCTAAAAATTGAGAGTAAGGACCTGGTGGATGGTACAAAACAACAAACAGAAGTGGTTTTAGTGCTTTGCAATTTGGATGAGGAAAACTAAAGATTAAATATTCAAAACGTTGTAGCTATTGATTGGTCTGGGACTAATCAATAAATCGGACTGAACGATGGTTGCTACTCCTCCTCACCCAGTATTTCGAGGAATGTAAAAATTTAAATAATTAGTGGGAGTTGACTCATTTATAGTAACCTAATCTTCTTGCTGCAGCCAGGTTTCTGTGAGGCAAAATAAATCAATCTGATTGTCACCAATCAGGTCACTAACTAGCAAAGTCTTTGAAGAGAGAGATCTTATGTTCAGTAAGCCACATTTAATTGTTTTATTTTTATTTTTAGTCCGAGTTGTGTTTATTTTTATGAGATTTTCCTGATTTCATCCTTTTAGATTATTTTTTTATCTATTCAATTTTGGCCGTGGGTGAGACACTGTCTTAATAGGTTAATGGGTGGGTAGCAGTACAGAAGCTGCAGAGAGGAGTGTTAAACGACAACCCTGCTTCCTGGTCTGAACCCTGGGTTGTCAGAGGTTTGGAGAACTTATAAATTCGGCCAGATTCCTAGAAAGAAGAGCTGCTCCATCCAAAGTGGGATGGATGCCGTCTCTCCGGATCAGACCACGTATATATCCACTTGTGAAATTTCCACAGTCAGTGTTCCACAGCCAAGTGTTAGTGGTATTATAACAAAGTGGAAGCAATTGAGAAAGACAGCAGCTCAGCCATGTGGCCACAAAAAATCACAGCGCAGGGTCAGCAAATTCAGAGGCACATGGCACACAGAGGACATCAACTTTCTGCAAAATCATTAGCCCATCTGAATTAGCTCAAAAACAATGCACATAGTGCTTAATTTAACGGGTTTTCATCCAAGCCCTACAAGTGTAATGCAAAGCAATGGATGCAGTGATGTAAAGCATGCACCAGCTGGGCTTTGGAGCAGTGGACATGTGTTCTCTATACTGAAGAATCATGACTCTTTGTCAGGCAATCAGATGGAAGAGTTTGGGTTTGTAGTTTCCAGGAGAATGGCACTTGCCTGAACACAATGTATAATGTAAATTCTGGTGCACATGAAATTATAGTGTGGGGCTGTTTTTCGGGGGTTGAGCTCAGCTTCTTAGATTCAATGAACGGAACTCTTAATGCTTCATACCACAGGTTTTTGGACAATTTCACCCTCTCAAATTCATGGTAACAGTTTAGAGATGGGTCAATTCTACTCTAACATGATTGTGTTCCAGTGCAAAAAGCAATGTTCTCAAAGATATGGATGTGCAAAGTTGGTGTTAAATAACTTGACTGGCCTGCAAAGAGTTGCCTATTAATATACACACATAGTAAACCTTTCGGATTAAGAATGGAATGTTACTTAAATCCATGTGTTTGTGAACACTTTTGCCAGTACAGTGTATGATGATTTTCTATCATTTCTTTGGGTTATTTGTTTACGTTGTTAATTACTTGGTTTCATGTATGAGATAAAGGATCAACTATAAGACTGAACAGGCATATTTAGGTTTTTACTGTAATTGGCAGTGTGAAAAGAAATAGAAAAGATTAAAGGTTAAGAAGTCAAAAAAAAAATGGGTAAAATCAGTGATTCCCTAGGCTGAGCAGTTGTTCAGTGTGAGGCTGTCACCACTGTGAAATTATCAGTCTAAATGCAAGAATAATGTGTAGAGTACAACATACAGGGCTTGGCACACCGAGTAACTGCAAAAAAATGGTCTACCACACAAACAAAAACATTGGTAAATAGTGTCTCATGGTGTCAGATCAGTGTGGCAAGTATAAAGTGTATATGTTTCTATGCAGTAGCATCTTTTTGTCTGTCCTGTCTGATCTCATTTTGTTCAATTTTACCATTACAAATATAATGAACTCCCTCTACCTCTGTGTCTCCCCATCCTTTCATCCACTTATCTCCATCTCAGACAAAATTCTGCTCTATGTTCCAGTCTCATTCTGCAGAGCTGCATGAGATAACCATGAAGGACAAGCGGTTTTGCTCGCTAAGAAAACACAAATAATGTACAAGGATGAGTGTCCACTTCAGTGTATATAAAAGCATGTTTTTTTTTCTGTCTTTGTCCCTACCCATATCTATGTGTTTTTATGTTTAATGTAACTATATAATCTTTATGCCAAAATCGAGCCTAATGGAATCATAAACTGAATTAGATTTCAAACTTTTTAAAAAACCGAATAAGCTAAGATGATTATACAAAACATGAACCCGACTCTCCACATGTAGATCTTTATTTAAAAATGCCAGGAGCAACAAAACTTTGCTTAACTTACAGTCATTTCAGGTTATTTTTCTTAGAAATCACTCTATACATCTAGAAAAAGGAAATGAAAAAAACAACCACTCAGAATTGTGTTTGCATGGTTTGTTCTTGCCCTTTGAGTTTCATACTTATTTATTTTTATTGATATCTCATTTATGTTTTTTCTTTTGTCCCAGATACAGATTTGAGTTGCTTAACAATAGACATTGACTGAGACTGAGTCCCAGACTGATGCCTGAATAAAGTCAGAGTCATGTGGGCTATTTGCAGGAAAACAGTAAAATGTACTCAATCACTGTTGCACGATCTACATTAGCATTGTATCTGGGGGGACCTTAACTCACTCATCCAGGAGATTCCAGATACATCAATCTCTCCAGCAACATCTCTTTTTGTCTTAGCTTTTATGTCTTTAAAAACCCTTAACCTAAACAGTGTTTCTAGAAAAAAATTCTGTTTCAATAAATAAAACTGCAGTTCTCCGTGACTGTATGTCTTTCTACTGTTGATGATGTTTGCTTAAGTACTAGGCTAACACTAATATGTTTCCTCTGCTTTTAAATGTGTTGTGGGCGCGGCGCTGATGGTGTAGGGGTTAAACACACAACCATATACGGAGGCTACGGTCCTTGAAGCGGCCGTCTCGGGTTTGAGTACCAGACTTGGCGACATTTGCCGAATGTCTACCCCTCTTTCCTGTCTGCCTAATGTCAGAAAATAAAGCCCACTAGTGCTGAAAAAAAAAAGTGTTGTTGATAAGTCTGCATATTTCTATATTGGTTCTAGTGCTTTGAACACTGTGAATTGAAGTGTTTCATTGTGTAGTGTGAAAAACAGATTTTTTTTTAGGGGAAAGCCCGATTTGTTGGATCCTTTCAGTCTATGCACTCAAAATTAATCCATGTTTTTTTATGGCTGTGCAATAAAAGGTGTAGCTAACAAAACCACAGACAGCAGAACAACAAGTTGTATCAGGAGTTTAGATACGATAATGATCAATTGAATAAAAACAAAACTGGGAACCTTAGCCAATACCTGGGAATCCAATTTGAAAATCCAGATTTGTTCATCTTATTTTTATTTACAGACATGCAACATTTGAGAAGTGTAATCATCTTTTTGTTGACCTCATTTAACCTAAGATATATTTTTGGCTTTTTAATTAGTCAGCAAACAATATTTGTTCAAGTTTACATTTTTGCCTTTCAACACTTCCAGGACTACAGGTATCAGTCTCCCTCGACCTTACTATATGGCGGATGAAGATGACGAGAGGCCTTTCATCTGCTCCTTACCTATTGACAATGGCATCATGTCCTGCTCAGATGTTCCAGCCCGTCGTGAAGGAGGCAGGGCCTGTTGTTTGGATAAAGAGGATGTTGTCTACCGCCAGTCTATTGGATTGAGTCCTGAACCTTTGACCAATGGCAGTATCAGTGTGGCTGGTCTGTGTGTTAACTGGAATCAGTATTACACCAGATGTCATACTGGAAGCAGTAACCCACACAAAGGTGCCATCAATTTTGATAACATTGCCTATGCCTGGATTGTCATCTTTCAGGTAAAAATCTACTTTAAAAAAAATAACATTTAACCTACCGCATTATATACTGTCCTTTCCAAAGTTCATGACAAAGCTTTACTCAGGTTTTAATATTTAAGTGGGATCAACGATTTGACGAACTATTTCAAGCTCTTCAAGTGGCTCCATGGATTAATAGGTTTTGACAAAACTCCCTGTGAATCACAGCCAACAAAAGACAGAGTAGGCCAGGTTAAAAACTATACAATTATAAATGTCCAAAGAAAAGAACTTTGAAAAATGTTATGAATACAGATCAGAATGGTAAAAAAAAACATATTTGTCAGTTTGCCTGTACATAGTACTACAGGTAGTATGAATTTAATTTTGAACTTTAATTTAAACATTAAGGTAAAAATGACACTCATTGTTGATGAATAGTTGCAATGTTTAATATACTGCTTTCTTTTTACAACATCAATAGTTCCATAAACTCACACAAAAATGGAAATATAAAAGTGGAAATATCAATTTCCATTTATATGTAACTGCAATGCCTTGATCACAAATAAAATGTTCCCTCTGTTTTAGTGATCTACAAAGCTTCTAGGACAGCAATTTATTTTACATCTGCACATAATAATCAACTAATTTAAAATTATTACCGTCATCAGTTTCCAGCCATCTTCATTTGTCAATGATCTCCATGTGCAATTGATTTTTTTCTTCTTAACAGCACATTTTGTAGTCAGAGTTTTTTTCATGAAAAACTACTGGTCAAAAGTTTTTGAACACCTTTCTCATTTAATGGTTTTCTTTATGTTTATGACTATTTACTATTTACATTTTCGTTGTAACCCCTAGTACGATGGCAATAAAGACTATTTTATTCCATTCAATTCTATTGTACGTACTGTAGATTCTCACTGAAGGCATCAAAACTGTGAATAAACACATCCTGTATGGAATTATGTAGCAAACAAAAAATTGTAAAATAAATTTAAATATGTTTTATATTTTAGATTCCTTAAAGTAGCCCTCCTTTGCTGTATTGACTGAAATATTAACCTTTGGCTGTCTCTCAATGTACCTCTGGGAAGTTCTTCAAGACTCTTTGAAAAACTATTTCAGGTGACCAACTCATGAAGCTTATAGAGAGAATGCTAATCAAAGCAAAGGGTGGTTATTTTGAATAATCTAAAATATAAAAATCTTTAGAGTTATTTCAAATTTTTGTTTACTACATAATTCCACATGTGTTCATTCATAATTGTGTTGATTTTGGTGAGAATCTACAATGTAAATAGTCATGGAAATAAAGGGACCAATAAAGTGAGAAAGTGTATCTATCTATCTATCTATCTATCTATCTATCTATCTATCTATCTATCTATCTATCTATCTATCTATCTATCTATCTATCTATCTATCTATCTATCTATCTATCTATCTATCTATCTATCTATCTATCTATCTATCTATCTATCTATCTATCTATCTATCTATCTATCTATCTATCTATATATATATATATATATATATATATATATATATATACAAAATGTTTAAATGTTGTAAGCCATTAAATCTGTGGGTCTGAATTTATTGTGTGATGTCTTCTTCACTTTAGGTGATCACTCTGGAGGGCTGGGTGGAAATCATGTACTATGTAATGGATGCTCACTCTTTCTACAACTTTATCTACTTCATCCTGTTAATAATAGTAAGTCATGCCTATACTGTTTCAATCAAAAATGTTGAAGGTACACATTACATTGATTAAGTTTATGTTTTGCTTAATATAAATGCATTTAACCTGAAATGGTTCAGAAAATCACACAGATAATTAGGTAGAGTATTGATCAGACATTCACATATATTAGTAATCTGGGTGGATATTATATCTGCTTGGGGCTTTTAATGATGATTTAAATAGTACCCTTTTAGGATTGACATATAGTACAACATACAACTTCAGTTGTTTTTAAAAGCTATTATAGTGTACACAGGTTTAAATTTATTTATTTATTTTTTTAATTCACACTTAATTATCCAATCAGGATACATTTCCCTCAGCCAAGCATAGAAAAAAACACATTATTTTTGTTGCCTTCCACAGGTTTCTGAAATAATTCTGTTTTGGTATTTGACCACTCTTCTTATAAGACTTGTCAGGATTAATTTAAATCTTTTCCTGGGGAGGCCCTGATTTTTGATCACAGAACAGAACATTTTCATAAACCTTCTCTGATCCCCACAGGGGTAAAATTATACATACAAGCTAAAATCCAACTGTACCTACACCCAACTGAACAAGCCCTTAGAGCCCATTTAAATGGCTGGTTTCCTGGCTTGGTGTTATCAATATATACTCTGTAGGGCTGGGACTGGAGTCATCCAAGAAATTTTATTAGCCTGTTGGCAGTCATATAGCAGTTTTAAAGAGTGTCTGGGGTCACTGTCCAGTTGGAACCTCTTTGTCTCCAAGTTTCAACCAGTTAGCTGTTGACCTGAGGTCAAGTTGAATAATTTTAAGGTTGTCCTTATTGCACTTTGTGTAATGCACCAGAACCACTGGCAGTGAAACAGACCTTCATGATGCTGTTAACATGCTGTAAATTCGAACCTGGTACTCTAATTTTTTATTTTTGAAAATCATGGAAGCTGTTGTATGATCCTTTAAAGTTGGAAAAATAACTTTTCAATGCATGAAAAAAAAACACATTTGTAATGATGACTGCAGCTAAGCCATAACTTTATTTTTTTCCTTTTTTGAAAATGCAAAAACAAATTTCAGGAATTAAGAATATTAAATAAATGTCATAAGATGTGATCAAATGAGGTGAGTTGGATTCAGTTTGGCAATTGGCATATATTGCTTCTGTCTTTTTTCCTCTGTCTTACCTGCTTGCATAGCTATGATTGCAAGCACACAAATCCCTGCACACACATGCAATCTGTCAGTGTCACACTGAGCGCTGAGCTCAAATCCCTAAAGAATCAGCCCTTTTGTTCCCATAAAACACTTTTTAATTCCAGTCCTTTAGCTTCTCTATGTGTGCCACAGTATGCTTTTGTGTGTGAGCGTTGATGCATGTTTTCCTCAGTATATTTCTATTTTAGCCTGTTAGAGAGTACTTAGATGTGTGTATGTGAAAGTGTTATCATAATGCAGCGTGACTGCTAGCTCCAGCTACTTTGCTACCCAGGGGCTGTCTTGTCTATTTTATTAGACTTTTAATTGCCTTGCCTTCTGAGGCAGACACAAGCCTTTCCACATTTTTACTCTCTCCTCTTTCCTTGCCGATACTCTTCATTCTTTAATGTGTCACTTCTCCTTGTATCACTCTATCTCCCCGAATGTGTCAATCTCTGCTCCCTGCACTTTCCAAACATTTCACATTAGCAACGAATCCCCCTAACTCTGCCTTCTCTCTCTCCCCAAGTCCATCTTACCCCATCCCCCTTTGAGTTTGACAAGTTTTTGTATCTTCTTTCCTTTCCTGTTTTCTGGCAGCCTTCTTACTCTTTTTTCCTGCCTTCTTTTCATCACTGCATTCTCACTTTGCTGTATCAGTGGGCACTATTCATGTAGCTGTCACTCTACCATTTATTGTCAGCCAAGCAGAAGCACATGCATATACTGTCACATACACTTCCAATGTTATTTTCTTACACACAAGCAAGAAGACACATTCTCACGGTCCATCTCTGATTTGCTGTTGGACATTACCCATCACATCAAACCACCAAAATTGCCTTGCTACAGATGAGTTGTGATATAATAGCTGTTTTTTTGATGTGGAAACATCGTTTATGAAGGATGAAGGAGGTAGGAAGGAGAGCAAATAAATAACCAAAGGCAGGAGTAAGGATTTGTGAAAATTAAAATGGGAAGAGAGATGATGAAATCTGTGTGAAAATAGAGGGAAGGAAGAATAGCCTGTAATGCACTAAGGAAAGTTGGAAGAAAGATGCCAAGTGGGCTTAAGAGAGCAGGTGATGAGCAGAGAATTAATGGCAGACTTGCAGGAAAAACCAGGTGTTGATGGTGATGGACTGGAGTGTCTGCATGAAATCCGAGAGAGGACTGGAGGGCAAGTGAGGCGATGCGAGCACTCTCTTTGATGTCAAATGAAATGTCCCTAATTAGAGTGAATCTCTCAGCATGTCCTCTATGGCTCATGTGATCTGAACAGACACCCTGATCACAGGATCGGGTTAACAAGCGTGTCATACAATAAGATGTACGCCACACCCTTTAAATTAAGCCAATGTAATGATACAAAAAGGCAGGTACATGTAGAGTATTTAATATGCAAGCATAAATTACAGAAAGCATGTTTCTGTAATACAAAAACAAAACCAAAGAGCAAAGTGTACCGGAGTCAAATTCCTTGTTTGTATGTACGAACTTGGCAATAAAGCTGATTCTGATTCTGATTCTAAATCACGCTGAAGAACTTGATTGACATTAAACAGCAAAATTCAGACAACATTTGAAAAATTCAAAACCACAAGAAAAAAAAAAAATCCTACACTGAGCAATTTGCAAAATCTAACCTTTAATTTGATTACATTTGCTTAGACTAGCTACTAGGCTGGACAAAGACCCATTTTTATCTTGCCACATCTCACAAGCCCCTTTTCAACCAAACCAAACCCATTGCAAAACTATTACCTATGCTTACTTTGCACCTGTTCTTAGTATTTCCACCAATACAATTTCTGACTCTAGAAGCAATAACTTGGTTCTTATTTAGCTCCAAAGCTGAGCTGGACCACAGGAAAGAACTGCTTTTGTCAGGAGCTGGGTCAGATTAATGGAGACCAGCAGCCAATAAAAATGTTGTGAGTCCCAATATAAAAATTCTCAAGTTAGTTTTGTTTTTCATCTGCTTAAATTAAGACAAAAAAGTAAAACTGACACACTTCAACATAAATCAAAAAGTTATAGTAGCATCAACAAAACATGTTATCTGACTCTTGTCTTCCCCTTATTTTGACATCACCTATCACAGAGTTTAAAGTGAGTTGTGTTTGAAAATGATGAACACAGACTTTTTGCCCTGAATCCATGAATGCCATTTCTGATTCAGTTTCTAAATCATATTTTATTATCATGGAGTGGTGTTAATAAGTATTATCCTGAACAATGTGTTTGACTCCCATTTTTCCAACACTGCAGTAATAAACTAATTGGGATTTACAAGGACCACTTGTTGTTTCAAACAGTAGTGCCAAATTAAATGATATTAGAACATCTGTTTTCAAGGATACTGAGATATATAATATGGTTTGGTTGGTTAAACTGCCACCATTCACTAAGACCCTCCACAAAAGCGTAGAATTTAAACTGCGAGTGGATCACTCATTTACTGCATGAGACATTTAAAGTGGCACAATGACATGGTTCTGGGTTGTCTCTTGGGATGTGCCCACTGTTAGGTATGGTGTAGGAAATGTAATGCTGTGGGCCTGTTTCACTTTTGAACTTATTAGAGTGCATAGAATCACATATTTTAAATGGAAAATCAGGATATTGGCCTTTAAAATTTGGTGGACTACAACCATTAAACTAAAAATGACATCGGTGGGTCCTTTAGACAAATTAATATACATAAATGGTTTACCAGACACAGAATGAGTCGTCTCATGTGGCCCTCACAATCCGTAGTTCTAAATCTTATAGACAGTGTGCAGGGTTAACAGAAGAGAAGAGCGAGCACAGCAATCTGGACAATCTAGGGAATTCATGTATGTCTGTATGCCTCACCTTTGTAAACATTTGTAAAAGCCTAGGTGCTCTTTTAATGGCTAAAGTAGTGACAACAGGTGTGTAAACCACTGTGCCAGTGGTCATTTTGCTCAAAACACATATTTGTCAAAATTGATATTTAAATTAAATGCCGAATAAAACAAAATCCAAGAATATGATTTCGTTACAGCAATCAAAGGTTTATTTTTATTATAAAACATTTTACACATCTTTACCAAGGGTGCTGTAAAATTCCTCTGCCCCTGTATCTTCCACGAGTCAATATTTTTTTGTTAATGTAATTAGTAAATTCTAAACCAAAAGTTTAGAAAGATAGTTATTTTTAATGTACTATCTATATTACTTTTTGACATTTCCTCCACAGAAAATATATTTTTCAAACTTTTTGCTCTGTGACATTATGTTTCAAAGAAACATAATTTCCCAAACACATTTAGTGGAGCTATTTGATTTTAGTGATTTTCTAATCTGATGTAATCTGAATGGCTATGTTTGCATTTCCACCTGTCATCATAAAACTGGTGGATGGATTGAGAGACTTTTTTTTCATGTTTAATAGACTTTCACATTTCAACGAGTACTTAGGAATGGAAGCCAGCGAGCAACAGCAGACTGGATGGATAGAGGGAAAAGAAGTATGAAGAGATGGAGGAAAACGTTTAAATGGTTAGGCACTTCATTCACGTAACACTAATGCAGATCAAATGTGGTAAATGAAAATGAGAGGTAGGGTGGGATAGGGAGTGGGTGACAGGAGATATTGCTTGAGGGGAACAAGATGACTACAGATAGTATCAGATGGAGAGGCAGATAAAACAAGTCAGAAGCTGAAGAAAGTCTGACAAATTCTTCAGAGTGATTATCATCATCATCTACACTTTGAACAAGAAACCCAGAAGAGTCAGAGCATTATGTGGAAAACAGCTTGACTCTGTTTAATTAAGACTTAGCATCCTTAAACAACATCTTCAACATGTTTTGTTTAAAACGCTTTTTGATAAGCCTTTTGGTCTAACATGTGACTGTGCCTCAAACAGTGCAAAATCCTTCATACTTCTTTACTTTTTCAAAGCTTTTCAAGTTACAACCACAAACTTTAATGTACTTGATATGGATTTTATGTGATAGACCAACACATAGTAGTGAATGCTGTAAAGTGGAAGGACAAGAATACATGGTTTTGGGGCGACTGGGTTCGTCCTGTAACTGGTGGGTTGCCGGATCGAACCCCTGCTCTGTTTGTGTCCATTGGCAAGACACTTCACCCGCCTTGACTGCTGATGGTGGTCAGAGAACCCGGTGGCGCCAATTGCATGGCAGCCTCGCTTCTGTCAATCTGTGGCTACAATGCCAGCTTACTGCTGTCACTGTGTGTGTATGAATGGGTGGATGACTGATTGTATTGTAAAGTGATTTGGGGTCTCTGGGGACTTCATAAAGCCCTATGCAAGTGCAGGCCATTTGTAGGCCATTTACAATTTACCCTTTAGTGCATCCATTTCTACACCAGGTTCTTCCGTACAGGGTCGCAGGGGAGCTGGGGCCTATCTCCAGCAGCTACGGGCAAGAGGCGGAGTACACCCTGAACAGGACATCTCAGGGCAACACAGAGACACACAGGACAAATACGCATGCACACACACACCTAAGGGGATTTTAGAAAGACAATTCAATCTAACAGTCATGTTTTTGGACTCTGGGAATACCCGGACAGAGCCTACGCTTGAACCCAGGAACTTCCTGCTGCAAGGCAACTTTGGTACCAACCGTGCAGCCCCTACATGGTTTTTAACCAAATTTTATTTTTCAAATACAAATCTTTGATACCTTTAATTAGAATGTAGTGCAACAGGGGGCTGTAGAAGTCAGCTACCTGGTAAATTGCACCTATCTGTTTTATTTAAATTGTATAAATACTGTTGCTCTGAGAAGGTCACCTTCTCAGAACAACAGTATTAGAAAGATGTATTATGTTCTCTAAATGTATTAGTTATGTATTAGTTATTAATCAAGGTACACACTAGACAGGTAAGGTATAATCCAGTTTTTCCTAGTTGTAGAGAAGTCTTAAAGGTTAGGATATAAAACAATATCCCAGGCTTTAACATCTCACAGAGCACTATTTAATCCATTAATCTGTCACTAGCCAGTCACTTCACAAATGTGACCTTTATTGAAGAGTGGTGAGCAGAAAGGCATTTGTGAAGAAGAGCCACGAAAGGTTTTTTTGCAGTTTGCAGTGAGCCATTCAGCAGAGTCCGAAAACATGAGGAAGGAGGTGCTCTCCTCAGATGAGACCAATATAGACATTTTTTATTCACATACAAAATGTGAATCGTGGCAGAAAACTAACACTACAAATCCCTTTGAACACACCATACCCATAGTGGAACATGGAGGTGTCAACATCATGGTGCAGGATTTTTTTGTCAACAGTGTAAGTCTGTCAGAGATGATGGCAGGATAGGATGGAGCCAAATATGGGGCAATTCTGAAAGTAAACCTCATGGAGACTGCAAAAAACCTGAACCTTAGTTGGTTCTTCATCTTCCAGTAGGATGAAAATCTTAAATATAGAGCCAAGGCTACAAGTCAATGTCTTATATGAAAGCACATTCATGTGTTTGAATGGTGTGGTCAAAGTTTTGACCTAAATCCAGTTGAGCATCTTTTTAAAACTGCTCTTTACATAAACACTTCATCCAATCTTGCTGAACATTCTGAGCATGTAAAAATGTATCTCTAGTTGTATAAACCTGGTAGAGACAATTATTAGACTGATAGCTGTAACTGCAGCAAAAGATGGTTCTGCACAGTATTGACTCCACTTTTGCAAGGCACTTTATAGGTACAATACACAGTCAATCATTAATGATATATGTTGCTCTATTATGATATGCAAAATGGGGACTACTAAATATAGAATATAATCCTAAATTAAACATTGGATTAAAAATATGAATGCAAAAATATCTAAAAAATAAAACTGAACAAAAGAAGGCAACCTTATCATGGCTAAGTAATGAACTATATCCATTAAAAAGAAAGCCGGTTTGGCTTTAACAACATTGCTTAACTCAAAACAGAATGGATAATCTATAAAGTCTAAGGAATACAGTTGTTGTGGAATTACGTAAAGCAAACGTTTCATACAATACTCAACTAGAAATATAACTAATATATCATAGTCAAAATACAGATTAATGTGTTAAAAAGTATGTATCTATTAAAGATAATGCCACCATAGCAATTGAATTTAATACATATTTTATTTACTCTGTAGAAGAATAATTTCAAAAATGTGACAACAGTTATACCTAATGATGCAGTGTGTATGGAATCATCAAAATCTTTTTATAGTATTAAGAAGGTTAGTGAAGCATAGGTGGCAGAAGTGACTGGGAAATTGTCAAATTCTAGGGCAAATGGCATCATTTTCAAACCTGTTTTATTAAGAAGTACAGTCCCATATTAACAAACCACTGACTTATCTTGACATTGTATCTACTAGAACCTCTACATTTGCTAATAGCTAAGAAAAAAGCCACAATTACAACAGTATTAAAAGCAGGAAATTCCTTGAGAACTTTGTATCGTCCTATTTCTACTTTTTTTCTGAATTTTCAAAGGTACAAGAGAAGATTGCAACAACATGGTTTATTAACCAGCTTGAAAACAATTGACTCCCTCATCCTGTTGTCTAAGATGTCTATCTCAGATTTATTAAAACAGGCAGTTGACAGTTGGTTTAAGTAATAACTCCAAACTAGAAAAAGGTGTCTTTAAATGAAGTCGCCTTCATTTTTTAAGAAATCAACCCCCCCAAGGCTCAATACTGTCTACTGTTATTTAGTCTTTTTATAAATGACTTGCCTCTAAGTTGCCTAGCAGCCAGTTGCCAGCGTTATCCAGAGGGTACGGTTCTACACTGCTCAAAAAAAATAAAGAGAACACTCAAAATAACACATCGTAGATCTGAATGAATGAAATATTCCCAGTCCATAGCTTTAGTGTCTTCATCTTGCAGGAACTGCTGACACACTCCAGCCACATGAGGTCTAGCATTGTCCAGCATTAGGAGGAACCCAGGGCCAACCGCACCAGCATATGGTCTCACAAGGGGTCTGACGATCTCATCTCGGTACCTAATAGCAGTCAGGCTACCTCTGGCGAGCCCATGGAGGGCCATGTGGCCCTCCAAAGAAATGCCACCCTGCACCATTACTGACCCACTGCCAAACCGGTCATGCTGAAGGATGTTGCAGGCAGTAGATCGATCTCCACGGTGTCTCCAGACTTTGTCACCTCTGTCACATGTGCTCAATGTGAACCTGCTTTCATCTGTGAAGAGCACAAGGCGCCAGTGGTGAATTTGCCAATCCTGGTGTTCTCTGGCAAATGCCAAGCATCCTGCACGGTGTTAGGCTGTGAGGACAACCCCCATTTGTGGACGTCAGGCCCTCATACCATCCTCATGGAGTCGGTTTCTAACCGTTTGTGCAGACACATGCACATTTGAGGCCTGCTGGAGGTCATTTTGGAGGGCTCTTGCAGTGTTCCTCCTTGCACAAAGGCGGAGGTAGCGGTCTTGCTGCTGGGTTGTTGCCCTCCTACGGCCTCCTCCACGTCTCTTGGTGTACTGGCCTGTCTCCTGGTAGCGCCTCCATGCTCTAGACACTATGCTGACAGACACAGCAAACCTTCTTGCCACAGCTCGCATTGATGTGCCATCCTGGATGAGCTGCACTACCTGAGCCACTTGTGCGGGTTGTAGAGTCCGTCTCATGATATCACCTGGGGGAAAGCACCACCGACATTCAAAAGTGACCAAAACATCAGCCAGAAAGCATAGGTACCGAGACGTGGTCTGTGGTCCCCACCTGCAGAATAACGTGTTCCCTTTATTCTTTGAGCGGTGTATATACACCTGCAAACTCACCTAACAGCACTGCTGAGGCCCTCACAACATGTTTGGAAGATTTCTATCAGAGGTTCAAACATAATTTTGTACTCAGTTTAAAAAAAAGCTGTTTCAATGTGATTTTTCCAACCAAAAAATGTAGTGTACCTGGGAGATTTAAAATCACTTTACAGAGTTACAAAATCCAAGAGGCTACTGAATTCAGGTTTTAAGGAATCATTTTGGACATAAAACATACATTTGATAAACATATAAATACACTCCTAAAAGAAGTAAAAAAAATAATCTAAATTAAATAATTAGAGATTGCATACGTATTCAGACTGCTCATATGCTAATGATAATGCAATGATTTATTTCTTACTGTATAACCATTTGGGCTAAAGCATCACTATCCAAAAACCAGATATACCTAATCTCTGTATAATCAAGCTCTGAAAATCATGGATGAAAACCCCATTTACCCTTTCATTCACCTTGTTATCTCAAACAAATATCTGAATGTTTACATATATTTATGGAGGGTATTGGTGTTTTTAATTAATAGTTTTTTTGATTCATTTGTATTTGTTTATATCTTTGTGTGTCATTTAAATACTTTTATTTCTCCAAATGCATTGTTTTGACATTGTATATTCATTTTATTATTTAGAATAATACAGTTTTAGTTGCAGTTGTTAGTTGCTTTAATTATGTGAAAGCCCAACTTGGGAAAAGAGTTGAAAATTAGCAAGAGCTATAAACTCTCTGTACAGCACATCAATGGCAGTCTATGGATTGTGACCATGTCTAACTGTGCTGTCCCTATAAAAAATAATTAGAGTAAATCAAATAAATAAAATAGATGGACTATGAAAGAACATCTTTTTCAAAAGCTCACCCTGAGTATTGAATGGAGTGGGCAGTGTTCATTAGACAGCTACTAACAGTCTTTTTTATACTACAATGGCAAGTAAAGCTTTTAAGATTTATTACTGCAGAGCATTTGGATGATTCTGAATATGGGGAAATCTAAAAATATTACAAAAATGAAAAAGAACCTTTTTGAATGTACCATTACAACCTTTGACCTTTGCTGCCAAAAGAAAGCTATTAGTGGACAGTGTGATGGACCTTCAAGAATAGATGGGCCTCAGATATCTGTAGAAAAATCATCGAAAAACATGCCATTAAACCAACACAAATGACTACAGATGCTTGTAGGCTATATTGAGCTGCTTATTTAGGATAGTGCTGTGTCTATCAGTCTGCACATCACACCTCTTGAATATTTTAGCTGTAATATTAGGCACATAAAGTGTCTCTTAAAACTTTACACATCCAAATTGAACTGTTTTTTGTGATGGAAAAAAATGAAGCTACGGTAAATGCTTTAAAACCTTTTCAAAGAATAATGTGACATTTATCCTGTGTCATTTAAATGAAAAATAAACAAATCTGCCAGGAATCTAGATTTAAAAAGTGAAAAAAAAGCTTTAATAACAAGGTTGCATATGTGTGCACACCATACTAATACTTTTTTTGAAGCACTTTTTTGATTTATTTTCAGAATTGTGTTTTCTCAACAACTGTTGAGAAAACACATTAGTGAACACACTGATTAGTGAATCTGATTATATGAAAATAAAGTTTAGCTGTTGTTAAAATATATCCTTGACAGTTACTCATTTGCATTCAGTTATGTATTGCAGACAGGTTACAAAGATCCATATAAGATCATTGTTCAAAGAGTGTTCACACAATTGGATTTTAATTTTAATTTTTAAAAACTTCTGCAAGGTAGAGTGGAATTCTTTTTTATTTTATTTTGAAGATAAATATCACATAAATTTGGGGGACTATGGATCAATTTGAAATAATTTATTCACTGTTTTTTGCATTTAAACTCCTAAGGCTTGTTACAGGTAGACTGGTAGATGGAAAAAATTGCCATTGTCCTTCTTCTCCACATATAGTGACAGTTCTGAAAGAACCGACAATACTAAGACTGATCTATGTCTATCCCATCAGTTCTGAGAGAATATGAGTATAAATATTTCAGGGCGAACTGAATGTGCTGAATGGGTTCTGAGACCCATTACCTTTCCTTCCATCCACAGGTCTTGTAAAATCATCTCAAAAAGCAGCAGATCTGGAAACAGCTCAATATTTTGAATCGATGAAGAGGAGCTTTACCCATAAAACACTTTCCCACAGTGCCGTATAGAGGCATGCACATACAGTGCCTTTCGAAGGTATTTGGCCCCCTTGAAATTTTCAACCTCTTGCCACATTTCAGGTTTGAAACATAAAGATATAAAATTAAAATGTTTTGTGAAGAATCAACAACAAGTGGGACACAATCGTGAAGTGGAATGAAATTTATTGGATGTGTCAAACTTGTTTAACAAATAAAAAACTGAAAAGTGGGGCGCGCAATATTATTCGGCACCCTTGCGTTAATACTTTGTAGCACCACCCTTTGCTGTAATTACAGCTGCAAGTCGCTTGGGGTTTGTCTCTATCAGTTTTGCACATCGAAAGACTGAAATTCTTGCCCATTTTCCCTGCAAAACATCTCGAGCTCAGTGAGGTTGGATGGAGAGCGTTCATGAACAGCAGTCTTCAGCTATTTCCACAGATTCTCGATTGGATTCAGGTCTGGACTTTGACTTGGCCATTCCAACACCTGGATACGTTTATTTGTGAACCATTCCATTGTAGATTTGGCTTTATGTTTTGGATCATTGTCATGTTGGAAGATAAATCTCCATCCCAGTCTCAGGTCTCTTGCATACTCCAACAGGTTTTCTTCCAGAATGGTCCTGTATTTGGCCCCATCCATCCTCCCATCAATTTTGACCATCTTCTCTGTCCCTCCTGATGAAAAGCAGGCCCAAACCTTGATGCTGCCACCACCATGTTTGACAGTGGGGATGGTGTGTTCAGGGTGATGAGCTGTGTTGCTTTTACGCCAAACATATCGTTTTGCATTGTGGCCAAACAGTTTGATTTTGGTTTCATCTGACCAGACCACCTTCTTCCACATGTTTGGTGTGTCTCCCAGGTGGCTTGTGGAAAACTTTAAATGAGACTTTTTATGGATATCTTTGAGAAATGGCTTTCTTCTTGCCACTCTTCCATAAAGGCCAGATTTGTGCAGTGTACGACTGATTGTTGTCCTATAGACAGACTCTCCCACCTCAGCTGTAGATCTCTGCAGTTCATCCAGAGTGATCATGGCCCTCTTGGCTGCATCTCTGATCAGTCATCTCCTTGTTCAAGATGAAAGTTTAGAGGGACGGCCGGGTCTTGGTAGATTTGCAGTGGTCTGATACTCCTTCCATTTCAATATGATTGCCAGCACAGTGCTCCTTGAGATGTTTAAAGCTTGGGAAATCTTTTTGTATCCAAATACGGCTTTAAACTTCTCCACAACAGTATCTCGGACCTGCCTGGTGTGTTCCTTGGTCTTCATGATGCTGTCTGCGCTTTGAACAGAACCCTGAGACTATAACAGAGCAGGTGCATTTATACGGAGACTTGATTACACACAGGTGGATTCTATTTATCATCATCAGTCATTTGGGACAACATTGGACCATTCAGAGATCCTCACTGAACTTCTGGAGTGAGTTTGCTTCACTGAAAGTAAAGGGGCCAAATAATATTGCACGCCCCACTTTTCAGTTTTTTATTTGTTAAAAAGGTTTGACACTATCAATAAATTTCATTCCACTTCATGATTGTGTCCCACTTGTTGTTGATTCTTCACAAAAAATTAGAATTTTATATCTTTGTGTTTGAAGCCTGAAATGTGGCAAGAGGTTGAAAAGTTCAAGGGGGCCGAATACTTTCGCAAGGCGCTGTACATCTGCTCTCACCTGCTTTTATAGACACAGGATAAGAAGGGAACAGAATTGAATGATCATGTTTATTGATTAAAACCTTGAGAGAATAATTTTGTTTTCCTACCTTGATTTCATTTCTCACACATGACCTCTCCAGTTTGAGATGACCTTGATCTTATTCTTATGATTTCCTCTGCTTCTACATTAAAACCAGATGCTTAAATACACAGTACAAAACTCTACTTATCTCATATATCAAACCCTTGTCTGACATTAAATCTTATTAAATGTTTGCTGCCCAAAATTATTTCTTTTTGCAAAATTCCAGGATGATGAGAGAGAAAATTCATTAGATAATTTTTGTTTCACTTTTGTTTCATTTCATTTCACATTTTTGCTTAGTTTTTGGTCATTTTGCTTTATGACTTCAGTCAAACATTTAGGGTATCCTTCCACCAACCTCAAAATAGTTTGCTGAAATTTTGGATCATTGCTCCTGACAGACATGGGGTAACAGACAAAGTTATAAGGCACTTTGCTCACCCACACCTCTGTAGCTTTGCCCATACATTTTCCTGGGGTTGAGGTCAGGACTTTATGGTGGCCATTCCAAAGCTCCAATGTTGGCTTAAGTCACCTTTGTTGACTTGAGCCACCTTGTAACTAATTTGGCAGTATGCTTAAATATGTTGCTTCAGTACTTCCACATAATATTGTTTATTCATGATCGAAAGTATGTGTAAATGCACCAGTCCCTCCTGCAGCAAAACACACAAGATGATGCTGCCATCTCAGTACATCACAGTTTGGACGATGCTCTCAGGCTTGCAAGCTTTTTCATTTTCCTCCAGATGTATATTTTACATACTTATATTTATTTACTTACATTTTGTTTCATCAAACCTAAGGTCATGTCTCCAATAATTAAGTTTTTTTTTTTACCTGTTTGCATTTGTAAAATGTAATGTATTTGCAAGATGTAAAGAGTTTGTGTTGCCTGTAAAGCAACATTGCAGGGAAAATAAATAAATACATTTCTCGTGAGCACCAGATCATTTCACATGCACCCCAGATGCTTTCTCCAATTCCTTGTGTAACACAGAATTTTTCAGTGTATTTCAGGATACTGTGTTTATTGACAGAGACATGTGACATAATCGTGCTATATTTGTAGTTTGGGCTGGCACGCAAAAACTTTATTGTGTTGCTTGCCAGAGGTCACTGTTATTGTGTTTCAGTAGAACACTTAAAATTAATTTTGAAATGGAGAAGGTATCTGGTGCACTGTATCATGTGAGGAGCATGAGAAAGTTTATTTATTTTCTTTTCGATTTCCCTTTACGGGCTTCTATTGTGTTTTAACACAAGAATACAACTAAGCGTTTTTTTTTATAAACTTTTAGAAAACCATTTCACAGTTAACAAAATGAAAGGGATTTGTGTTTTTTGTCTGAAACAAATGACTGATGTGGTTAAAACACAGCAATTTATGTTTTGTTTGCCATTATCCTTATAATTTTGAGGTTTTATAGAGCACGAATGTAGCATCAGTGCACTGAAGGGTAAACTCAGATAACTATTTGTCAACAAACTCTCTGCATACGTCACATCCTCTCAGGTCGGTTCCTTCTTCATGATCAACCTGTGCCTTGTGGTCATCGCAACCCAATTTTCAGAGACGAAGCAGCGGGAGCATCAGTTGATGCAGGAACAACGAGCTCGGTGCTCGTCCTCCTCAACGCTGGCCAGTGAGCCAGGAGATTGTTACGAAGAGCTGTTCCAGCTGGTCTGCCACTGCCTCCGCAAGGCCAGGAGACAAACTGTTGCCTTTTTTAACACCTTGAGAGGTAAGCCTCGTGGATTCCGGGGTGTTGGAAGAGGAAGACCAGGTGGGGAAGAAAGGGAGAGGCAGACCAATGGAAGGGGAGAACGTGAGAGGAGACTGGCATCAAGGCCAGGTTGGTGACTATAAATATATTAAAGACAGCAGTATTGGATGTGCACATGATATATAATTATTTCTTAACATTTTCTACTGCCAGGTTATCGGTGCCCTCATCATAATAAACCAGACAACACCTCACCAGCTGAGCCTCTAGCCCTGACTGCTACCTCGAAAGTTGCTGGTTGCCCTCAGTGTGCAAAGGAACTTACAGACGGAGTGGGGCCTGTATGTGTAGCCGGTGATGAAGCAGAAGAGGAAGCCATGGAGAAAACCAACAATGAGGATAAGCAAAAAGAAGGAAGCAAAGTCAAGGACAAGAAAAAACCGAAAGGTGCGGAGAACCATATAGGCTGTAGTCCAAAGAAGCGATGCAAAGAACTTTGGGAGGAGATAAGGAAGAAGCTGTGGAGCATTGTAGAGAGCAAGTACTTTAACCGAGGCATCATGACAGCCATCCTAATTAACACCATCAGCATGGGCATTGAGCACCACGAGCAGGTAATACAAACATTTATTTAAATCACTTCTTGGTCAGCATGCATAAATATGTGGTTTTGTTTCCAGTAACTTCATTAAGTCTGTAGCACTCCAAAGACAAAGCAAACATTTTAGTAAAGCTGATAAATGACTTTAGTGCAAGAAATCATCATGGAGTATTTGACTTTTTGTACACATGAGTATACATTTCAATGAGTTTAACAGAGTTTTGGTGTTTACTTCCAAATAGGGCTGCCCCAAGGAGATTTTCTGTAGAGTCATCAGAGCCAATATTTATTTTCGGTAGGCACACTAAAAGCAATAACATAATTTCATAAGTTTATTTAGGTACATTGCAATGACAGAGTGCAAAGTTTTGGTTCAATTAAAATAAATCTTCATCCTACTTAAGACTTTTTTGAGCTGTGACTTCATGCTTTAAGTTCAAATTCAATTTAAATTCAATTTAAAAATACTTTATCAATCCCAAAGGGAAATTAAATACTGAAATAGGTTCCTATGGAGAGCTTCACCTACCACATTTGTTTTAATCCAAAATGGATTAAGTAGTTTTCCTGAAATACATTTTAAACAATGTTATGAAAAAACCCTTAAAGCTTTCACATATTTTTTTTAAATGAAAAACAGAAAATCTGCATAAGTCATAGCTAAGGGTGCATCATATTATCACAAAACAACAAAGCAATTACATGGTTAAATGTTAAATTTAGCTGTGATTAACTCATTTTCCTCATTACTATCTTTTTTTCCATATCCCATAAGATAAGTTTAAACAAGAAAAACATTACTTACCTCTGACTCACTGCAAACTAGCTGCATTATTTCAAGGATACTTCTGGCCAAAAAAATCAAAATAAAAGCTCTTCCTGTTGTGCATTCAGACGTTGTCGTTTTTTTTACCATACCCTTTGCCATTTAGAATTGAGTTTGCCAAAAGGCAGCTGAAGGACTCAGACCAAAAGAAGACAAAACTTCTCTGGTGTGATGAAGCAAAGATGGAATACTTCAGCTCAATTACAAACACCATGTCTGAAGGAAACTCATCACTTATAACCAACATTAAATTCCATCCCTGAAGTGAAGCATGGTGGTAGCAGCATCATGCTGAGGGAATGTGTTTTGACATATCGACAGTAATAATAATATGCTCCAGATTTCAAACAGACAACCGAAACACAGCCAAGATAACAACGGAGTGGCTTGAGGAAAACTGCAATTGCCATTGAGTGGCCAAGGTTTGAACACAACTGAATACTTCTAGAGATATATAAACATGGTTGTGCACTGACACCTCCCCATTCAACCTAATGGAGTTTGGGAGGTTCAAGTCACAATGTGTGCGTGCGTGTGTGTGTGTGTGTGTGAGTGTGTGTCTGTGTGAGTCTCTACTTTCCCTGAGAAGATCTGCTAGTGGGTGTGGCGCACAGCAGAAAGCTGCACACCTGCAAACAATCTTCGGCTGGAGCGTTTTTTTCCCGTTGGGATTAATAAAGTATTTGTTAATTGAATTGAATCAAAAGAAGCTGCTGGACGACCATTCTTCGCCTGATGGCCCATGCTAGTGGTCAAGAAGCTGACTGTATTCTAGATTTCTCCTGCCGACTGTCTGCTGACTGTGATTGTATTAGACAAACTATGCACCAGGCGTCCTCCGCAGCACCTGGCCGCTCCTGCCTGCCCACTCGCGGATGCACCTACGGACTCACAAAGCCGGACACTCCCAGCCAAGCCCCTCCAACAAGGCTCACCATCCAGATTGCTACCCCGCTTCAGAGCTGTTTCCCACGTTCCCGCACTGTAAGCTACCACTCTTCCCCAATAAAATATTTCGGACCAACCTTCTCTGAGAACTCCACTAACTTCATCTATCCTTCACAGAGGACCATATCCCTGCTTCCACTCCCCAGTGATTTTACCCTCTGTGTAAATAAATCTTTTAAACTTTGTGTGGTCGCCGAGTGTGGTTCTGCTTGTGGGTCAAGAAAATCCAGTCCAATATGTCAGTTTAGGGAAAGAAAATTTTGAGAAAATAGGTGTGCTAAGCTTTTATCATCAGGCCCAAGTTTGGCAAAAACGTTTCTGCTTTTTTCACTTTGTCAGTATGGGGTAATGTTTTAAGAATTTTAAGAAGGAAATTAACTTAATACATTTGGAATAAGGCTGTAACATAAAATGTGGAAAAACTGGGTGCTGTGTATACTTCCTGGATGCACAGTATGTTCGCAAAACCAAAAGGACATGACTGCACCAAGATTAATAAGCAGAATTTCTGTTTTTTATGAAAAACAGCAATACAAGTAATGCAATGACACATCATCTCCCTTATTCCTCTCTTTTCTGTGTTTTACTGTCACTCAGCTTTGTGAACTCTTTGTATTTCTATCAATATTTTTTACTCTCGCTATACCATCGCCTACTCATGCATGCCACCACCGCAGTGGTGGGTCGTCTCTCATCCTAGCTGCTGCTAAAAATAGAAAGACAGAAGGGAAGTGACAGAGAGACTTTGCTGTTTTAATGGGGGGGGGGGGGGGATTTCTGTCTGCTAAGAAATGTGTCTTTAGTACTGGTTAAACGCCAGTATCAAATACTTCTTCTGTCTAATGACTGTGATATTGTGCTTACCTTTCCTGTAAAACAGGTATTTCTTACAAGTGCATAAGATGTTTTGACTGAGGCCTCTGTTGCTCGGTGTTTGGGCAAGATAGGTTGCATAATTTAGAGAGTATACCATACAATTAAACTATTTTCTGGTTGTATTTCTTCTTTTACCTGATAACCCGATGGAATTGCTTACAGCTGTTGCCTAATAGCAACAAGTTGTTGGGTTTAAATCCTTGCTGCACCAGGGCCTTAGGAGGTAGAGCCTGCATGTTATCTTTGTAGATGAATGGATTTCTCCAAGAACTCTAGTTTCTCCCTCAGTTTAAAACATGCAAGTTACATTCACTTGAGGTGATGCATTGTGATTGGGTGTAAGTGAATGGTTTTATGTTTTTTATGTCTCTTTTGGAAATGTGATGGATTGGTGACTTGTCTAGAGTGTGTCCTTCCTCTTGCTCATTCATCCTGAAGGGCACCTCTAAATAGAACTGCAATGTCAAAGAGACATTTTAAGTAATTTTGAACCTAAGAATTGCTCCAGAGTGAATGCACTTCAATGAACCCAACATCTGTTTGGGAATTTTTGATGAAAGAGAACATTGCTTCCATTAAAGACTTCAGATAGCAATGCTCAGTAATTGTCAATTCTCATCTTTTATTTCCTTGCAAACGGAGACCCGTGCTAGAAATGCACTCCAGCAGGCTATTTATGTGGGGAATGGCCTGACGCATCAAGCTGTTGTGCACTTGGTGTCCACATTTTTACAACAGTCTGTGCACAGCGCGAATAGCACTCGCAAAGCAGAAAGAGCAGGAGGGTAGAGTTTGAAAACTAGTTGTTCTTGCAAGTATATGCTTGGTTCAATATAAACAGAGGAAGCCATTACTACTAAATGTTTGAAAAATTTGTAAAAATGGCTGAAATGTTACACTTAAGAGCCCGAACTTTGTACCAAGTGTTGTTTTAGGAATGCACTTTATCTTAAGACTTTTCTTATGCTTCCAGCTGTTAAACACAGGTAGATTTTATGCTGCACCATATACTCAGCTGCTTAGCAAAGCTATAAAATACCCCTGAAGATTGGGGACACAGAATGAAAAGCAAAGAGAGAAAGGATGGTGCAGAAAATCTGTGCAAAAAAAGGAAAAATCTGAAGGCAAATGCTGCCAAACCTGCAAAAATTACAATATATATTTTTGTAGCTTAGACTTCTGCATCAAAAGCTGTTAAACAGCAACATAAAGTAGAGAAAGAAGAGAGGATGAGTGAAGGCTGACAGTAGTAGTAGTAGTAGTATTAGTAGTACAATGGCATAATAGTGAGTGAGGCAGTCTCTGTGTGACAAAAGGTCACAACATTAATGTGCTGAAATGTATGTATACTGTATGTAGTATAGCCTGGTAAGTGCAAAGATTCTGGAATGGACCTGATCCAACTTTAAACCCATGTAGTTAAGAGCACCAAGATATAAAATAAACAACTTTAGAACCATTTGTTGAAACTAAAATAAATAGTGAACTTTCTTATCAATGTTAGGGGATTTCCCTGTACGTATAGCATATTCAGTTCAGTTCAATTGATCTTATTTTGTAGTGCCTTAAGATGATATGTCATTTGCAGAGAAAATGTCTGACCGATTATTTTGGGCCTACTGGACATTTTTTTGTCCCCGTTCAGCCCTGGATGGCGGTGGCACCTGGTGTGGTCTTCTCCTACCATAAATCAAGCGTTGAGCATTCAGAAATTGCATTCTGCATACTTTGGGTGTAACCAGTGGTTATTTGACCTACTTTGCCTCTCTATAATTTCAAGCCAGTTTTCATTCAGTTTCCTCTGACCTCTGTCGTTTACATAGACCACCTAGGTGGCACCTGAAGTGCTCTTCTGCTGCTCTGCAAACCCAGAGATGGTCTTGTATAAAATTCGCAGAAGATAAGCTGTTTCTGATAAACTTAGACCAGCTGATCTGTCACCAACAATCATGCCAGATTCATTGTAACCTACACCTCCTTTTTCTCTCATTCTAATGCTTGGTTTCAAATTTATCAAGTCATCTGTTCTACATCTTGATTGGTAAATGCAGTGAATTGCTGCCATGTAATTGGCTGATTCACTATTCCTGTCAACAAGGAATTAAAAAAGTGTAACTAAAAATGTGGCTCTTAAGAAAATGTTCATATAATGTAATACATTTTTAGGGGTTTGCATGCTTCCACACTATTTACATGTAGCCCAGTTTTTTTGTTTCACACTGCTAAAGACTTAAACTGACTCATACACACATGTGCACTCAAGGATGCAAATGATGTACACACAATGGTTATTGATTCTGAGCCACTGAAATGCCAAAATCTTCATCTTTTACAGTACAGTGCTTTGGATTAGAGATAAGGTGGAAATCCTGTGGGAGCCAAACACGACCTTTCCATTGTCTGTGTATGCATGCATATGTTTCTCATGATGAGCCAGAAACTGAAAGCAAGACATGACACTAACATCATGTCAGAAACAACTAAAATTACAGACACCAGTGTGCATTAATGTGAGACCCTCAACAATTAGAGAAAAAATGGTATGACCAAATCTCTGTGGTTACATTCAAGAGCTTGAAACATAAAACATACTGGCAACGTGTTCAAGTGTTTGCCTAAACAAATCTATCTATATTAGTGGATGCAGATTGTGCTCATAAGAAAACTGTGGTCACGTAAAAAGTAAATAAATATCTTTAAAAAAATTTCATAAAGAATATATTACAAATTTTAACAAGCTATACATACAAACTTAAAACTTTATGTATGCCTTTGGGATAACTACAAAAATTGAAAACAGCAGCTTTAGTCTAACATACCTAAAGCAAGACACACTTCATTTAATATATTTGACAACAATTTTATGTTGCTGTAAAACCCTTCCTGGATGTTTTCTCTACTTATTTGACATCTCTTTTCTCTCACCTTTTAATGCTCATCCCTCTCAGTTATTTTTTCTTTTTTAATTTTCTATTTTGTTTTTCCATGTGGCGGTCAGCCGGATGAGCTCACCAATGTGCTGGAAATCTGCAACATCGTTTTCACTAGCATGTTCTCCCTTGAGATGATCCTGAAGCTCACTGCTTTTGGCTCTTTCAGTTACTTGAGAAACCCCTACAATGTCTTTGATGGAATCATTGTCATTATAAGGTACCGTCGAAACACATATTGTTGAAACTACACATATATTTGTCAACAACAAACAATAGATTTTTATTGATGTAAATATATGATTTATGAGTTTAATTAAAATAGTAGCAATTTTTACAAGCAGGAGCAAATATTGACTCCTGGAATTAAGTCATCATGCTTTCTTTCTTTCTTTTCTATCAGCATTTTTACCCTGACTATTTAATATAGATGGTTAATTACTCAAGTTTTGTGCAGTGTCAAATACAAGCTGCCTCGTTCAAACGTGCCACCTGTATGGATTGGGATGCCAAGGTGTCAGGCAGCACAGAAACCCATTTTGTATTTTGTTGTGTGTCTACAGCGTTGTGTGAATGTCTGCAGCTTTGATCTGCTTGTGGTTTTTATCTTTCAATTCATCTGGTTAGAAGTCTTTGTCTGTGATCCCCATTATAAACCTCAGATCAAATACACATCAAAGCATGTAAAACTGAAAAAGATCAAATGTGCAACTCATCACAGAAATATACAGGTTGATTGAACATTTCTGTGTCTTCTAATCCTGTGTTCCTCGACCAGTTTTTTTATCTTCCTCTAACTGAATGTCCTCAGTCATTCAGAAAAAGTGCCCCCATTCAGTCTACAACCCTTCAGGGCAAAGCGTATTTTGATGTGCTTAGTGGACCCTTTCAAAGCTTTTTCATTCTTTTCGAGAGAATAACCCTCCGTCAATATTAAGTATACCCCAATATACATACAAATAAGCCTGCTATGTAACACAGCCACCATGTGAAACACAAATAATGATTACTTGAGGAGAAGAAATGAGATAAATAGAATATTTATTTTCAGAAAGGCATTTAGGAGAGGAAATGGTGCCCTTTCCAATTAAAACAAATTTTCTTTTTTAGAAAAAATAATATACACTTGCATGTTTCTCCAACACTGCTTGAGTTTTTTGCTCTTTTGTACATCTTGCTACAGTGTGTGTGAGATTGTTGGGCAGTCGGACGGTGGTTTGTCTGTGCTGAGGACATTCCGACTGTTGAGGGTGCTAAAGCTGGTAAGGTTCATGCCAGCTCTCAGGAGACAGCTTGTGGTCCTAATGAAGACCATGGACAACGTGGCCACATTCTGCATGCTACTTATGCTCTTCATCTTCATCTTTAGGTAAGTTGATGCTGTACCCTCTCTAACAAACAGGAGATTTGCTTCAGCTTTTGGGGGTTCTGGTCCAATCCCAAAATTTCAGTTTAAATATATCCTCATAACAATATTTTCAGATTTAGAGTGGTTTTCATTAAATATTCTGTGTTGCGTTAGGCCATGGTGATATAAGCAAATTTGAATAAACTATACATGAACTGTCAGTTATATTGCCACAATTACTTTAAAAAGCTGCTGCTCTCAAAACAGTGGATTCTTTTAGGAGCCACGTGTTGGTAAAAGGGTCTGAAATGCCACAGCATCCAGCAACTGAATAATAATGCAACATTAAATATTCATGAGCAGAGGCCATGTTACTCAATGTGATTACAAGAGAGATTGAGAGAAGTAGCACAAAATAGCTCAGTAACTGCAATAACATTACTTCTTTGTAAATACTGTAAATATACATTCATGCCCTGATCCAGAAGTTCTTGAAATGCATAAAAGATTGTTTAGTTTGTTAGATTGTTGGTGGAAAAAGAACATTTAGGTAATCTAAATCTAACGCATTAAGTTATATTACACTCTACTCTTTTATTCTTACTTATCAGTAATACATTAGTTATTAATTAAAACTATCATCCGTGATGGTGGTGCTATGTCACTTTGATTACAACATGAATGCTTCCATTGTCAAATAATAAGTGGATAAATAAGCGGATACCCAGTAAATTTACATATCAGGAGATCCACTTAATTATTTTTACACACTTAATGAGGCTGTTTGGAATCAGTCAATGCACAAAAAGGTTTGTGTAAATAAGGAAATGCCATACATCAGTTTAATCATCCAAAAAACTTTTCATACTTAACTTAAAGAAGATTATCACTTTATTATCAGTCCAATGTATTATTATTATTGTGTGTGGTCTTTTTGTGTTGTAGCATCCTTGGGATGCACATCTTTGGCTGTAAATTCAGTCTGAAGACAGAGGCTGGGGATACAGTACCAGACAGGAAGAACTTTGACTCCCTGCTGTGGGCTATTGTCACTGTTTTCCAGGTAGTCAACAAGTCAAAACCTGTAACATATAGTATATGAGCAATATTGCCAACATGCTTTTTGATAATAATCTGTACATTTTGATTGAAGTATGTTAAGTTTTAATTGATGTTTTTTGCTGTTTAAGATATATTTTGGTGATAGTAATCAGTGAATAAGCTATACTAAAGTGTGTGTTTATTATTAACGTTCTGTTTGTTTTTCTTTGGATTTGTCTAAGATTTTGACCCAGGAAGATTGGAACGCGGTTTTGTACAATGGCATGGCAGCCACCTCACCACTTGCTGCTCTTTATTTTGTGGCGCTCATGACCTTTGGAAACTATGTCCTCTTCAATCTGCTTGTGGCCATTTTGGTTGAAGGTTTTCAGGCAGAGGTAAAGCTTTAAAATTACTGTAAAGTTTCAGATTAATTAGCTTAATTTTTTCACGGTGAAATTGTAATAAAAGAAACAAATTTATTGATTGTTATATAGATAAAAGAAATTGGTTTGGATATTTAGGAACAATTAGAAACCACTAGGTCCAAGCTTTCAACAAACTGAAAGCTCCAGGATTGGTCTCATAACAAGCAGTGTTGCTTTTACTTTATTTGCTTATGCTTGACTAGACTTTTAGGCTAGGTTTTCTGGATTATGCTTTTAAATGATTGCCTATTTAAAATATTCAAGACAAACAAAAAAGAAGACAAAAGATAAAGGGAGAAGCCAAGCAGCATGAAATTTACAACAAAAAAATTTCTCATACTTTTCTGTTTCTTTAATTCATTTAGTTATCTTTGGTTGCAGTTACCTAAAAAGCCCACCAAATTAAAGTCTATAGTGTTTTGTCCGTGTATTTTATGTATGTTTTGTGTTTTGACCATCCTTCAATACATGTAAAAAAATGTTATATAATAACTATGTACATAAAGTTATAATTCTTTGTAAAATGTTACATGTCAAAACAATTTTGCATAGAACAAGAACTACAAACTTTCATGAATTTTCTATGTTAAACCCCCTCACAACCCCAACCCCACCCTTGCATTTTCAGCATGCTCTCCTCCCCAGTTGGAAGCTGACATCCATCTGTCTGTGGAGGTCGAGGGGTTTAGACTATGACCTTTGGCAGGGACCTTTGGAGCTAAATTAAGCTCAGTTATTGTGCTTTACTGATTTACATGAAACAGCATTTGACAGAACAGATCCAACTCAATGTAATCAATGTAGCTGTCTAAACAGGCTGCATAACATCTTACGAAAACTACTTACATACATTTCACTTTGACACTACTGCTTCTTCTTGAATACAACTCATAGCACATTTTATCCTTCAGCTTTTTCAGTTTTCTCTTATACAATTAAGCTACGTGGACAGTGTGTTATATTTTTGAGTGCCACAACATGTGTTTTTTAAACTACAAGCTTGGAGATCATACACTGTAATATCTTGGTCTTAATCTTTTAGCGGCAGTGGTGTAGACGGCTCTTAAATAGAAAACTACAAACAGACTACCCAAAGTGTCCTGTGCCCTGAATCTATCTAACATCATTTAAGTTCAGTTAAAAAAAGGGAAATCAATACACTAAAGCCAATAAGTTTATAATCGTATTTTCCACGTACAGGTGCATCATAATAAATCAGAACATCAAATCTTGTATCATTTATGTCAATAATTCAGTTTAAAAAGTATAACTCACATAGTATGTAGATTCATTAATTGTACGTAGTTTCAATTAATTTTAATGATTATAGCTTACAGGTCATGAAAACCCAAAATCCAGTTTTTTAGAAAGTAAAAATATAACGTTTGACCAATAAAAAAATGATATCCTTTACAAAGCTGTACAGTTATGGCCATGTTATGGCTTACAGAATATTTTTGGAAGTATGCTAATGTGACCACAAGGAGGATAGGCCACAAAAGGTTGTTGGTAAACAGGCTGCCAGTTATTATTAATGGAAAATTAGGTAGAAGGAAAATTTGTGAGTTAAAAAATTACTGGTATTTTTGTCAGGAGTCAAAAATCTTGTTTTTAGTTAAAAGTAAAATTTTATTTCATTTTAAAATGAGGGTCTCAGAGCCAGGAGAAAGTGCAGAGGGCAACAGTCACCTGAACTACTGTGCAATGTTTCACAATCTTTCACAAATTTATTTTAGCAATGCTTTAGTTTTCAGCATATACAAAATATTAGTATTGGTACTTTTTAAACCAAAAGAATGCAAAAGGAGCTTCTACCAAGTATTGACTGCGTATACTGCACATCACGTAGCCTTACTTTTCAGTAGGATGATATTTCTGGAACATTTGTATTAAAAGCCAGTGTTAGCTAATCATCATGCTAGCATCTTTATTAAAATGAAAGAATGAAGTCCATACACTGTTGATTGAGGAGATGTTCAAACTTTATTACGGCGCTTCAGTGGCAGTACTTCTGAAGCCATCCCTCTCAGTGGAAACCCCTGATAAATGATCCTGTCAGTCTGACATTAACTGTCAAGCTCACAGATGATTTTATTCAAACAGCTTAGCTCAATACTATAGATAGCTTTTTAAACATTGATCAATGCATCACCATATCCATTGTATAAAGCTCTGATGTGTAAACTGGAGGAAACACATTGAAACATGACAACAGCCACCAATTTTTCTAGCAGTTTCTCTCCTTTTTTATTTTCTGTTAGTTCTCACTTTCAGCCTGATCTCCTCAGGCTTACTCACCTTCATCCCCTCATCCACTCTGTAGCTACTGCTACTACACACAAGGAACTATTGAGCCAATTTACTGTTGTAATGGCTATAGGGAAAATCCTGTAAGTCTTAACCAAACCCTTGAGGGTTTCTTAAAGGGTTTCAAGCATTTACTGATTTAATCTCAAGAAATAATTTGAACCTTTTAGGTTATTGCCTATATAGTTATATACCTGGCAGTGATAATTCTTTTTTATGTAACCAGGGAAAATTTGAAAGGATTTAAGGTCTTGATCAAACTTAACCTATCAATGTGTTGCAAACATTGTTGCATCAGTTTTTTTCGTGCTTTAAAAAACCGGAATGTAAAAAAAGAGAAATTAGAAACTAGATTTCCTCTTTAAAGAAAAGATGCAGTATGTTTCAATGTCCATGAAGAGTCCAATGTGAACTTAATGGTTTATTCTTTTTCCTCTTTTTGCCTCTTGTGTCTTTTTTCTCCAAATTTAGGGTGATGCCAATCGTTCATACTCTGATGATGACCACTCTTCTTCCAACAATGATGAGAGTGAGAAACACGACTCCATAAAATTGTCTGGTGAGTTTACTTTACTCAAAACTCAAGTGCTTGTTCATTTCTGCTGCAAATATTTTTGCCCCTTTTTATTCTTTGGGTCAATTTTATATATAGAAAGAAAAACAAAACAAAAATACTTGAAATGAAAGTGATCTCTACAAATGAAAATGCAACATGTAACAAAAATTGTACCATTATTTCTTTAAAGATGGTTTTCATTGTATTCTAAGAAAAAAATATTTCACTGCTGAAAACAGGATGTGACTGGATTTTATTTGTATTTAAGAGAATAAGAGTAAAGGGAATAGAATAAAATAGCACACCACACGTTTCAGTTTCCAATTTATAAAAATATCTTGAAAAATTTGGGATTTTTTTCCTTTCCTTCAGCCCTAACCCTACTTAGTGGAGATCTATCACTTTAAATCTAAACAGAATACACTGTATAGGTTTGTGGTTTTATTATGTAGAAATGAGAAAACAGAACAGGTTTGTTGCCCAGAGTCTGTGCTTTCTTCAGAGGGTTTATTCATGCTTGACCAAAAAAGTCCAAGTAAGATGGATGCGTCTGCCAAAAGCAGTTTTACATGATGAACTAAGTCTATCTTTGCCTAGCTCACAGCATTTCAACTATACAGCCTCTAGCCGAGGGACTGTTAGAATCACTTTAGATGTGATCTTTGCAGTGAAAAAATCTTTATTTTATTTCTTAACAACCAAACAATACAAGTGCACACTTTCCACTTACATAACCAAAACATACAGCTATTGTTTTCTCCTTCGCTTTTCAACAGATCTGTTTATGTGAAGTGGGATCCTTTCAGTAACTAGAAACTCTGTTTCTGCTTTTGTCTTGAGAATAATTAGGACATGTTTCAGCTTTCAAATTCTTCATCTTAACAAAAGATGGGAATTACAAAAAATGCTCATTAGTTTAGAGCATTGTTAAGAATAAATGATAAACACAAATCATAATACTTGTCTAATTTCCATTTTGATGCTAATAAAATATCATATATATTATTTCAGTTTTGTTTTATGAAAAATGGATACTATGTAGAGATGACAATTAAAACAAATAAATACAGGTCCTTCTCAAAATATTAGCATATTGTGATAAAGTTCATTATTTTCCATAATGTCATGATGAAAATCTAACATTCATATATTTTAGATTCATTGCACACTAACTGAAATATTTCAGGTCTTTTATTGTCTTAATACGGATGATTTTGGCATACAGCTCATGAAAACCCAAAATTCCTATCTCACAAAATTAGCATATCATTAAAAGGGTCTCTAAACGAGCTATGAACCTAATCATCTGAATCAACGAGTTAACTCTAAACACCTGCAAAAGATTCCTGAGGCCTTTAAAACTCCCAGCCTGGTTCATCACTCCAAACCCCAATCATGGGTAAGACTGCCGACCTGACTGCTGTCCTGAAGGCCACTATTGACACCCTCAAGCAAGAGGGTAAGACACTGAAAGAAATTTCTGAACGAATAGGCTGTTCCCAGAGTGCTGTATCAAGGCACTTCAGTGGGAAGTCTGTGGGAAGGAAAACGTGTGGCAGAAAAGGCTGCACAACGAGAAGAGGTGACCGGACCCTAAGGAAGATTGTGGAGAAGGGCCGATTCCAGACCTTGGGGGACCTGCGGAAGCAGTGGACTGAGTCTGGAGTAGAAACATCTAGAGCCACCATGCACAGGCGTGTGCAGGAAATGGGCTACAGGTGCCGCATTCCCCAAGTCAAGCCACTTTTGAACCAGAAACAGCGGAAGAAGCGCCTGACCTGGGCTACAGAGAAGCAGCACTGGACTGTTGCTCAGTGGTCCAAAGTACTTTTTTTGGATGAAAGCAAATTCATCCACAGTCAGTGATGGTCTGCTGCTGGTGTTGGTCCACTGTGTTTTATCAAGGGCAGGGTCAATGCAGCTAGCTTTCAGGAGATTTTGGAGCACTTCATGCTTCCATCTGCTGAAAAGCTTTATGGAGATGAAGATTTCATTTTTCAGCATGACCTGGCACCTGCTCACAGTGCCAAAACCAATGGTAAATGGTTTACTGACCATGGTATCACTGTGCTCAATTGGCCTGCCAACTCTCCTGACCTGAACCCCATAGAGAATCTGTGGGATATTGTGAAGAGAACGTTGAGAGACTCAAGACTCAACACTCTGAATGAGCTAAAGGCCGCTATCGAAGCATCCTGGGCCTCCATAAGACCTCAGCAGTGCCACAGGCTGATTGCCTCCATGCCACGCCGCATTGAAGCAGTCATTTCTGCAAAAGGATTCCCGATCAAGTATTGAGTGCATAACTGTACATGATTATTTGAAGGTTGATGTTTTTTGTATTAAAAACACTTTTCTTTTATTGGTCGGATGAAATATGCTAATTTTGTGAGATAGGAATTTTGGGTTTTCATGAGCTGTATGCCAAAATCATCCGTATTAAGACAATAAAAGACCTGAAATATTTCAGTTAGTGTGCAATGAATCTAAAATATATGAATGTTAAATTTTCATCATGACATTATGGAAAATAATGAACTTTATCACAATATGCTAATATTTTGAGAAGGACCTGTAAATAGAAGTAACTTTAATGACATATCACTTTAGGAATGTATTCAAATTAAAGGATGACAAGAGTAAAAGTCAACTTCTACTTAGTCTCAACTTCGAATGAGAGATTCACTAATCATTATATGATTTAATCAAAGCTTTAGCACAAAAAAACCAAAACACTTTACTCTCTTTTCAATCATCTCAAGATCCAAGGATTTGTACTCTAACCCCAAACGGTCACCTGGAGCATGGTGCCCTCTCTGGGTCCAGGGGATTCTACTCTTCAGAGAAGCGGAGCTTCAACAATGAGTCTAGAAAGAGCAGCTTGATGAGTCTGGGGAAGAGCAGCCTGGAGAGACGCTCCCTTTCTCTGGTACTTTGTCACCTTGTCATCCACTGAAACTCATGTGCTCTCCTGATACTGTATAACTGACTAAAATATTTTAGCTGTTTTTGACCGTATTAGGTGAATGCATAATTTCACTGAGCTGTGTTGCTGTTGTTATGATACTTGTGAGATGACTGAACACAGTAGGAGAATTTGTATTTAGCAAATGTAGCTGCTATATCAGCACAACAAATGTATAATATTGTTGCTTTGTGCATATTGTCATATAATACATTTATAACACGGTGTCTGTGTGGAATGGATTTTAGATTTGATCACATGAATGTTTTGATTCACTTTGATGTATATTCCATTCATTACAGCTGTTTTACAGCTTAGGTTTACTCATTAAAATTACATAAATGCCCCTGGTAATCCTTAATCTCCCAGTACACAATATATATGCACATGCACAATATGCTTTTTTTCTTTTGTTAGCTGAACTGAAACCTTAGAAGAAACTAAAATAAATATATATCTAAAAGTATTGACTATGCATGCAGTTGCTATGGCAACATCTATTAATTGACTACAGCCATCCCCCACCCCCACCTAATACTTTTCATCCACAGAGAAACCATGGGCAAGGTAGTGGGAAAAACAGCAGATGTAGAAAAGGGAAAACAAAGCTGGTAGATGGTGATTCTAAGAGATGGGGATGTGAGTTAACACATTGACAGGGGCCGAGTAAACCACTGAGATAACGAAATGCAGTCTAGCAGCGCTCATACCTCAGAGGCTATCATGGTGAACACAATGTATGCGTAAGATTCACTGTGCTGTGATAGCTCCTCTTCAAGCACTTCATTTTTTTTGGTGAGAAGGACCCAGTTGTACTACTTGGTGCTGAAAACAATTGGATGACAGTCATTCAAGAGACTTGTTTATGAAGAACTTTGTTTTTTGTTCCAGCTGAAGTTTTGTTGGTCTATTTAGTCAGCACCTTGATGATAACACAATTGAGGCTGTAAATCAGATCCATTTGCTGGTGCTTTGCTTTGTTGTTATTGCACTACTTATCATTTTTGCAGATTACTGGAGTCAATTTGATGCAGTGCTGTGATACAATCAGTTTCACTCCTAAATGGGTTGATTCTGTTTGAAAATGTTGTCTGTTTAAGCCACCTGACAGGAACAAAATAAATTGTTTTTTTGCTTTGTTTTTTTTGTTGAAAATCAGTGCATATCGGAGGTGAAAATACTTAGATTTAATATTCAAGATACATAAATTTCAATTCAGAATAATCCGATGTTTTTAAATTGCAATAATTTATGCTGAACTACAAAACCGTGAATAGATGCTTTATGTAGTGCTTTAAAAAATATTTGATGTCTTATTTCTTTTTTCAACTTTATTTTTGCTTTTTGTCTTGCTTGTATATTTCTGTTCATCAAATAAAAGTTAAAATCAAACAATAATAACCCAAAGGAAATAAGAACAGTAGTTTTTAAATTAGTATCTATCTATAGTATCTATTTTTTTCTCGCATGTTGTTGTTGCTCAAAGAAACTGTAATTTACAATGGCTGAATTTCTGAAACAGCTGCTTTCATTCACATACTTTAATAGTTTTATCAACAGAAACAAAAATTTTGACTGAAAGTGGTCCACATTTCACTTAAAGTGGGGTACATCTTTAACTGTGGTCACCTTTAACCCTCTTATTACCATCAAATCAGCCCCGAAAGGATTTTTTTGGGCCCTTAAACTACTATTGCACACTTGAAAGCCCACAGAAGTGCTGAATAAATACCAAATAATTTATATTCTAGTTTTTTTTTAAACAAAAGTGCTCACTCATTGCACATTTTTTGATAACACTCCAACCATACAATGAAAAATACATTCAGATTGCCTGTATAGAATGCTGGTGATAAAGGAGTTAACCTACCACAATGTTCCTCTTTAGTAAAATCTTATGTTTGAGTGCATTAGGTGACAACTTCTTCAGTCATGTAAATTAAACATATATTTGTTGTTTTTTTCAATATTTACCCGCAGGATGGTTGTTAAGCAGTATGAAGCTGCAACTTCTCTGTGCATCATTGCTCCAAGTCCTTCTCATAAAAAAAAATGTTGGACAGCAAAACCCCCCTCAGAGTAACCTGATACTTTTACGGGTTGGAGCTTGAGCCTTCAGTTAATACCTTTACACAAAAAGTGAAGCCGAAAGGGACATAGTCAAAGGAAAAAGCATAGGCCTAAATTACCATTAGATTGTCAAAAAGCTGTCTCCGCTGACTATGCACACATGTAAACATTCAGCAGACACTGATCATGCTTCTTGAAAGAAAATACTGCGGCTATTTCCCAAAGTTTCCCAACCAAAAAATACATTGTAAATTTTTCGTTTAACTCCTAAACTGAGCACCATCAAATTATGTCAAGATGAGTGAAGTTCCATTGACGTTCCTTACTTGAAATAGAAAAAATAAGTTCACAAATGTGAGCGGAGCTCACACTCATTCATTTAAACGTGTTCATGCACAACACTGGGTGTTGTAGTGGTTGGTAGGTTTAACTGGAGGTGGGACCCCAAAAGAGATTTTGCAACCATACAATCTTGGGTCCTCTCTGTTCATGAGATTTTGTCTAGGCATGTGAACCGTATATCTTCTAAAATTTCAAAATCAGTGGGATTATTAGGCTCAAGGTATGGTGATGCACAAGCTAACATATGTATTTTTAAAATATTACACCATTTGACAAAATAAAAGGTTCCCACACTTGTGAGGCTGTTTTAGTTTGGCCAGTCAGCATCATAAAATGGCAGTTTTCTATCCAATTTTTCCTTTTCAAATGTGGCCCTTGCATGGATCAGGTTTGGTTGGGTGTAGACAGCTTTTCCCATTCGATTTTTGTTTTCAAACATACAGTACAGATCAAAAGTTTGGACACACCTTCTCATTCTAAGAGTTGTCTTTATTTTCATGACTATGAATATTGTAGCTTCACACTGAATGCATTATAACTATGAATTAACACATGTGGAATTATATACTGAACAAAGGTTCTTCAAAGTAGCCACCTTTTGCTTTGATTACTGCTCCTCACACTCTTGGCATTCTGTTGATGAGCTTCAAGAGGTAGTCACCTGAAATGGTTCTCACTTCACAGGTGTGTCCTGTCAGGTTTAATAAGTGGGATTTCAAGCCTTATAAAAGGGGTTGGGACCATCAGTTGTGTTGTGCAGGAGGTGGATACAGTACACAGCTGATAGTCCCACTGAATAGACTGTTAGAATTTGTATTATGGCAAGAAAAAAGCAGCTAAGTAAAGAAAAACAAGTGGCCATCATTACTTCATTACATCATTACAACAGTTAAGAGGAGACTGTGTGAATCAAGTCTTCATGGTAAAACAGCTGCTAGGAAACCACTGCTGAGGACAGGCAACAAGCAGAAGAGACTTGTTTGGGCTAAAGAACACAAGGAATGGACATTAGACCAGTGGAAATCTGTGCTTTGGTCTGATGAGTCCAAGTCTGAGATCTTTGGTTCCAACCACCGTGTCTTTGTGCGGCGCAGAAGAGGTGAAGGAATGGACTCTACATGCCTGGCTCCCACCGTGAAGCATGGAGGAGGAGGTGTGATGGTGTGGGGATGCTTTGCTGGTGACACTGTTGGGGATTTATTCAAAGTTGAAGGCATACTGAACCAGCATGGCTACCACAGCATCTTGCAGCAGCATGCGATTCCATCGGGTTTGGGTTTAGTTGGACCATCATTTATTTTTCAACAGGACAATGACCCCAAACACACCTCCAGGCTGTGTAACGGCTTTTTGACCAAGAAGGAGAGTGATGGGGTGCTGCGCCAGATGACCTGGCCTCCACAGTCACCGGACCTGAACCCAATCAAGATGGTTTGGGGTGATCTGGACCGCAGAGTGAAGGCAAAAGGGCCAACAAGTGCTAAGCATCTCTGGGAACTCCTTCAAGACTGTTGGAAAACAATTTCAGGTGACTCCCTCTTGAAGCTCATCAACAGAATGCCAAGAGTGTGCGGAGCAGTAATCAAAGCAAAAGATGGCTACTTTGAAGAACCTAGAATATAAGAAATGTTTTCAGTTGTTTCATACTTTTTTGTTCAGTATATAATTCCACATGTGTTAATTCATAGTTTTAATGCCTTCAGTGTGAAGCTACAATATTCATAGTCATGAAAATAAAGAAAACTCTTTGAATGAGAAGGTGTGTCCAAACTTTTGGTCTGTACTGTATGTATACAGTGTTTAGATGGAGGACAACATTATCTTTTTATATAATTTCTAACAGTATGTTGCCCAGTAGAATATGTCTAATTTAATATCTGAAAAGGTTAACCTAAATCCACAGACATTTCCTTGCCGTGTATGTTTTAAACACTGAATGTCCCATTCCTTATAGCTCTATTTTACCATGTCATGTCTCTTTGTCTGCATCAAATTCCTTATTAAATTCATAAATAAGCCTCATTCCCTTTTGTTTTACTATTTGCCTGCAAACACGTTTACTTTAATTATACAGATTGGTGTGTTTCTATTGTAGCGCCATGGTCGCAGTTCCAATTACCACAACTGGGGACGACCCTTTCCTCCACAGTCTGGATGGAGTCGCAGGTAGACAATTACTTTTAGCTGATTATTTAAAATGTTGTCTAAATAAATTATTGTACATTTAATTAGCCTTAACTGCCCATAAAGGAATAATGTTTATACTGTTGTTTTTTAACATTGATCATTACTGTAGCAAACACACAGAAAATTCTTGATTTCTTTTACATTTGAATTTCTAAAGTATCTGTGGTATTTATTACCCTTTAATTGTGCTTTTCATCTTTTGCACTACAGGTCCAGCTCAAACAGCCTTGGTAGGAGGAGTTATGGTTTTGGTGGGGCACCTCTTGTTGGAGGCAGCCTGCGTGTGCGCAGCACCTGCTCCTCCTACTCCTACAACCATGCTTCAGAGCAGGAATCCCTTCTCTCGCACTCTCTCCACTCCCATCATTCCCATCATCCTCTCCCACCCCCGTTGTTCCTCTCCAGACATTTCGGAGCAAGAAGGGATCGACGAGCTCTTTCCCTGGAACTCCCAGAATTGCTCTGTACAGGTGGACGAGCTCCAGGACTGCCACCCATTCAGGTTCCAGATCATGGAAGAAAGAGTGGGTCTGGGGCACCGGGCTCTCTTACGGGAGGCTCAGGAGCTGGTAGTGGTTTAGGACTGGACCACCGGGACTGCAACGGCAAGGCATCAGGTCACCACAATCATTTGATAACTGATGTTTTCCCTCAAGTCAATGCACGCAAGGATAGAGCAGATCTGGATGAAGAAACAGACTACGTGAGTGGTCATCTTCAGCCTCTTTATCCTGCATTAGGAACTATATTATTAAATTATTAAACAGTACACTCTTTACAGTGGCACCTAAATGTGAAAACTGTTTAAAGTCATTTAGGAGGAATTAGGTAATTAGTAGGTAAAAACTAAAAACACTCTAAGGGTAAAATTGTTTACTTTCAGAGAACTTAAAAGTTTGCGCACTCTTAATCACTGAAATGCTATTTTGTGTGTGTCAACAAATCACATTCTTATTAACTCTTTTTTTTTTCTATTTTCCAATAAAGAGTTGTTGCTTTCGTATCCAGAAGATGATGGAGGTATACAAGCCAGACTGGTGTGAGACTAGAGAGAACTGGTCTGTTTATCTGTTCTCTCCGCAAAACAAGTGAGTACGAAGACGTTTTACATCTGAAAATCAAAGACAATTTAAGGAAAAGACATATATATTTTTTAAATGATCTTTAATGGTAAATAAAAACTGAGAACTTCATTTTGCATATCTACTGCATGTACGTTCTACTCATTCTACTGTTAACTGATGAATGTTTATCAAGATATGGGGTAGAAAACCGTTTATTTTCAGGTCTCATTGCCGTGAATTAAACAAAACACTTTAAGACTTTTTCAATTATATATGTCCATATATGTTAAGCATTAATTAGCTATTTAGTTGTGTAGTCAAATGTGTTTGCTTCTTAGTTTAAACACAGAAATGCCAAGTGAGACTATACCATTGAAGACCAAACAGTTTATTGACAGAGCAGAGATAAACACAGGTAATCAATCAACAATGCAATATTCACAGGTAGGGATTAATTAAAGGCAACATCTTCAATTGAGAAGAAATTGTCAGTGATGAGAGTCTAGGATATAAAGATGAAGCATACACTTACTGAAAACTGCAGCACTGTTAGGAGAATGTGTTGGCAGCATAACTATTAGTTATATACTTCACAAATCTGGCCTTTATGGTAGAGTGCTAAGAAGAAAACAATTGTTGAATAAAAGTCACAAAAAGGTCCTGACTAACTTTCTCAGAAGCCATGTTGAGGATGCAGCAAACATGTGAATCAAGGTACTCAAACCATTTGAGACCAAAACTTACACCTTTTGGCCTACAAAACACTGTGTGTGGCATAAAGCTAACACAGCACATAACCTACGACACAACATCTACACAGGTGGTGACATCATTCTGTGGGGCTGAGTTTTTTAGCAGGGATAGGGAAGCTGGTCTGGAAAGTTGGGTGATACTATACTGATACTAAAATAAAGGGCAATACTGAAAGAAAACCTGTAAGAGGGTTAAAAAAAAACTTGAGATTTGGTAGAAGGTTCACCAGAACAGAACAACGACCCTTAACATGCAAGCAGAGCAACACTGGAAGATCTACATTGGTAGGTTTAAAGTCCTCACGCAAATTGCAAAGAGAAACATTAGAAAAGACTGACTGAGCTTTACCTATTTTGCAAAGAATATCCCTAGGTGTACAAACAGGTGAGAGACAACAAAATAAAAATAAAAAATAAACATTGATCGCATCTCGTGGTTCCTGCAGTCTCACCTAGTGTAGTCTGCTGGGCGGACATATTTTTTCAGTCCCAAATTCTAATCATTTGCCATGTTTCTCCAATACCTGTGGTAAAAAATTAAATCCGTTGACCTTTATTCAAGCCAATGCAAGATTGGAATTGAGGCAAGGCTAAGTCAATGCCAGAGATGTTACCTGTCAAAGAGAAAACGATGTGACAAGCATCTCTCTTCATATGTGTTGTATTGTGCTTTGGGAAAACTAATTTTCTTTGTTTAGTGCTACAGTGCAAAGTACAAAGATCTCCCCAGTTAGATGAAAAGCCTTAAAATACAAATGTTTGCAAATGTTTAGGACCCTACTGACATTCTGTGGAGGAACAGGTAGCTGTAGTTTCAAATGATTTCTCCATTCCAAGAAAGAAAATAGTTCTAAGGTTCCACAAATGGCTTACTAAAGAAATGATGCAGTGTGTTTCTCTGTGGAGGAACAGGTAGCTGTAGTTTCAAATGATTTATCCTTTCCAAGCGAGAAAATAGTTCTAAGGTTCCACAAATGGCTTACTAAAGAAATGATGCGGTGTGTTTCTTTAGTGGTATATTTTCTCTGTAAACAGAGAACTAGCCTGAGCTGTGTTTTTCAGAGGCCTTCTATTTATTGTTGCAGAAAACTCCTCTGAATGCTGCAAGAAAGAAAAATCACTCAGTCATCCATTCGCTCACTCACCCGATTCCCTGCGTGCTGATAGCCACTTAAGGAAAGCCAGGCCCCAGGACGATGTTTTGGCATGCTGGCAGGTGCCATCTGTCAAGCACCCATTTTGTGTGTGTGCTCGTGTTTAGCCATATCTCAAGTAATATAATTTTGCCTGTTCGTACATGTGTTCAGAGGGCTTTACATATGTGAGTGTGGGAGTGTGTGAGCATATGTACATATTTGCCTTATTTATGCCTTATTCCACTTTGCACGCCTGGGTCTGTGTGTAGGCATATGTGTATAGTTATGTAAAAAGTACACCTAGGTGGAAGTAAAACAAGAAAAGAAGGCAAACAAACTAAGAAAGGAATAAGCCATACTCAAAGGTTGCATTTCAGGTGGGCTGTGTGCTTGGGCCAACTCTGAGACAGGTCATTATCAATACCAGGGAGAGGGTATAGCCTTATTCAAATAAGAGATAAAGGGACAGCAAATCCTGGTCTGCAGAAAAGGCAGCAAGATTAGCAAATCGATTTCCTTACCTGAAGCCCAGATGCAGCATAAGGTATGGCTGTTTTTGGGATGTGTGAGAGGTTCTGTTTTTATTTTCAGTGGGCCTGACGAGCTGCACTGCAAATGTCAGAGAGGTTTTTTAAGTCTTTTGTTGTTGAAGTCCACAAAGCAGCACTTTATGGCCTTCTTTAGGTCCAGCTTTGTTTAATAAATGTTTATTTGATACAGTTCCCAATTTGTACTTAATGTGGGTAGTGTCTACACTTGTGCTGGTTTGTGCTACAAAATGTTTGTTTTTGCCATAATCACTTTAAAGTTATTAATACAAGTTTCCACAGGTAATCAAAGGTCAACCAGCACCCCCATTACCAAAATAAAACAAAATTGGTGTAAATCAATCGTGCTACATTTCTGCTGCTAAAAGTGTTATTTGTGCTGCTTTTTGTTTTTAAAGTTGTTGTTTTTTTTTTAAGTTCAAACACCCCAGCCACATTACCTAAAACCAGTGCTAGAGCTCAGTCTTTTAAACTAAACAATGCTGGTTTTACATGACTAACACAGCTCACCCCTAAAACATTTAACAGTGCTCTATTCGGGGGTGAACAAAGGATTTACACTGAATTTTCAGGGGCAGGCTTTGGAAATGTCAGGGAGAAAGAGTCACAACACTTTCCCTGAAGGCCGGCGCTGGATGACTGGCGAGTGTGTGTGCATGCAGGCAGACGCAATTCAGATTTTTGTGCACATAAGGGCTGTTTTCTCTGCCCTTGCAAGGACCCATTTTGATAATGTAGGCCTATGCATCTCCCCTTGCTGTAAACTTGACTAATCTCTGTCAGGCTTCACTTTTTATGCAAGCTCATTAACTGTAGGCTCATGCCCTAACCCTTAAAACTAACAGGTTAAACTGAGGGTTGGTTTGTAACACGATTCTATAGCTTATGGGCGGGAGATATACGTAGCAAAAGTGAGCAAAGAAGCCCAAGCTCCTAACTCTTTTCTTAGACCGTCCTGCAGGTATGGATCCTAAAGAACAGCAAAGATTAATTAAATTCATCTGACTGAAGATTATGTCACATAATGTGTTAAAAAGAATCAAGATGTCCTCCTAATTTCTTTAGGAGGAACATTTTGGTGTTTTAACTCTCTAATGACCAAAGTTATATACAAGCAACAAGGCTGAATTATCAAAAAACATCTTTTTGCTGTTTTGTTCAAGACAACTTCAACTTTCAGTATCTGACATTTAGCATAAAGGGTAAATACACAAACTTATGGCAAATACCATCCGTAATTAAATTATGGTAATAAGAAGGTTAAAAGTGACTGTAATTACAAACTAGTCTGTATAATGAATTATTCATATTAGCCTGGCTGACCTATTTTTAGAACTAGTTATTGTTTAGGAAGAACTGATTCAACAATGCTTAAACAAACATGATGACCTCTTTTGTTTGTGATGCTCTGGGTATATATCAAACTCATGCAGTTAACAAGACTTCAATTTACCACCTATTTACCAACTTATTTGAATTTATGTCTATTGAATCATCCTGAATTATAGTTTAAACTGATTAAAAGCAGTAAAATATTAAAATAAAATCTTCAGAAAAGGAACTCTAACCCGATTTGTTTATTTTGGAAACATTTTAAATTAAACATTTATCCTTAAATAGTCATTAGCATTTATCTTCAAAGCTGTGAATAATACAAAGAATAATGTTTCTTTATTAATCTGCTTTTTCTTTGAAAACACTGACTCAAGTAACCAGAGATATTATTATTAGAGGACACTTTTGAAGGACTGAGGTTATTCTTTCACCTCTACTTTTTCCTGTAACTCACTAAATGAGCCAGTGAATAACATTTATTCTAAAATTTCAAATATCATTAATTTCACTGCTCCCATTAAGGTGAAGACTGTCTGTTTAAATAAATCTTGGAGAAATGCTCCACTGGTCATGAGAGAAAAAAGGGAGTCTGCTATGAATCAGAAAAAAGCAGACCCAAGATTCAGCCAGACACAACATTGAAAGTTTAAAAGGTTTATTCAGCCAGAGGAAAACGTCACACAGGTAACACTCCCCACAGCTTCCAGGAATCACTGAGGCAGAAAGAGGGATTAGTGACTTGTAGTCTCTCCAGATTTTGCAGGAATCAGAAAAGCCACTAACCTGCTTTTGTCTTGCGTGGAACTTGAAACCCAGAGGGGAAACCTCAGTGGGCGGCAGGCAGTGATCTCCACAGCACAGGTAAGAAGTGACTCCAGGCTGAATAATCCGAGGGCTAGGCTGGCTCAATAATCCAAGGACAGAAACAGGGTCAACGATCAGAACAAGAGGCGTAAGGCAAGGGGCAGGCAGAGGCATAAACCAGATGCAGGAAACAAGGTCGACAACCAGAATCCAAATAGTCCGACAAGGAGCAGGCAGAGGCATAAATCCAAAAGGCAAGGCAAGGTCAAGAACAATGATCAGACAGGAAGGAACGCTGGATATCTACTCACACAATGGCTTTCAAAAATCTGGCACCGTCTGCTTGTCAGAGTTGGTATATATCAGGGAAGACACAGGTGCTTGGCATTCCACAAATTGCACTACACTGCAGCAGCCACCAGGTGCATATAATCTGCTGATTGCAGCCAGGGAGACAGGGTAGAGCAGATGTGCCAGAATCATAACAGTACCCCCCCCCCTCTAAGGTCTGGCTCCTGACAGACCACGAGGCTGATCAGGATGGAGTCGATGAAACTCACGAATTAGGTCCTTATCAATGATGAACCTCGTAGGAATACAAGTCCGTTCCTCGGGCCCATAGCCCCCCCAGTCAACCAGGTATTGCATTCCACGTCCTCTTCGACTGGACCTGAGAATGCGCCGGACCAAGAATACTGGACCACCATCAATGACCCGGGTGGGTGGAGGGGGCCTGGAGGTCGGCCCAAGTCGGGGCTCCACGAAGGGCTTGACCTGAGAAACGTGGAACGTGGGGTGAATCCTCATGGAGTTAGGTAATCTCAGTCGTACAGCGACAGGGTTGATGATCTTGGAGATTGGGAAAGGTCGAACAAATCGGGGTGCCAATTTCCAGGATTCTACCCTTAATGGGAGGTCCTTGGCGGAGAGCCAAACTTTCTGCCCCACCTGGTACTTAGGGGGAGGGATCCGTCTCCGGTTGGCCGTTCTTGACTGAACCAGTGACATTCTGATCATCGATCTCCTGGCCTTTCTCCATATTCTTTGGCACCTTAGGGCAGCCACTTGGGCGGACGGAACATTAGCTTCTCTCTCCTGAACTGAAAACATGGGTGGCTGGAAACCAAACACAACATGAAAAGGGGATAAACCAGTGGCACTTGATTGCATAGAGTTCATGGCGTATTCAACCCAGGGCAAATTTTGTGACCACTTAGTCGGGTAAGACTCACATAAGATACAAAGTTTGGTTTCAGCTTCTTGGTTGGCTCTCTCGGTTTGGCCATCAGACTGAGGATAAAACCCTGAGGAAAGACTAACAGAAATTCCCAACAAAGAACAAAACTCCTTCCAGAAACGTGACACAAATTGGGGTCCTCTATCGGAAACAATGTCATTTGGGATTCCATGGAGCCTGAAAAAACTGAAATATCTCACCCATCTCCTTAGCAGATGGAAGCTTCTCCAACGGCACCAGATGAACCATCTTTGAAAATCTGTCAATTATGGTTAGTAGTACAGAGTGACCATTAGAAACCGGTAGACCTGTCACAAAATCCATCGCAATATGTGACCATGGGTGAGGGGGAATTGGCAAAGGGTGCAACAACCCCGCAGGGGGGCGACGAGAAGGCTTAGCTCGACAACATTGAGCGCATTCAGCAACAAAGTATTTGACATCCTTGACCAGCGATGGCCACCAAAACTGAGTTCAAACTGTCTTGAATGGTTCTGCTGATTCCTGGATGACAAACTAAACGAGACTCCAGTACCTTAGGCACAAGGCGTTCAGGGACAAAACAGCGGTCAGGTGGATATGATGGTGGGATAGGCAGATCTCTAATGGCTTCCTGGACCTCCCTTTCCACCTCCACTCAGGACACAGACAACCTGACGGTTTCAGGAAAGATAAACTCCTCTTCATCCGCAGACTGAGATTCTTCAAGCTCTTGAATCTGGGATAGGGCGTCAGGTTTGCCATTTTTACTCCCTGGCCTGTAAGATAGGGAGAAATTAAAATGACCAAAAAACAAAGCCCACCTAGCCTGTCTGGGGTTTAGCCGTTTTGCTGATTTCAGGTACTCCAAGTTCTTATGGTCAGTTCACACCATAAACGGTTCCTTAGTCCCCTCCAGCCAATGTCTCCACTCTGTCAACTTGACAGCCAATAACTCTCTGTCTCCCACGTCGTAATTCTGCTCAGCCTGTGACAGAGTCCTTGAAAAGAAGGCACATGGGTGAACACGATCATCCTCACCTCTTTGGCTTAATACAGCTCCGACCCCAGTGCTTGAAGCATCCACCTCCACAATAAACTGTCTCTCTGGGTCAGGAGACCGTAACACTGGAGCTGACGTGAAGAGTTCCTTTAACCTATTGAAGGCCTTCTCTGCATCCTTATTCCAAACAAATTTCACCTTGGAAGAGGTAAGAGCGTTTAGGGGAGTAGCAACCAGGCTGTAATTTCTAATAAACCTCCTATAGAAGTTTGCGAAGCCTAGAAATCTTTGAAGCTGCTTGCGATCAGTTGGAACAGGCCATTCCAATAAGGCCTTAACCTTGGAGGGGTCGACAAGCACTTGATCTGGGGAAATGATGAAGCGCAAAAAGGAAGTGGTAGTTATGCGGAACTCACATTTCTCTGCCTTGACGAACAACTGGTTTTGTAGAAGACGCAGGAGAACAGCTCTGACATGTTTTCTGTGGGTTTCCAGATCTTGAGAATAAATCAGTATGTCATCAAGATAAACAAATACGAATTGACCCACCATGTCTCTTAGAACGTCATTGACCAATGACTGAAAAACTGCAGGAGCATTAGTAAGTCCAAATGGCATGACCTTGTATTCATAATGGCCCGCAGGCGTGTTGAAAGCCGTTTTCCACTCATCTCCTTCTCTGATTCGGACCAGATGATATGCATTCCTTAGATCCAGCTTAGAAAATATCTTGGATCCATGGATCTGATCAAAAGCTGCGTTCATGAGTGGTAAGGGATATCTATTTTTAACTGTTATCTCATTAAGGCCTCTATAATCAATGCATGGTCTCAATGAACCATCCTTCTTCCCAACAAAAAAGAAACCAGCATCTGCAGGAGAGGAAGAGGGTTGAATGTGCCCTGCCTTTAATGCCTCATCAACATAACTCTTCATGGCCCTGTGCTCTGGACCAGACAATGAATAGGTTCTGCCTTTAGGGGGTGATGTGCCAGGAAGCAAATCAATAGCACAATCATAAGGTCTATGGGGTGGCAGAGCTGTGGCCTTAATTTTATTAAAAACCTCCTTTAAATCATGGTATTCTTGCGGTACCTTGGATCAATCTGGATAGGTCTCCTCAACCTCATTCTCCACACTGACCTCCGTAGCAGCAGACAAAACTTCTTTTTTCCTCCAGTCGATATGAGGGTTGTGTTTCTGCAACCAGGAGGCCCCTAGGACTACAGGAACTTCAGGTGAATTAATGATCATGAAAGTTACTTTTTCTTGATGATTACCTCCAACTGTTAAGGTAATCTCCTCTGTCCTGAGATGTGAATTGTTCATGCTGTGACCATCCAAAGCTAGCACGTTTCTTGTGTCAGCTGACGGAATAAGTTTTATGCTGTTCTTATTTGCAAATGTTTCGTCCATGAATTCAGGATCTGCTCCTGAATCAATAAACACGACCCCCTGAAGAGACAAAGAAGGGGTTTGAAAATGGGCAGGAAACAAGAAGGAGGAGGCAGATAGTTGACTTCGGCTCAGTAGAGACCTCCCTTCCTCTGCTGAGCCTGTCCTTTTAGTGGACACCTGAGTGCTAAATGTCCCTTCTCTCCACAATAAAAACAGAACTTGAATCTTCTCCGACGATATTTCTCCTCAGGGGTAATCTTGGTTCTGCCCAATTGCATGGGCTCACAATTATCATTTTCCACAGTGAGAGGTGACCGACTCCTTCTCGCATACCGGTGTGCAGAAAGCTGAGTTAATGATGAGCGACCCTTCTCATGGCGCTTCTCCTTCCTTCTCTTTGCCAGCCGAATATCAATGCGAGCAGCCAAATCCTCGAGTTGTTTCAGGGAAGAAGGATAGTCACGGGTCGCTAGCTCATTCTTGATGTCTTCGTTTAATCCTTTCATGAATACATCCATTTGTGCTGCCTCTTTCCAACGGCTCTCTGCAGCCAACAAATGAAAGTCAATTATATAGGTCGAGACAGGTTGATCACCTTGTTTGAGGGACGATAATCCTCTTGCGGCCTCACGACTTGGAATGACCGGGTCAAAAACTCGAATGAGTTCCTTGGAAAAAGTTTCATAAAGATCACAAGATGCAGACCTGTTATGCCATTCTGCAGTACCCCACTGCTTTGCCTTTCCTGCCAGCAGAGATATAACAAACGCCACCTTGGAACGTTCAGTGGGAAAGGATGACGGCTGAAGCTCAAAATGAATTTCACACTGAGTTAGAAAAGCTAAACATTGGTCTGAGTCTCCCCTGAACATCTCAGGCGGAGAGAGGCGTGGCTCCCTTACCTCTGCCGTTGTCCGTGTTACTTGGGCGTGGTTTCTTTGTGACAGTGGCAGCTCGGCGACAAGATTGCCAGAACGTAATGTGGAAATTATTTCCTCCATCCCGGAACCCAACCGGGAAAAGGTCTCATCAACGTGGGTACGCCACTGTTGTGCTGGCGATGGGTCCATTTTTGGCCAGATTTTTCTGCTATGAATCAGAAAAAGGCGGACCCAAGATTCAGCCAGACACAGTACTGAAAGTTTAAAAGGTTTATTCAGCCACAGGAACATGTCACACGGGTAACACTCCTTACAGCTTCCAGGAATCACTGAGGCAGAAAGAGGGATTAGTGACTTGTAGTCTCTCCAGATTTTACAGGAATCAGAAAAGCCACTAACCTGCTTTTGTCTTGCATGGAACTTGAAACCCAGAGGGGAAACCTCAGTGGGCGGCAGGCGGTGATCTCCACAGCACAGGTAAGAAGTGACTCCAGGCTGAATAATCCGAGGGCTAGGCTGGCTCAATAATCCAAGGACAGAAACAGGGTCAATGATCAGAACAAGAGGCGTAAGGCAAGGGGCAGGCAGAGGTATAAACCAGATGCAGGAAACAAGGTCGACAACCAAAATCCAAATAGTCCGACAGGGAGCAGGCAGAGGCATAAATCCAAAAGGCAAGGCAAGGTCAAGAACAATGATCAGACAGGAATTAACGCTGGATATCTACTCACACGATGGCTTTCAAAAATCTGGCACCGTTTTCTTGTCAGAAACAGTATATATCAGGGAAGACACAAGTGCTTGGCATTCCACAAATTGCACTACACTGCAGCAGCCACCAGGTGCATCTAATCTGTTGATTGCAGCCAGGGAGACAGGGTAGAGCAGATGTGCCAGAATCATAACAGAGTCTTGAAAAGCCAAAAGGAGGTAGCGAAAGACTGGACTCCAGGTTCACTGTGACATCTTTAAAGAGAGACTTCACAGATAAAACTTTCAACTGAAAGAGGCAAGGGAATCCTGCTTTTATATAATCATCAACAAAAACATCAGTAATGCTCGTGCCTTTTTTTTTTAGCCATGGTTGATAGGTTAACAGGACCTGCAATAAATATGCTAACTTCTTTACTGAGAAAATTACAAAAAATTAGAAAAGTAGTCTGTACATCAGTGTTTACTCCAGTATCAATGTTGTGTCCAATCAAAACGTATTTGGAGAAAATTACACAATTCTACCAAATCAACAGCAAAAGTTTCAAGGAAATCATACAATAATTAGGTTCCTCCCCCTGCTGTCTCGATATTTTATCCACAGCTTTCTTTAAAAAGGTTTTGCCTATAGTAGCATCAGATTTGATTCAAATAATAAACCCATCCTTTTTGTCAGGCATTTCCCCAGGTCTTAAAAATAGCAATTACCAAACCACTGTTCAAAAAGAACAATCTGAACAAGTTGTTATTGCAAAATTACAGGCCAATCTCAAATCCTCCATTCATCTGTAAGGTTTCTGAAAAACCTATTTTTCAACAGATAAAACCTTTCTTAGGACCAGCTGCTTTGACGTTTTCCAGTCACGTTTTAGTGCTCTTCACAGTACCTAGGCTTCCCTTGGCAAGATGACATCCGTATGAATGCAGACGGTGGAAGAACCACAGTGCTGGTATTATTGGACCTCATTGTTGACCATGGTATATTACTGGAGCGACTGGACTCAGACCCAAACTTTCAGAGACACATTAAGATAATTACAAAGTCGGCCTTCTTTCACTTGAAAAATATTTCCACTAATTAAGGACTGCTGTCACAGCAGGATCTTGGAAAAACTCATCCATGCGTTTATCTTTAGTCAAATTGATTACTTCACAGATTTGCCTAAAATGTCAGTCAGCCAGTTGCATCTAATCCAGAACTTTGCTTTGTATCCTAAGAAACTAAAAAAGTAGGGCACATCACTCCAGTTCTGAAGACCTAACAGTATCTCAGAGAATAGACTTTAAAATACTTCTGTTAGTTAATCAATTACTGAATGGCTTAGCACCAAATTCATTAAAGATGTGTTGCTGTCCACTCAGGTCTTCTGGTTCAAGTCTACTCTGCATCCTCAGGATCAGAACTAAACAGAGAAGCAGCATTCAGATTTATGCTTCATTGATCTGCACAAACTTCCTGAAAACTGCAAAAGTGCTGAAACCCTGAGTTCTTTTAAATCAAAGTTAAAAACCCATTTGTTTATAGAGTTGCTTTTAACTGTTCTATTTAAATCAATAACTGAAAGATTTATTTCAGTCTGTAGTCAGACTTTTCCTTACTTTCCTTTTTTATGCAATTGGAATGTACCTTTTTGTTTTTTTTTTATTATGTTTTCATTATGTAAATCACTTTGAATTGTTATACACCTAAACTTGCCTTGCCTAATTATGGTTCTGGGTGACATAAAATGATAAACAGTCAAATAAACTGACCAATCAGAATTATTGAACACGCTATCATAGTCCTTTAGCAGGTATATGTTCGTTCGTTCGTCGTCTTCCGCTTATCCAGGACCGGGTCGCGGGGGCAGCAGACTCAGCAGAGACGCCCAGACGTCCCTCTCTCCAGACACCTCCTCCAGTTCCTCCAGGGGGAGCCCAAGGCGTTCCCAGGCCAGCCGAGAGACATAGTCCCTCCAGCGTGTCCTGGGCCGTCCTCTGGGCCTCCTCCCGGTGGGACGTGCCTGGAACACCTCCCGAGGAAGGCGTCCAGGAGGCATCCGGTATAGATGCCCGAGCCACCTCAACTGGCTCCTCTCGATGTGGAGGAGCAGCGGCTCTACTCCGAGCCCCTCCCGGATGGCCGAGCTCCTCACCCTATCTCTAAGGGAGTGCCCGGCCACCCTACGGAGGAAGCTCATTTCAGCCGCTTGTATCCGTGATCTCGTTCTTTCGGTCATGACCCAAAGTTCATGGCCATAGGTGAGGGTAGGAACGTAGACCGACCAGTAAATTGAGAGCTTTGCTTTTCGGCTCAGCTCTCTCTTCACCACAATGGACCGGCACAGCGCCCCCATTACTGTGGCAGCTGCACCGATCCGTCTGTCGATCTCCCGCTCCATTCTTCCCTCACTCGTGAACAAGACCCCGAGATACTTAAACTCCTCCACTTGAGGCAGGAACTCCCCTCCAACCTGAAGAGGACAAGCCACCCTTTTCCGGTCGAGTACCATGGCCTCGGACTTGGAGGAGCTGATCCTCATCCCAGCCGCTTCACACTCGGCTGCGAACCGCCACAGCGCTCCCTGAGCAGGTATATGCTCAACTGTTAATTAGCAGGGGAACTTTGCATATAATGAACAACTGTTTGATTACGCTCCAAGCATTCACACAAAATTTAAATCAAATTTCACTCTCTAAAATTGTTTCATAGGCCTTGAAGAAGTCCAAAAACTTGTAAGCAATAAGATATGCATCATTTAAAAATGTTTTTAAAATAAAAAACTTCAAACAACATAAACAAAATGTTCAGCAGCACAAATGTAGCAAAAACGAAGGCATCAGGAGAGAAAGAGAAACAGCAAAGGCCAAGAAAATCAGTAGAGAATATATTCTGAAGAGAGATGTTTGTTGTGACAAGACACAGATGAAAGACTAAATAGTGTCTGAGTCAGAAATCTGATAACAAAGATCTAATGGCATGAAAGTATAAACAGCAACTACACACAGAGACCAGACAATAGAAAACAGATCACAAGTCAACATGAGAGTGACCAAAATACAAAGACAAAAGGAGACAGAGAAACAGAGCAGAAGAAACCTGACTTCTCAAATTAAAACATGATTCGGACTACAATGGAAAACTCATTAACAAAAGATTACAATACAAAACCTAAATGCATCAAAACAGAAGTAAGTAAAACAGTCAAATATGTCAGAACGCGATGTTTTTTTCAGAACATTAGTGGACAAAGATAGCAGGTCATAATGTTGTGAAAAACCTGAAGGGTTATGAAACAATTTCCTAAGCTTCAAACATTCAAACACTCTTTAGTCCATCATCTAGAAATGTAAACAGCATAGCACAACTGCACACCTAGCAAGACATGGCTGACTAGCTAAACTGAAAGGCTGAGCAAGGTAGAGCATGTACTGTCTCAGAGAAGCAGCCAAGAGGCCCTTGGTAACTCTGAATTAGCTTATTCACAACTCGGGTAAAATAATCCATGGGCAGGACAACCATTAGTTGTGCACTCTGCAAATCTAGTCTTTATAAAAGAGTAGGATAAAGGAAGCCATCACTGAAAGAAAGCGAAGGATTTCAATTTCTAGTTTTACACAATAAATGTAGGAGACACAGAAAACATGTGGAAGATACTCAGGTGAGACCAAATGTAAACATTTTCGCCTACATTTACAAAGACAATGTGCAACACAAATCTAACACTGCACATCATCCTAAAAATATCATTCCTGCTGCTAAACATGGATGGAACTAATTATAGGGCAATACTTTTAGAAAACCTGTTAGATGCTGCACAAGATCTGGGATGGAGGTTCACCTTCCAGGAGGACAGTGACCCTAAACATACAGCAAGAGCCGCAATGGAAAGGTTTATGTTGAAGCATAGTCATCATGTATTCAAATGGCCCAATCAAAGACCAGAGTTAAATCCATTTGAAAAATATTCTGTAGTCTATGCATTATTTCTGTTCAACTAAATTATTGTAGTGGTCTTTTATAAAAAAAAATAAAAAAATGCAATAAAGTCCACTAACGTTTTTAGTTGTAACATATAAACTATGAAAACGTTTAAGGGTAATGAATATTTTTGCAAGGTATGATGTGTGAAACCCTGATGTACCATTCTTTTGTCTCTATCCTGTCAGGTTCAGGGTTCTCTGTCAGTCAATCATTGCCCATAAGCTCTTTGACTACGTGGTCTTGGTCTTTATCTTCCTGAACTGCATCACAGTGGCTTTGGAGAGGCCTAAAATTCTTCAAGGAAGCCTGGTACGAATAACAATTGACTGTATTACCTGTATTACTTATTCTCCACACACACACACACACTCACACACACACACACACACACGCACACACTAATAGCTACTTGTATTTTTTTAACTGTATTGATTTCCAAGCTAAATCAAAAATATTAATATTGCAAGTGTTAATAATACTATTCTGTACATTGAAAGTCTACCCAACCAGCTATCCAGAAAGCAAAGTCTATGTAAAATTAAATATGTAAATATGTATTTCAAGAATTCTTTTTAGGAATATTCTTTAAGAATCCTCCTTTTTAAAAGTTGAATATGTCCTGGCATCAAAGTACATTTTTTTTAATTGGAAAAAGACAAATAGTTTGATTTTCAGAGCACATGATGATATTTACATTGAATTTGAGTGGTTTTGGTAAGTTTAGTTTCTAAATCACTTGTATTTGGCTAACAGCAAAAAACATTGACAACTCCTATTAGTGGTGTTTTAGAAATACTGCAGAGAATTAAAATATATAGTATGTTTTGAGTGATTTTTCTTTGAAGCTTATGACTGGCTCAAAAAACATTGAATTGTATAAAGCAAGTCACTGGTAATTAATTTTCTCTTTTCCCATTTTCATCAAACTCTTTCTGTGTCTTCTCGTTGCACTATAGGAAAGACTGTTACTTACCCTTTCAAACTACATCTTTACGGCCATCTTTGTTGCGGAGATGACCGTCAAGGTAAAGCGATTCTGACTCTTTTTTCCAGTCTGTTATTTTCTTTACCCCCTTGTAGTTTCGCTTCTTTATCTCTTGAGTCGTTTCTTTCTTAACCTTTCATCTCAGACTCATTAAACATTTCACTTTGTCTTAAATATCAGTTTTACCTTTTTATTTTTGTTGTGGGACTATTGTTTATCTTTAGGTTGTGAAACTATCTCCAGGGCATTCTTTTACGGTGTTATCAAAATTCCAATGCTTTTTATTCTCTTGTTATCTATTCATCCATGTTTTTTCTTTCATCTCCAACTGATAGCCCTACACCTTGTTTTAATCAGTTGCACTTGTATCTTTACTGATGGGCAACCACATAATGAATTTAATTAGAAGACTATGATTTCTCAGCTGAACTTCCCATCAAAAACACCTTAAGCATGCAAACAAACACAGGCTTTCTGCATTATATGTTTCGCCTTGTAGAATACATTAAATCTTCCATCATTAAGGTCTCTGTGTCTTCAGACTCTTTCTGCACTAGTAGAAATCCTATAATGATTTATTTGTGATTATGGATAATGAAGACGTGTAGCAGAGTGTTACCCAGATTATCCCAGTGCTGAAGTGGTGCATGGTTCACTTGTACTTCTGGATGGAGCTGGTCACAGTAATATGGTGTTTAGACGAAAATTCAGAATGAAAGACTCACCTTCACCGTCTCCACCTTCCAATGACTCTTTTGTGCGTCTCCCGGCCTTCCAATCAGCATCCTGTCCGTCTGATTCTCCATCCAATCACCTTCCGACGCCTTGCTTTTAAAGGACCTTCAGCTGTGTTCATCCCCGCTTGTCAGCTGAGCTCATCCCTCCTCCACCATCTTCCTTCACATCTGCTCCGGGCTTCCTTGCTCCCTGGCCACCAATCCACCACCAGTGTCAGATCAGGGGGAAGACATCTCTAAATCTAAACCTTACAAATGATCATCTTAGCTCATGTCATTCTCAGCATTCATGTCTTCCTCCCAAGTCCGAGCGCCAAAGAAATAACCATGTAATTTCACATCATTAAAACTTTTCTAATTGCCATCCCTTTTCTTTGTGAGTCTTTTCAGATTGAAATATCCTTTTCTTATCAGTTTCCAATTTCTTTAGCGTTCCTATTTCTAATTTAATCCAGGTAGCGTCATTATCTTTCAATTTGCTGCTACATTTGCACACTCAAATATGGTTTTAAGTCTCTTTCTACTTCTTTTTTTTATCTTATGTACACATTGCTCAAACAATTAAAGGAACACTAACTAATCAGAGTACTATAGCAAGTGAAGTAGGTAAACTTCTGGGGTTGTTAATCACTGTCCCACAATCAGACAAACCCAGAATTGGCAAGGTTGGCACTGGCTCTCTGTTCTTTTCACAGATGAGAGCAGGTTTATTCTGAGCTCAAGAGACAGATGTGAAAGGGTCTGGAGAAGCAGCAGTGAATGTTTTACTGCCTGCAACATACAGGTCCTTCTCAAAAAATTAGCATATTGTGATAAAGTTAATTATTTTCCATAATGTCATGATGAAAATTTAACATTCATATATTTTAGATTCATTGCACACTAACTGAAATATTTCAGGTCTTTCATTGTCTTAATACGGATGATTTTGGCATACAGCTCATGAAAACCCAAAATTCCTATCTCACAAAATTAGCATATCATTAAAAGGCTCTCTAAACGAGCTATGAACCTAATCATCTGAATCAACGAGTTAACTCTAAACACCTGCAAAAGATTCCTGAGGCCTTTAAAACTCCCAGCCTGGTTCATCACTCAAAACCCCAATCATGGGTAAGACTGCCGACCTGACTGCTGTCCAGAAGGCCACTATTGACACCCTCAAGCAAGAGGGTAAGACACAGAAAGAAATTTCTGAACGAATAGGTTGTTCCCAGAGCGCTGTATCAAGGCACCTCAGTGGGAAGTCTGTGGGAAGGAAAAAGTGTGGCAGAAAACGCTGCACAACGAGAAGAGGTGACCGGACCCTGAGGAAGATTGTGGAGAAGGGCCGATTCCAGACCTTGGGGGACCTGCGGAACCAGTGGACTGAGTCTGGAGTAGAAACATCCAGAGCCACCGTGCACAGGCGTGTGCAGGAAATGGGCTACAGGTGCCACATTCCCCAGTCCTGGGCTACAGAGAAGCAGCACTGGACTGTTGCTCAGTGGTCCAAAGTACTTTTTTCGGATGAAAGCAAATTCTGCATGTCATTCGGAAATCAAGGTGCCAGAGTCTGGAGGAAGACTGGGGAGAAGGAAATGCCAAAATGCCAGAAGTCCAGTGTCAAGTACCCACAGTCTGTGATGGTCTGGGGTGCCGTGTCAGCTGCTGGTGTTGGTCCACTGTGTTTTATCAAGGGCAGGGTCAATGCAGCTAGCTATCAGGAGATTTTGGAGCACTTCATGCTTCCATCTGCTGAAAAGCTTTATGGAGATGAAGATTTCATTTTTCAGCACGACCTGGCACCTGCTCACAGTGCCAAAACCACTGGTAAATGGTTTACTGACCATGGTATCACTGTGCTCAATTGGCCTGCCAACTCTCCTGACCTGAACCCCATAGAGAATCTGTGGGATATTGTGAAGAGAACGTTGAGAGACTCAAGACCCAACACTCTGGATGAGCTAAAGGCCGCTATTGAAGCATCCTGGGCCTCCATAAGACCTCAGCAGTGCCACAGGCTGATTGCCTCCATGCCACGCCGCATTGAAGCAGTTATTTCTGCAAAAGGATTCCCGATCAAGTATTGAGTGCATAACTGTACATGATTATTTGAAGGTTGACGTTTTTTGTATTAAAAACACTTTTCTTTTATTGGTCGGATGAAATATGCTAATTTTGTGAGAGAGGAATTTTGGGTTTTCATGAGCTGTATGCCAAAATCATCCATATTAAGACAATGAATGACCTGAAATATTTCAGTTAGTGTGCAATGAATCTAAAATATATGAATGTTAAATTTTCATCATTACATTATAGAAAATAATGAACTTTATCACAATATGCTAATTTTTTGAGAAGGACCTGTAGTGTAGATTGGTTTGGCAGTGAGTCAGTTGTGGTCCTGGTAGGCCATTGCTAGACCCTTGGCTGGTGCAGTGGGTCCTGGGTTCCTCCTGGTGCATGATAATGCCCGGCCTCATGTGGCAAGAGTTTGCAGGTCGTTCCTGGAGGAACAAGGAATACCACTGACTAGCCTCCACACTCCCCTGATCTAAATCCAATAGAACATCTCTGGGATATCATGTCAGGCATGTATGCAAGCACATGGGGGCCATCTGAACGACTGAGTACCATTTTGAGTTGCTGCAGTTTTGGAGTCTGCAGTTTTTGTAGTTTAAATTTCATTTTTTTCAAAACATTACCCATTCCATATATATCCAGCATGATTGTTCCCCCCAAATGAGATCTGGTTTGTTTTCAAACTGTAACATCAATCTAATTTATAAGCTCTGTAAGATTTAATTTAATTTAATTTAATTTAATTTAATTTGGTTTTGTGATACAGCACTAATTCAGAAAACTCCCACCAATTATACAGAAATACACAATAAATAAAATTCACACTAATACACTCGAGTCATACTGACTGATCATATTTCTATGATACAAAATACAATTTGATCTTAAATTTAATACAAGACAGTCAAATTTCAGTTATTATACCGCTTGCTCAAAAATGATCCATATGAATCAGTCCAGTCAATTGCATTGTTTCATTGAGCAAGCAAGTGGTAAAAAGGGCAAAGAAATGACTGCCTTTTCACAGGAAATAACTGAACCAGGTGTGAGCAGCCGTCTGACTGGGGGCTTAATAAGACAGAAAAAAATTGGTCCAGAATCACTCTGTATGGCAAAGAAAATCTGACTACAAAGAGTTAAAGTCAGTAGTAGCCCAGTTAGTGTCTAAGAATGAAAAACAGTTAAACAGATTAGTAGCACTGGCTTCTTCAATGGCCCTGTCCAAAAAAGAAAAGGGTAAAAAAAATGTATTGGGTCAAATGTGTCCTCTGTGGAAAACTAGCAGATAGAGCATGTAGTTATTGGTAGAAATAACTATTTCAGGAAGAATAAAACATCTTTATTCTATTTGTGAAACACAAAACAGCATTTTCTATCATTTTAAATGTTTTTTGGTGTTATGCCCACTTTAGAAGTACACAACCATCAACAAAAATTGAATAAAACCAGGAGCTAATTATTTTGCATGTATTTTATGTATGCAGTAAAACGCATTGTTTGCACAGATTCAGGTGGGGACACCAAACATTCAGTGAGAAAAAACATTTTGGTAAAGTTAAAAGATTACTTAAATTTGCCAGGAGTAGGGTATAAATAACCTTTGGGCTTCACTGTTCAAGATAATATTCAAATTAGCTGATTACTTAGGTCATACTAATAGTACTTCAAATTCAGAAATCAAGGGCTCTGTAACATTCGGTAATTATTTAATTTTTATCAAAAAGAAAAGTCTGAGACAAGATTAGAATTAAGATTGAAGAACAGAGATGTATAGACAAAAATCTAACATAGATTTAAAAATGAACAACACAGAAAATTTACTAACAAATTTACTGTTTACTAATATCAAGTTTGATTGTTAGTAACCTGATTTTCATTGATGTGTCATTAAATGGTGTAGAGCAGGACCCAAAGGTAGGGACGAGGAAGAAGAAAGGTGGGTGAAAATAAACAATTTGACTTCATAAAGGAACTTAATAAATAAAATACACAAACTAAGGTGGAAGTGGAATCCAAAAATATATATACTTCACAAGAGGACCACAAGAAAACAGGCTGGTGAAAATAACAGGATGATCGTACCAGGAGCTGACTAACTGAGAGACATTTAACTGGAGTTTATTACTGAACAAGGAGCAGGTGGTTGGTTAGAAACAAGCTGCAGCTGTGAGGAAAGACAAGCAACCGATAGAACACACAGGTAACAAAGAAGTAGAACAAAAAGACATATGAAATACTAACATAGCTGAACACAAAACCAAACTCCCAAAGATCATGACAAAGAGTAAAACAGTGCTCTTGCATAATTTAAATTTAAAGAGCAGTATAGAAGAATCATAAGTGAGCACATAAAGCAAGTGCCATACGTTGGTGAGAGTCATGCTTGGCCATGTTGAAGTATAAAATGTTCTTCCTAATGTATGAGAAAACTTCAAGGCAATGTGTTTAGAGTTTTGCACTTATTTACAATTTCCCTAGCATTTTTAGAGGCTAATTAAAAAAAAAAAAACATCACAACAGCATTGCTTACACTACCAAACAATTATAACTAAATAAAATACCCTATGTGTATATTTTTAAGTATTAGTCCTATGCTTTTTTTAGATATAAATGACAGGACAAGTAGTAGTGATACAACACATGGATTAAAGCTCTGAAATGTTTGGTACATATAAGAGGCAACTGTGAGGCTGCCACTGAAAACTTGTGATCCTGCAATGATGAGGTCAAGCACAAATACTGACATTTTTCAGCAAACGATATGGTACTCATCTCTGGTTATTGAGGCGCGCTTTTGTTTGTGTTTTGATCCGATAATAAACTTTAGACCATACATATACAGTAGTAGTTATTGTAGAAGCAACAAACTTATGAAATAGCAAAATAGTAAGGTAAAATAGCAGTATTTTAAATTTTTTAAAAGTCAGAAAAATATATATTATCAATTATTATGTAACCTCCCTTTCTCTCAATAATATAAAGACCATAATATTTCATCTCACAAGGCACTGATTCAGAGAGCTATTAGTATTACAATTAGTATTTGCAAAAGTAGTAACTATTAAACATGATATTGGCATTTTAAATTAATCTTTTAAGGCTAGGCTTAAAACTTTCCTTTTTGATAAAACTTATAGTTAGAGTGGCTTTGGTTATCCTGAGCTATCTCTGTAGTTATGCTGCTATAGGCGTAGGCTGCTGGAGGACATAATGACCACTTTCACCCTCTTCGCTACATTCTCACACTACTCTCTAATTCTGCATTATTTACTGTTTTTAACTTTATGTTCTCCCTCTTTTCTCTTCCTAGAAGCTACAACTGGCCTGACTCTGTGTCTATCTGTGACACCTTTCTTGAAGGGGGATTCGTCCAAGCCTCTGCTGGCAACAACTTAATGCTCACCCTCTACCGATGATCCACATAGCCCTGTCTTTCAGTGTTTAACCCTTTCTCTCTCATAGACATGACAACTGACTGACTAGACATAGAGTGACTAACTCTATGTGCTCTTTTTCAGACTCTAACCTTGAAAACTTGCTCAGAGTTTGTCTGTTCTTTATTTCTAGGTGAAACGACTAAATGAGCTACATCCATTAACATTTACTTTTCCTTCCCATAGAAAGTACTCCTGGATCAGTGCTTCTTTGTTCTCTTTGTGTCTCTGCCCTGTTCTCTCAAACCCCCAGTTGGTAGTGGCAGATGGCCGCTCACACTGAGCCTGGTTCTGCTGGAGGTTTCTTCCTGTTACAAGGGAGTTTTTCCTCTCCACTGTCGCTACATGCATGCTCAGTATGAGGGATTGCTGCAAAGTCAATGCCAGTGATTGTTCACTGTCTTTACATGTTCATCTGGGATGAGGGAATGCTGCAAGTCACTGACTGGATGAAATCTGCTGGGTTTTTCCTTAGACAGAAAAACGTTTTATCCAATTTGAATAAATAACTGAATCTGACTGCACTGTTCAATGGTTACGATTAATTGGAATGTATGTATCTGACTTTTGTGAAGTGCCTTGAGACATGTGTTGTGAATTGGCGCTATATAAATAAACTGAATTGAATTGAATTGCATTTTAAATAACAACATGCAGTACCCCAGAAATGTCCAGCCATCGTACAATTCAGGAAACAGACTAGTTCTGTGTCCCAGAAATGAATATGATTGGTGAAAAATGTGCATATTGACCTGAGAAAAAAAAAAGGGAAAGGACTTGTGAAAAAGCAGGCGGAAGATGGTAAAAGAGCGCAAGGTGGCTCACAAACCCGATTCAGTTACACCTGTTCAGTCAGGAGGAATGGGCCAAAATTACAGCAAACTATTTTAAGAAGCTTACAAAAGGAAATATGAAAGTGGTGTTGGGGCTAAGTGCCTTTTTCTTCTTGTGTTCTTCTTGTGTGAAATCTATTGAGTATATTTTCTAAATTTGCAGTCTTAGATTGTTAGTTATTAAAGTTCAAATTTAAATCTGTCTGAATGCATCCCACCCTGCTTCTGCATGTGAGTCACTTTGTCCACATTGCTTCAAAATTGATAATGCATCAGGCATTAAAATAACTTCATAAGTTTTGATTTGGAATTGGACAAAAACAGAATGAAGCTCGTTTAAATGAAATCTTGGAGAATACCGAAGTTAATGTATGTAAAAATTTGGATTTGAAGAAAAAAAAAAATGTCAAGCAAAATTCTCTCATTTTTCTGGAATTTGAGAAATAGAAATAATTTTTTGGAAATTGCAACTGATTTGCAGCAATAACAATAATTGCAACAGTTTGGGTTATGAAGTTGTAATTGAACAAGACAGGTGTGTCTTTATCCATAGGTTCATATAAGTTAACCTTTCTTTGAGTTTAAGCTTAATCAATCAGTCAAGCTTTATTTATAGAGTGCTTTACACACAATGTGACCAAAGTGCTGGACAGGTCAAATAAATAAAAGAAATAAAACATAAAATTGAAGCTGCAAGCAGTGTTGGGCTGCTTTCGCAGCTTCGTGCCACTCATCCTGTGTTGTGACTGTGGGTGTCTCGCTGCCTCCACGAAACCGGCAGTTCCACAGGTCACCAATGAGCTTCCCAATATCTTATGTTATGCTGAGTTCGGCTCTGACGAAGAGCCTTCAAAGTTTTGTTGAAATTTGACCTTCCTGGTGGAGGCTGTACTCACTTCCTGTTTGGTGGCGAAGGATTATTGAATACTTCCTGTAGTCTTGTGAAAAGTGAATGCATTGAAGTCATACCAGATCCTTTGCCTTTTACTTAGAAACTTTGCTTCCAGCATGCTGTGGGTTGGGGCATGCAGAGAACATTGTCTCTTTCGGCCAGATATTTCACTGGATAACTTTTGGGGGTTGGACTAAGATTGATCATATTGAATTTGGTGCAGAGCAGATGACAGATGAGCAAATAAGATGCAAATGTATGGTCACAGCGTGACGTTGCATTTCGCCACACCCCCACGGCCAGGGCCACACCCTATAGAGTACAAGCTCTGTGTTCCAAACCAAGTTAGGCCAACTTGTTATCTGTCTTCTGACACAATTTCAAGTTGATTAGGTCAAGAGGGTCGGAGAGGGACCATTACAAAGTGAAAAAAGGGATTTCCTGTTCTCAGGGGACGTGGCTTTGATGATGTCATCATTTGACCACATGGTCACCTGAGAGGGCTCAATAATACCAAGTTTGGTGTTCAGCCTTCCTATCTGAAATTTATAGCATTTCAAATTTGTCGAGAAGGCAAAGTTTGAGCCCCACTCCTTCAACGTCAAAAACCTCAGGATTTTGCTAACTCTTATCTCTTATGCCTGAAGTGCATACTTACCAAATTTGAATTTGATAGCCAAAAATCCCTAATAGGATTTCGTTAAAGTTTGACTTTTATGAAACGTCAGAAACACCCAGAAATTACCCTTCGACTCAAAATGGTAGACTTCCTGTATGTTTTAGGACATAGGTCCAGTGACTTTTCTTAGTTTAAAGAGATCTACCTATGTACCAAATTTAAAATCTGTATGACATACCAGGTGCCCTATCTCAGTTTAGGGGTTGCCTTTGAACCATTTTCATTGGAACTCTTAAAAATACACAATTTTACACCAAGTCTGATGCATGTGCAAAATTCAGTGAGCCTTTGTATGTGTTTAGGCCTCCAAAAAGCCAATTCATTTTGGCTGAGAAAAATAAACATTTGCATTACAATACGCCTTTGCAGAGCTTCGCTGTTTGGGCCTAATAAGCAATAGAATACAGCTTCTATAGTAAAACTGAGAATAAGAGCAGTTAAAACAATAAGAAAATAAAAAAATAAAAGCAGCAAAATCAGTTCAACTGGAATTAAAAGTCAAGTTAAACAGTAAAAGGAAAAGATATTTTTCAATCTGACCTCAGAGTTCTGCTAAGACCTTGGCTGTGTAAGAACTATGATAAAGAGATGTCCGGCAATTTAAAGATTTAAAAACCAAAAGTAAAATCTCAAAAAGCAATCCTGGAACCTACAGACAGCCATAGCAGAGAGGACTACAGGTCCTTCTCAAAATATTAGCATATTGTGATAAAGTTCATTATTTTCCATAATGTCATGATGAAAATTTAACATTCATATATTTTAGATTCATTGCACACTAACTGAAATATTTCAGGTCTTTTATTGTCTTAATACGGATGATTTTGGCATACAGCTCATGAAAACCCAAAATTCCTATCTCACAAAATTAGCATATTTCATCCGACCAATAAAAGAAAAGTGTTTTTAATACAAAAAACATCAACCTTCAAATAATCATGTACAGTTATGCACTCAATACTTGGTCGGGAATCCTTTTGCAGAAATGACTGCTTCAATGCGGCGTGGCATGGAGGCAATCAGCCTGTGGCACTGCTGAGGTCTTATGGAGGCCCAGGATGCTTCGATAGCGGCCTTTAGATCATCCAGAGTGTTGGGTCTTGAGTCTCTCAACGTTCTCTTCACAATATCCCACAGATTCTCTGTGGGGTTCAGGTCAGGGGAGTTGGCAGGCCAATTGAGCACAGTGATACCATGGTCAGTAAACCATTTACCAGTGGTTTTGGCACTGTGAGCAGGTGCCAGATCGTGCTGAAAAATGAAATCTTCATCTTCATAAAGCTTTTCAGCAGATGGAAGCATGAAGTGCTCCAAAATCTCCTGATAGCTAGCTGCATTGACCCTGCCCTTGATAAAACACAGTGGACCAACACCAGCAACTGACACGGCACCCCAGACCATCACTGACTGTGGGTACTTGACACTGGACTTCTGGCATTTTGGCATTTCCTTCTCCCCAGTCTTCCTCCAGACTCTGGCACCTTGATTTCCGAATGACATGCAGAATTTGCTTTCATCCGAAAAAAGTACTTTGGACCACTGAGCAACAGTCCAGTGCTGCTTCTCTGTAGCCCAGGACTGGGGAATGCGGCACCTGTAGCCCATTTCCTGCACACGCCTGTGCACGGTGGCTCTGGATGTTTCTACTCCAGACTCAGTCCTTCTCCAGAATCGGCCCTTCTCCACAATCTTCCTCAGGGTCCGGTCACCTCTTCTCATTGTGCAGCGTTTTCTGCCACACTTTTTCCTTCCCACAGACTTCCCACTGAGGTGCCTTGATACAGCACTCTGGGAACAGCCTATTCGTTCAGAAATTTCTTTCTGTGTCTTACCCTCTTGCTTGAGGGTGTCAATAGTGGCCTTCTGGACAGCAGTCAGGTCGGCAGTCTTACCCATGATTGGGGTTTGGAGTGATGAACCAGGCTGGGAGTTTTAAAGGCCTCAGGAATCTTTTGCAGGTGTTTAGAGTTAACTCGTTGATTCAGATGATGAGGTTCATAGCTCGTTTAGAGAGCCTTTTAATGATATGCTAATTTTGTGAGATAGGAATTTTGGGTTTTCATGAGCTGTATGCCAAAATCATCCGTATTAAGACAATGAAAGACCTGAAATATTTCAGTTAGTGTGCAATGATTCTAAAATGTATGAATGTTAAATTTTCATCATGACATTATGGAAAATAATGAACTTTATCACAATATGCTAATTTTTTGAGAAGGACCTGTATATATACTAACTGAAGGAGCAATAGAGATGTATTTAATTTACATGATTTAAGATTTTGTCAGCTAATATTTTTTAAACTGATTTAAACGATTTTATGAAAGTGGAGCACCATGGTGGGTTAACTCCCTATAAGCCAAAATTATATAAAGACAGCCTAACATTATTTTGAATTTATGCCAGTAATCAGAAAAATGTGAAGTGAGAAGGGTTTGTGTCTATGGCATTTAGTATTCCTGTGGATTTTTGACTGTG